>NC_041386.1:607916822-607928041 GCF_002162155.2 Triticum dicoccoides
GGGTCGGGGGTGGCGGGGTCGGGGGAGAGCGCGCCGAGGTCGGGGGCGGGCACGGCGGTGCGACGGGGCCGGGGAAGAGAGAGTGGGGATTTGGGGGGAAAGAGGCGGGATGAAGCAGGGAGAGGGAGAATTTTGGGTTAAGTGGACGTAGCAGTAGCGCGTTTACACAAAACACGCTACTACTATTACGAGCAGCTATAGCGATTTTCTGCAGAAACCGCTACTGCTACCTTGACTAGCTGTAGCTCTTTTTCACTAAAGCGCTACTGCTATAACCAGTTTCCCTTTTTTATTTTCCTCAGCATATTAGGAACATATATATTACATCATTGGACCCTTGCATAATAATGGCTAAGTGTGTATACAAAATAGGAACATATATATATTACATCATTGGACCCATGCATAATAATGGCTAATTAAGTGTGTATACAAAATAGGAACATATATTTCCATTTTGCAAAAGTATGAAATATTAATCACACCTTTATCTCGAGATCGAGCACACGGTAGAGATGATGATGTAGGGAGGTCAAAAGTGCACAAAGCTCTTCTTGACAAAGAAAGATCTAGTTAGGGGGCAAATAGGTCACTTAACTAAATGCTACATCTACCTAGCTAGCTAATTTGGGAGGAGACAACTTCAACTAGTGGAGGGGGGAGGAAAAAGAGAAAGGAGATGAATTAATGGAGGTGGTGTAGTTATAGCTAGGAGTAATGAAGAGAGAGAAAGGTAGGTAGAAGAGGGAGAGTAATGGGGGGAGAAGTATTGAGGAAGAAGAAGAGTGTGTCAGGACCCCGACTCGATGTCACATCGATCTAGCTGGTAACGCCTCATATCACTTTGCGGCCTCACGCACGGTATTCCCACGGGTGTCGTCTTACCTTTTCCCGGGACCGTTTGCGCCTTTTGGCTCACGTATATGATAGTGTCGCTAGCATCCATATGATAAAGAGCCCGGGCTGACATGACTAGTCGTAAACCCAAAGTGGCACAGACTTACAGGGACAGGCATCCATGACCCAGCTTCGAACGTGTCGGTCATCAGCAAGTGGGTCCGGGCTGTAGCACTGGGCTAGCAGGACTCCGGTAAACCGGGCTGTAGCGGGCTAACAGGACTCCGGTACTCAAAGCGTGACATTTCCCCGAAGGGACAGACACAGGAACGAAGAAGGACACATGCCGGCCAGCCTAAGTGTTCCAGAGCAGTAGCAAGCTACCATGGCTCAGCGGTAACACTAGGAGGCATTTCCCGGTAAGAGAGGCTACTAAAGATAAACAACTAGATGGTCAGATCCCACACATACCAAGCATTTCAGTCATACACACAATATGCTCGATATGTGCAGATACAACGAAGCATCACAACATGACTCTACGACACAAGTACTTTATTTAAGGCTCAGGGAGCCATACATAACATACACAAAGGTACGGGTCTCACGACCCAACATACAAGTCATACAGTCATACAAACCAGCAGCGGAAGTAACTTGTCTGAGTACAGACAACTAGTAAAATAAAAGAGGCTTGGAAAGCCTAGCTATACTACGTGGTCCTTCACAAGCTCAGGGTCACCACCTGGGTCTTTAGCCTACTCGTTGATGTCAACGTCTACATAGAACCCATCAGAAGGGGTTGCAGCGTCTTCTGTAAAAATGTAAATTATAGCAACATGAGTACAAAGGTACTCAGCAAGACTTACATCAGATCCTACATACATGCATATTATCAAGAAGGGTTGGTGGAGTTATTGCAGCAAGCCAGCTTTGACTCTTGGCTAGACTATCCTACGATACTCCAACTTGAAATGGTTTTGCGCACACGAGTCCACTACTCACCAATTCAATACACTACCGAGGATCCACCTCCGTCTTCCTACGGAAGAGCCAACCTCGGCACTCACGCTTATCTTGAGGCTTTTAACAGTTTCCATTTACTTGTCTATGAACTGTATAGGCAACCAAGTAGTCCTTTACCGCGGACGCGGCTATTCGAATAGATTATGATAACCCTGCAGGGGTGTAGACCACGACCTACCTAAACACTTAAGCCTCTAGTCCAGGTTTATCGCCTATTCAGGTTCCATCCGCAGGGAGTCCGGCCGAGGTTTCCCATACGGCCCCGAACGATGTGAACAGGGTTCCCGAGATACCTAACGGGTATTCGGTACACCGTGCCACGTACCTACCGCATCACAGCCCACCCCTACGGTCAGCGCTGTCCACGGCCTCTAGTAGGCTACAAACACCAGAAACTACTTGCAACTCCTGGACAGAGAGCTAGGGTGAATAAGAAGTCGAGCGGGGTCATATTTCAGGGCCCAATGCATGGTAGTAGCTGTATCTTAAATCACGCATACAGATCTCAGTGCTTAAGGTCGGCTTCAATGAAACAACCCACCATGTACTCCTACATGGCCTCTCATCGATACCTTTACCAAATCGTGTTCACCACACCACTCTCATTACCGACATAATCATTTCACTCTAGCCCATCACCCAGATGAACCAGACCTGACACGACTCTAAGCATAGCAGGCATAGCAAGGTAGGAACAACACATACATATGGCTCAATCAACTCCTACACATGCTAGTGAGTTTCATCTAGTTACTGTGGCAATGACAGGTCATGCAGAGGAAATGGGTTCAACTACCGTAGCACACAGCAGTTTGCATCGCGTTGTCTTAATGCAGTAAAAGAGAGCAGGAGCGAGAACATGGGATTGTATCGATATGATCAAATGGTTGGTTGCTTGCCTGATGGTTCGATGCACTGATACGGTTCTTCGTTAGGGTAATCACGGTACTCCTCGGAGACAGAACCTGCCGCAGAGAGCACCGATACACAAACATTACCAAACAGTATGCAACAATATGATGCATGCATGAGACATGGCAAAATGAGTGTATTGGGCTAATGCAACTAAAACCAGAAGGGTTTGAACAAATTTGAATCAAGGATTCAAATTTCAAATTCAAATATGGCCTTTTAAAGTGCTTTTCCTTGTTCTGCTTAAAACATCAATTTAACTTGTTTGATCATGCATGAAAATAGTACAGATGGATAGATTGGATTTTTCTGATCATTTTTCATATATAATTTGTCCAATTTGGAGTTACAGAATAAAAGTTATGAATTTTTGAAGTTTAAATAATATTCTGGAATTTCCTGATTTAAATTAAATCCAGAAAATCAATTACTGCGTCAGCCTGACGTCAGTGTGACGTCAGCAGGTCAACAGAACTGGTCCAGGTCAAACCTGACAGTGGGTCCCACATGTCAGGGTGATTATTTTAATTAAAACTTAATTAAAACTAATCCTGTTTAATTAACAGGGCTGGGCCCCACCTGTCATTGACTCAGGGGAGTCAACCAGGGCCCACCCGTGGTCAAAGTCAAAGTCGGCTGCCGGCGTTTAACCGCCGGCGAGCCCGACACGGCGGCGGGAGTGGTTTTGGCCATTTCGGCCACCAGAGGGGCCGCAGAGACCACCGGAGTGGAGCTGAGGACAAACCGTAGCTCTTGGCGGAGTCCGTTGGGGTCGGGGTGGCCGGAGTCGACGGCGGCGAGCTCGGCTGCGGCCGCCGGGGTTCGGTCGTGCACGGGAACGGGGTTGGAGCTCGAAGTCGAGCGAAGCGAGGCGCTAGGGATGCTCTACGGGGTCTTGCGAACTCGTTGGACTCGCCGGGGTGACCAAATGGTCACCGGAGCTGCGTCGACGACGAGCTCGGCGACGGCGGAGGTTCGGCCGTGGTGGGGAGGAGGCTACGGTGGGGAAACAAGGGGGAGGAGAGGGGGAAACGGTGGCGTAGCTCACCGCGGTTGCAGTGGGCGTCGAAGTGGGCTCGGGGACGCGCTGGAGACGGCGAATCGACGGCGACGGTGGTCGGAGCCCGAAGAGGGGAACGGCGACGTGGCGGCGATGCAGGGCTTTCGGGGAGCTGTGGAGCGGTGGGGAGGAAGAGGGAGTCGAGGCGGAGCTCCTGAGCTAGTCGGGGGAGCGAGGGGTGGTCGGGGACGGCGGCTATGGCGAACGGCGGCGACGGTGGTGTTCGGCCGTGAGAGAGAGAGAGAGCGGCACGGGAGAGAGAGGGGGATAAGGCCAGGGGATCGGGGCGGCACCGAGAAGAAGCGCCGCGGCGTCGCGCTGGCGGGGGAGGCAGGCAGACGGGCTGGTGGCGTGGCGCTCCGGCCGTGCGCGCGCGCCGGCCACACGCCTGGCCGACTGGCGCCAGGAGGACGACGGCGGTGGTGGGCTGGGCTGGCTTGCTGGGCCGGCCAGCTGGCTGGGCCGCACAGGGAAGTTTTTCCCTTTTTTTCTGTTTCTGTTTTTTTATTTAATATATCTGCAACTTTGTTGAATTTAATAAAATACCTAGGCAACTTCAAAAATCACCAAACTATTCCTGGCCCATAGTTGGATTATTTCCAACATGAAACATTTTAGTTTGGAGATATTTGAGCATTTAAATATTTTATATTATTTTAAATGCCCAAATTCAAATATTTATGATTTAAATCAGAAACCCTAGGATGGCCTAGGAAAATGTGCACCACTTTTGGCAGAGGTTCTGAACCAAGGCAAAAATGATGGGCATTTTAGAAGGGCATTTCAGGTTCATTGAAAAATTATTTTAGTAACCCTAGTTGGTTTCAGAGGGGACTGGGGGTTCTGTCATCCCCATTTCAAGTTTCTGATGAAAGAGTAAACATGATGCAACACTCTAATGCATGACTAGCTAGGTTGTGACAACTCACCCCCACTCAAAAGAATCTCGTCCCGAGATTTGGGTTCCTCCGAGAAGAAGGCGGGATATTCAAGTCGAAGACGATCCTCCCTTTCCCAAGTTGCTTCATCCTCAGAATGGTGCGACCATTGAACCTTGAGAAACTTGATATTATGACTTCGCGTGGTACGTTCGGCCTGATCGAGGATACGAATGGGGTACTCTCGATATGTAAGATCATCTTGGAGATCAAGCGTTTCGTGGTCCACTTCACGGATAGGATCCGAGAAGCAACGCCTGAGTTGAGAAACGTGGAAGACATCGTGAACTCTGGAGAGGTGCGGAGGTAGTTCCAACTGGTAGGCAACTTCTCCTCGTTTGGCAAGAATGCGAAAAGGTCCAACGTAACGAGGAGCCAATTTGCCTTTGATACCGAAACGATGGGTTCCCTTCAGAGGGGTGACCCGAAGATAAGCCTTCTCGTCAACCTCGAAAGTCACAGCCTTATGTTTTCGGTCATATTGACTCTTTTGACGGGATTGGGCTGTTTTCAACTTTTCACGAACGATACGAACTTGTTCTTCTGCTTCCTGAATCATGTCCGGGCCAAAGAATTTTCTTTCCCCGGTCTCTGACCAGTTAAGGGGTGTTCGACATCGTCGTCCATAGAGAACTTCAAAAGGGGCTTTACCCAAGCTAGATTGATAGCTGTTGTTGTAAGCGAATTCGGCAAATGGAAGGCACTTCTCCCAGTCCATTCCAAATGAGATAACAGAGGCTCGAAGCATGTCTTCTAGAATTTGGTTGACGCGTTCCACTTGACCACTCGACTGAGGGTGGAAAGCGGTGCTAAAGGAAAGACGGGTTCCCATAGCATTTTGGAAACTTTCCCAAAATCGAGAGGTGAAAAGACTTCCTCGATCCGAGTTAATTTCCAAAGGAACACCATGGAGAGACACTATTCGGGAGATGTACAAATCTGCCAGCTGACTAGCGGTTATACTCTCACGAACAGGTAAGAAGTGGGCTACTTTGGAAAGACGATCGACCACGACGAAAATAGCATTATTCCCTCTCTTGGTCCTGGGAAACCCGGTAATGAAATCCATACCAATTTTATCCCATTTCCATTCAGGAATAGCTAGGGGTTGAAGGGTGCCAGCAGGCCGTTGATGCTCTGCTTTTACACGACGACAGACGTCGCAATTAGCAATATACTGAGCAATTTCTCTCTTCATCCTAGTCCACCAGAACCTCTGGCGTAGGTCCTGATACATCTTAGTACTACCGGGATGAATAGTGAGAGGAGATTCATGAGCTTCCTTAAGGATTAATCGCCTTAGGTTGCGCACTTTGGGAACTACTAGTCGATTCCCGAAGTATACGACTCCTTGATCATTAATGGAGAAACAATCCACAATTCCTTTCTGAATGTTCCTCTTGATGCGGGAGATTCCCGGATCTACCTTCTGTGCTTTGATAATTTGATCCGTAAGGGTAGGTTTTGCCACCAAGGTGGAGAGAAAACCTTGAGGAACAATGTGAAGGTTAAGCTTCCGAAATTCCTCATGGAGAAGCGGTTGACTTTGTTGTAACATCAGGTTGTTACAATAAGATTTACGACTTAGCGCATCAGCCATGACGTTGGCTTTCCCTGGGGTGTAGGTTATTCCTAAGTCGAAGTCGGTGATCAATTCAACCCAACGTCTCTGCCTGAGATTTAAATCCGGTTGGGTGAAAATATACTTCAGACTTTGGTGATCAGTGAATATTTCGCAACGATTACCGAGGAGGTAATGTCGCCAGGTCTTAAGTGCATAGACTACGGCTGCAAGCTCTAGATCATGAGTAGGATAATTCTCCTCATGTGGGTGCAATTGCCATGAAGCGTAGGCAATTACGTGTCGATCTTGCATGAGAATGCAACCTAGTCCTTGTCGCGAGGCGTCGCAGTAGATAACAAAGTCCTTGGAGAAATCTGGCGGTACCAGCACGGGAGCAGAAGTCAGGCGTCTTTTCAGTTCCTGAAAGCTGTGCTCACATTGTGGAGTCCATTCGAACTTCTTATCTTTCTTGAGGAGTTCGGTTAGAGGTTTGGCAACCTTGGAGAAGTTCTCGACAAAGCGACGACAATAGCTCGCTAAGCCTAGAAAACTCCGAACCTGCTTGACTGATTCAGGTGGAGTCCAGTTAAGGACGGCTTGAACTCGCTCAGGGTTAACAGCAATACCTTTACCAGATATTACATGACCCAGATAGGTCACTTCTGACAACCAGAATTCACATTTAGAAAATTTGGCATAAAGGCGATGCTCTCGAAGTTTCTTCAACACTAGCCTTAGATGTTCGGCATGTTCTTCCTCGTTCTTGGAGTAGATGAGTATATCATCGAGATAAACTACGACGAACTTATCCAAATACTCCATGAAGATTGAGTTCATTAACCGAGAAAAGGTGGCTGGAGCGTTGGTTAAACCGAAGGACATGACGGTGTACTCGTATTGGCCATAACGAGTAACAAAGGCCGTTTTAGGAATGTCCCCGTTTCTGATTTTGATTTGATGGTAGCCCAACCTCAAATCCATCTTGGAGAAGACTGAGGATCCAACGAGCTGATCATACAGGTCGTTGATCCTGGGAAGCGGGTATTTGTTCTTGATTGTGACCAAGTTGACAGGTCGGTAATCTACAACCATCCGGTCCGTACCATCCTTCTTCTTGACGAATAGGACGGGGCAAGCCCACGGAGATGAACTAGGGCGGATGAAACCCTTTTTCAAGGACTCATCGAGTTGTTTCTTAAGCTCGGCTAGTTCTAGTGGTGCCATCTTATAAGGTCTTCTAGCAATCGGAACGGTTCCTGGAATGAGGTCTATTACGAACTCAACATCTCTGTCAGGTGGAACACCTGGCAATTCCTCTGGAAAGACATCCGGGAAGTCACGGACTACCGGAACGTCCTCAAGGTCTGGCAAAGGGCTGGCGTTAAGAGAATATAATTGTCGCTTGGCTATTCGGGTCAAGACATTGACTATCTTCCCCGAAGGATGGGTGAGTTGAACAGTCCTAGAGAAGCAATCAATTTGGGCATGATGAGCTGACATCCAGTCCATACCCAGAATGATATTAATATCTGAAGATTTAAGGGCTATCAAAGACGCAAGGAAAACAAGTCTGTCGACTTGGATCTCATTCCCATAACTTACCCTAGAGGTCTGCCATCTAGACCCAGGGGTAGAGATTTCCATAGTGGATGGCATGTCGCAGAATGCAACGTTATGCAAACGAGCATAATTTTCAGATATAAAGGAATGAGAGGCTCCTGTATCGAAAAGGACAGATGCCGGGTGGCAATTAACAAGAAGCGTACCGAGAACGACGTTGGGATCCTCTTGAGCTTCTTCGGCAGAGACACAGTTGACATGGCCACGTGAAGCGGTGACCGGCTTGGCGTGGAATACTTTTCCTGTCGGCTTGCCACGGCCAACAACTTTAGCAGATTGATTGGGGTTGGTCTGGGGGCATTCACGCATATAGTGACCAGATTCCCCACACTTGAAACAAGTCACGGAACTGGTACGTGGAGGAACATTATTGGTTGGACCCCCATAGGGCTTGGCTGGAGCAGACTGTTGTACAGGGCGAGGCGCCTGGAAAGATGGCCTCGGTGTGAACCTGGGTGGCAGGGCGGTGTTGGGCACCCACACGCGGCGCTTCTGAGGACCAGCACCGGATGAGGAACCCGTGTCACGTCCATGCTTGCGTGTTGCGTCATAGTCAGTCTGACCAGTTTCAGCACTGATGGCTTTGTTGACAAGTTTCGAAAAAGATGTGCACTCATGCAGGCGGAGGTCGCGGCGAAGCTCAGGACTAAGGCCCTTACGGAACCTTGCTTGCTTCTTGGCGTCAGTAGAAACTTCCTCGGTTGCATATCGTGCGAGGTTACCAAACTCCCTGCTGTAAGCATCCACAGAGAGTCGGCCTTGGGTGAAACTGCAAAATTCTTCACGTTTACGGTCCATGAGACCCTCCGGAATGTGATGTTCACGGAAAGCATCACTGAACTCAGCCAAGTAGTGACATGGCCCGCTGGGCGCATAGCTCCATAATTCTCCCACCATAGACTGGCGGGGCCTTCAAGATGATATGCAGCAAAGGTGACCTTGTCAGCCTCCGCTACCAGCGCGGAACGCAGTTTGTGAGAGATACTGCGAAGCCAGTCATCAGCGTCGAGAGGCTCGACGGAGTGGTGGAACGTGGGTGGATGCAATTTGATAAAATCACTGAGTGACACCACGTTAGCCCTCTGATGGTGTGCTGTATTCTGTTCAATACGCTCCAACAAACGGTTTGTCTCCCGCTTGTTTCTCTCAGCTTCCATCATAACCTCGGCTAGTGAAGGAGGATGAGGCAGATTTACATCCCTGGCTTCACTGCCTTCGGCCTGCTCTTGAGAAGCAGGGTTAGCGCGCGTGTTGACCATCCTAGGTAAACAAGACAATGATTTAGTCAGGATGATAAGATTCCGACATAGGATAAAATGTAAGGAATAACTCGAAATGCAAGATGATCATCCGTATGACATGGTAGATACAGAAACTGCTACTTTATTCCATCGTCATACACACCATACAGAGTTTAGTACAAGACCAAACAAAGTACTATTACGGTGAAAAGAGGATTACATCTCATCGGAGGCATTCCAAGCTCCTATACATTATTTTTCTACACCTCCGGAAAGAGTACAAACTAGGTCATAACCCACGAGTCACGCGGGACGATAGAAGACACAGCTAGTGCGAACTAGTGATACTACTGCTAACTCAGACCGATCCGTAGTAGTCCTCGTAGAAGTCACCTCCATAGCCTGGGAGCTCAACATGATCATCCGGAAACAGACGATCTCGCGAAGCTTGTGGACCATAGGGGCTAGGATGAGGCCTTGGACCAACAAACGGTGGCCTGCGGGGACCGCGAGGTGGGGTGATGCCTCCTACATCACGCCAAACCATCACGTCTGGCAGAGCGGATCTCACAGGATAGAGATCGCGCATATCTGAATATCCAGCTTGCACCGCCGGTGCGAACCGAGTCAAAGTGGCCCAGTGGTCAGCACGGGTATTGAAGAGCTCTAACCTCAAGGCCCAATTTTCACGGTCCTTATCCTCGAGCATCTCAGCAGTGGTGCGAGTCCGTGAATCCTCCTGGGTGGGGTCAACATAGATAGCCTGGAGATACCCTTGTGCTCCCGGAAGTGATCCTGGCATATACCGGAAATCAGAGTCCCGAAATAGGCCAGATCTGACCCGCATAATGGTCATCATAGAGTAGGCGGCGTCCTGCACAGCCATCTCAATGGTAACCCCGAGTCCATAAGAGCAGTGAAGAGGCTCGGTGGATCCAGGATAAGATGGAAATATCCTGACTGTGCAGAGATACTGGCTTTGATTAAAGTCTCGGAATTGCTCTTCGACCGTGTACTCGGGATACCAGCGATATCCAGCCTCAGTCATTACCCTGACCAACTTAGCAGTATGGCCGGGTACATCTAGGCATCGAGTCAGGCGAACCACTTGATTGAGGTCGCGAGTGGCCATCTGAAAGCACAATCATAATGCAAGGGCATTAGAATTTCTAGCAAAATTTCGGCAGCATAACAGCTGTAAATGCTCAAGAAGGATTTTGAGACATTTGACAAAGGATTACATACACACTCATCATCATCATATCAAAGTTCTGAATCCATTCTAACAACATAATGTGGTAGTAGAACTGAACTAGGCTGGTAACCATCAAACTTATAAGGTACTACTGATTAGTAACTCGTGATCCTGATAGAGAGAACAGATCCTAATTCCTTAACCCCCGGTGGAAGAATGGACTGACTCAGATCAGAAAGTCATAAGGTATAAGGAGTAAAAAGAGCCTTACGTTCCAACCCACAAACAATTCCCCTACATATAACTAAAGAATTTCTAGACTCAACATCGACCAGTTTGGCTTGGAGAACCTACAGGCAGTCCGGCTCTGATGCCAACGCTGTCAGGACCCCGACTCGATGTCACATCGATCTAGCTGGTAACGCCTCATATCACTTTGCGGCCTCACGCACGGTATTCCCACGGGTGTCGTCTTACCTTTTCCCGGGACCGTTTGCGCCTTTTGGCTCACGTATATGATAGTGTCGCTAGCATCCATATGATAAAGAGCCCGGGCTGACATGACTAGTCGTAAACCCAAAGTGGCACAGACTTACAGGGACAGGCATCCATGACCCAGCTTCGAACGTGTCGGTCATCAGCAAGTGGGTCCGGGCTGTAGCACTGGGCTAGCAGGACTCCGGTAAACCGGGCTGTAGCGGGCTAACAGGACTCTGGTACTCAAAGCGTGACATTTCCCCGAAGGGACAGACACAGGAACGAAGAAGGACACATGCCGGCCAGCCTAAGTGTTCCAGAGCAGTAGCAAGCTACCATGGCTCAGCGG
>NC_041386.1:607931882-607988500 GCF_002162155.2 Triticum dicoccoides
TTTTTTTATTTAATATATCTGCAACTTTGTTGAATTTAATAAAATACCTAGGCAACTTCAAAAATCACCAAACTATTCCTGGCCCATAGTTGGATTATTTCCAACATGAAACATTTTAGTTTGGAGATATTTGAGCATTTAAATATTTTATATTATTTTAAATGCCCAAATTCAAATATTTATGATTTAAATCAGAAACCCTAGGATGGCCTAGGAAAATGTGCACCACTTTTGGCAGAGGTTCTGAACCAAGGCAAAAATGATGGGCATTTTAGAAGGGCATTTCAGGTTCATTGAAAAATTATTTTAGTAACCCTAGTTGGTTTCAGAGGGGACTGGGGGTTCTGTCATCCCCATTTCAAGTTTCTGATGAAAGAGTAAACATGATGCAACACTCTAATGCATGACTAGCTAGGTTGTGACAGAGTGAGAGAGGGAGGATGTGGGAGGTAGGGAAAGGGAGGAGAGGAGATGGGGAGGGGAGGTGGAAAAGGTGGTGGGTGTTGCGTCTTAGCAGTAGCGCGGGAGAGAAAGCGCGCTGCTGCTAAGAGCGTAGCAACATCACGCTTTCCTGTCACGCGCTACTGCTAAACGGGCCAACCATGTGCACAATTTCAAAATTAGCAGCAGCGAGGTGACAAAAAAGCGCGCTGCTACTATAGCATTAGCAGCAACGCGCTCCCTGGCGCCGCGCTACTGGTAAACTTATGTCGTTGTGTACTCTCAGTGGATTTTTGTAGCAGTGCGGTTTAAGCGTCACGCGCTACTGCTAAGTTTGCACCAGTAGCGAGCTTTCCGTAGCCGCGCTGCTACTACTTAGCAGCAGCGCCTGTTTTTATGCCGCGCTGCTGCTAAGATTCTATGTATAAGGTTTTCCCTAGTAGTGAGACCCTACGGGCTCGGGAGTCATGCAGACATGGCCGAGACAACTTTTCGGTCAATAACCAACAGCGGGATCTGGATACCCATGTTGGTTCCCACATGCTCCGTGATGATCTCATCGGATGAACCACGATGTCAAGGATTCAATCAATCCCGTATACAATTCCCTTTGTCTATCGGTACGATACTTACCCGAGATTCGATCGTCGGTATCCCAATACCTTGTTCAATCTCGTTACCGGCAAGTCTCTTTACTCGTTCCGTAACACATCATCCCGTGATAAACTCCTTGATCACATTGTGCACATTATGATGATGTCCTACCGAGTAGGCCCAGAGATACCTCTCCGTTTACACGGAGTGACAAATCCCAGTCTCGATTCGTGCCAACCCAACAGACACTTTCGGAGATACCCGTAGTGCACCTTTATAGCCACCCAGTTACGTTGTGACATTTGGCACACCCAAAGCACTCCTACGGTATCCGGGATTGCACAATCTCATGGTCTAAGGAAATGATACTTGACATTAGAAAAGCTTTAGCATACGAACTACACGATCTTGTGCTAGGCTTAGGATTGGGTCTTGTCCATCACATCATTCTCCTAATGATGTGATCCCATTATCAACGACATCCAATGTCCATGGTCAGGAAACCATAACCATCTATTGATCAATGAGCTAGTCAACTAGAGGCTTACTAGGGACATGGTGTTGTCTATGTATCCACACATGTATTTGAGTTCCTATCAATACAATTCTAGCATGGATAATAAACGATTATCATGAACAATGAAATATAATAACAACTAATTTGTTATTGCCTCTAGGGCATATTTCCAACAGTCTCCCACTTGCACTAGAGTCAATAATCTAGTTCACATCGCCATGTGACCAACATCTAAAGAGTGTACTAGAGTCAATAATCTAGTTCACATCACTATGTGATTAACACTCAATGAGTTCTGGGTTTGATCATGTTATGCTTGTGAGAGAGGTTGTAGTCAACGGGTCTGCCATATTCAGATCCCTATGTATTTCGCAAAACTTTATGTCATATCGTAGATGCTGCTACCACGTTCCACTTGGAGCTATTCCAAATTGTTGCTCCATTATACGTATCCGGTATCTCTACTCAAAGCTATCCAGATAGGTGTTAAGCTTGCATCGACGTAACTCTTTACGTCGAACTCTTCATCACCTCCATATCCGAGAAACATTTCCTTATTCCTCTAAGGATAATTTTGACCGCTATCTGGTGATCCATTCCCAGATCACCTTTATACCCTCTTGCCAGACATGTGGCAAGGCACACATCTGGTGCGGTACTCAGCATGGCATACCGTATAGAGCCTATGACAAAAGCATGGGACTACCTTCGTCCTTCTCTTTCTTCTGTTGTGGTCAAGCTCTTACTCAACTTCACACCTTACAACTTAGGTAAGAACCCCTTCTTTGACTAATCTATTTTGAACTCCTTCAAAAACATGTCAAGGTGTGCGTTCTTTGAAAGTATCATCAGGCGTCTTGATCTATTTCTATAGATCTTGATGCCCAATATGTAAGCAGCTTTATCCAGGTCTTCCTTTGAAAATCACTCTTCAAACAACCGTTTATGCTTTCCAGAAATTCTACATTATTTCGGATCAACAATATGTCATCCACATATACTTATCAGAAATGTTGTAGTGCTCCCACTCACTTTCTTGTAAATACAAGTTCCTAGCAAACATTGTATAAACCTAAAAACTTTGATCACTCCATCAAAGCATATATTCCGACTCCTAGACGCTTGCTCTAGTCCATAGAAGGATTGCTGGAGCCAGCATACCTTTTAGCATCCTTAGGATCGACAAAACCTTTTATTGTATCACATACAACTTTTTCTTACGAAAACTGGTAAGAAAACTTGTTTTGACATCCATCTGTCAGATTTCATAATCGAAAAATATAGCTAATGCTAACATGATTCCGATGGACTTAAACATCGCTACGGGTGAGAAAATATCATCGTAGTCAACTCCTTGAACTTGTGAAAAGACTCTTTGCCATAAGTCGAGCTTCACAGATGGTAACATTACTGTCCATGTCCGTCTTCTTCTTAAAGATCCATTTATCCCAATGACTTGCCGATCATCGCGCAAGTCCACCAAAGTCCATACTTTGTTCTGATACATGGATCCTATCTCGGATTTCATGGCTTCTAACCATTTGTCGGAATACGGGCCCACCATTGCTTCCCCATAGTTCGTAGGTTCACTGTTGTCCAACAACATGATATTTAAGACAGGATTACCGTACCACTCAGGAGTAGTACATATCCTTGTCGACCTACAAGGTTCAATAGCAACTTGATCCGAAGCTTCATGATCACTATCATTAACTTCCTATTCAATAGACGTAGGCACCACAGAAAACATCTTTCTGTGTTGCATCACTTTCTGGTTGAAATAAAGGTTCGACAACCTCATTAAGTTCTATCTTCCTCCCACTCAATTCTTTCGAGAGAAACTCCTTCTCGAGAAAGGACCCGTTCTTAGCGACAAACAATTTTGCCCTCAGATCTGAGATAGAAGGTGTACCCAACTGTCACCTTTGGGTATCCTACGAAGATGTGTTTGTCCGCTTTGGGTTCGAGCTTCTCCGGCTGAAGCCTTAAGCATCGCAGCCCCAAACATTAAGAAACGACAACTTTGGTTTCTTGACAAACCAATGTTCACACGACGTTGTCTCAACGGACTTAGATGGTGTCCTATCTAAAGTGAATGCAGCTGTCTTTAACGTATAACCTCAAAATGAAAACGGTAGATCGGTAAGAGACATCATAGATCGCACCATATCTCATAAGGTTCGATTACGAGGTCCGGACACACCATTACCCTGTGGTGTTCCAGGTGGCTTCAACTGTGAAACAATTCCACAATGTCTTAAGTGATTGCCAAACTCATAACTCAGAAAATCCCCTTTTGATCAGATCGTAGGAACATGATCTTCTTTGTTATGATGATTCTTAACTTCACTCTGAAATCGCTTGAACTTTTCAAACGTTTCAGACTTGTGCTTCATTAAGTAAATATACCTATATCTACTCAAATCATCAGTGAAGATGAGAAAATAGCGATATCCACCGCATGCTTCAATTCTCATTGGATCACACGCATCAGCATGTATGATTTCCAACAAGTCACTTGCCCGTTTCATTGTACCTGAAAATAGGGTCTTAGTCATCCTGCCCATGAGGCATGGCTCGCATGTGTCAAGTGATTCAAAATCAAGTGACTCCAAACATCCATCGACACAGAGTTTCTTCATGCATCTTACGCCAATATGACCTAAGCGGCAGTGCCACAAGAAAGTGGTACTATCTACATCTTTTGGCGTGAACATGTGTATTACCACGACCGAGATTCAGTGAACCATTCACATAGCGTGCATGACCATGAAAGGTATTATTCATGTAAACAGAATAACCATTATTCTCTAACTTAAATGAATAACCGTATTGCAATGAACATGATCTAACCATATTCATGCTCAACGTAGACACCTGATAACATTTATCTAGGTTCTATACTAATCCCGAAGGCAGATGGAGCGTGCGATGGTGATCTCATCAACTTTGGAAACACTTCCAACACACATCGTCACCTCGCCCTTAGCCAGTCTCCATTTAGTCTGTAGCTTTTGCTTCAAGTCACCAATAATAGTAACTGAACCGGTATCTAATACCCAGGTGCTACCGGGAGTACTAGTGAGGTACACATTAATAACATGTATATACTTTGCTGAAGTTGCCAGCCTTCTTATCTACCATGCATTTGGGGTAATTCCGCTACCAGTGACCGTTCCCCTTACAATAGAAGCACTTAGTCTTGGGTTTGGGTTCAACCTTGGGTTCCTTCACTGGAGCGGCAACTGGTTTGCCATCCATGAAGTTTCCCTTCTAGCCCTTGCCCTTTTTGAAACCAGCACTACTAGGAAAAGGCCTACTAATGGCACACCGGTTTTGCCTACTAATGGCGCATCACCGGTGTGCCATTAGTAGCACGCCACTAGTAATTTTTACTAATGGTGCACCACTGGTGCGCCATTAGTATCTGGTATACTAATGGCGCACCATCCAGTGCGCCATTAGTATATAACACCATGCGCCATTAGTGTGCCTCCCAGGGGCCATATTTAACCATGCGCTTTGGCACACTAATGGCGCACTGCGGATAGATGCGCCATTAGTATACTTGGCATACTAATGGCGCACTCTGTCTTGATGCGCCATTAGTATCCTTTGGCATACTAATGGCACACTCTGTATTGATGCGCCATTAGTATCCTTTGGCATACTAATGGCGCACCTTGTGGTGATGTGCCATTAGTGTGAATATTTGTTTTTTTACTTTTCTGATTTTTGCGCAGGTTACAAAATATATTATTTGACAAAATATAGATAGTAGCACACAACAACAACAGATTCATCGAATACAATAGAAGATTAGTCTCCGAATACAATTCATCATATTAGTCTCCGAATTCAAAAGACCGAACAAAGATAAAACATTACAAGTCTCGAGACCGCGAGTATAGAGTTTGTCTTCACATTACAAGTTGATATCAATTATCTAAACTACCATCACATAGAAGAGAGCTGCGGTCATCACGATGAGCATCATCGCGATCAAACTGGTCTTCATCCGGTTCCTCCAACGCTCCCTCCTCTCTCCCGCTAGATAGCGGGCGTATCTAGATTCGGCCTCCGCCCTAGTGGTGTACCCTTTGTAACTGTTACCGCTGAAATAGTGAACCTGTCTCCGACACTCCTCCCAGTCGTCGTAGACTCCGGGAACCTTACCCTTGTACACGACATACGACGGCATCTCTATGCACAAGCCAAACAATAGACAATACATACATAAGCAATATATAAGTATGCAACAAAAGGATCGAAAGAGAAAAGCAAGACATTAATAGCACGATTCATGGTCCTACTAATAAATAGCATCGATTACATCTAAGTTGAATTACTGTCCAAACCAAAGAGACATACAATTCATTAAAGTTTAATTACAACATGAGCCAATCAATGTTTCAGAACTACACATCACTACTTTCGACTCGACTCATGGACAGGAGCGTGGATGAAGCCGCCGTCTGTCGTGATGGTCATGAAATCGCGGGCGTTGTCAGCCTGCATTTGTAGCATTCCGTCTATCTCAATGTTGGACAGTTGATATCTGGGGAAGAACTACCCCGAGGTATGAAGGACATGTTGATAGATGATGTTCACAAACTCCGACTGGATGCGAAAGAATTCTTGTCTGATGTCCGCATCCTGGATTGCCAACAAGCTCGCGGCCCAATATTTGAGATTATTTGGTAGCAGAAGGTGATGATGGTCCCTTACGATCGCCTGCATGTGATGGAGGGCGTAGTAGGCATCCTTCTGACCGCCAGGCGGCTGCTTGACGCAGCAGAACGTCGAAGTGTGGGCAAACACGTGCTTGCCGTACTTACGAACTGCCCTGATGAAGGTGCCTCCAGATTTGGCGTAGCCAGGGAGAACATCATCAAGATCTTTCTTGATATTTGTGTAGTCTATCTTGGAGTTACGGTTCGGGTCGAAATACGTGGCCATGGAATATTTCGGGCTTAAGAGGATGAGTGTGCAATGTGTGTCACTGCACAGAACACGGAATGTTAGAAAAAAAGTACGATCGAAATCTAAGAAATCATTTGTTACGGGGCGAATAAGGGATGACTTACTCGGGAAAGTAAGGCACAAGGAAGTTATCCTTATCTGGGTTTGCCAGAATGACGTCTTCGAGGTGTGAACTCGCGACTTGGCGGTCCCCAGCGCTGCTCAAGAGCTTGGCACGCATGTAGAAGGGGTCGACGATCACGATGTACGCGGTCTTGTCTCTAATGATCCGCACCTCCATACTCAGCGAAAACAGCCGAACGATGGTGTAGTGCAGCGGATGAAGGTTGAACATAGCAAAGATGTCATCAAACCGCAGGACTATCGTACCCCCGATGGCACCATCCACAAAGCCCTTGCCCTCTGGCACCTTGGTCACAAAAACCGGGTATGCCACATCATTCTCTCTGAGACGCCGCTTCTCCAAAGAAAG
This sequence comes from Triticum dicoccoides, assembly GCF_002162155.2. NCBI lineage: Eukaryota > Viridiplantae > Streptophyta > Magnoliopsida > Poales > Poaceae > Triticum > Triticum dicoccoides. The sequence continues at coordinate 607,938,890 of NC_041386.1, forward strand.
AACACTGTCGTGCAGACTCTGCATAGCACCGGTTGCAGCACTGAGCATATTTGTCGGTAGCATCGCCCTACCCACCACATGCACCCTCCTCGAGATATCCTTAGGTGAAGGTGGCCCATCCTGAGCACGGATCATACTCGGTGCCGGCTGGCTCGCACCGGCGGCCTTTTTAGTCGTCCGTTTCCGGCCCTTCTTCTTGATCTGGTGTAATGGGACCGAGTTCTGCTCACAGACCGCCTTCTTGAGCGTGTTGGGGCTGATAATATTTGGCACCTCCGCTATCTGAGGCTCGATGAAGGCGGCAGCTGGAGGCGTCTCCAGAGAACTGAACATCATACGACGCCTGTTGCAATTGGGTTTCTTCGTCGTACCAGCTAGATCGCGATCGTCTTGTTTAGGTTCTTGAGAAGGAGGCCCGCAGAACTCGTCACCATACCCATGTTCGGCAAAGTACTTATCGACGTTGGTAAATGTACCATCGTCGTTGTCGTCGTCCGGATCCTGTGCCATATGCATGTCCGGATCCTGTGCCATAGGGATGTCCGGCATGTCCGGTAGCGTTGCAGCGTTCTAGCCATGGCTTGGCGCCGACACGACTGGCGGTCTTGTCTGTGGGGTGGTGTCCCCCGCCCGCAAATGAATCTGGCTCTTCGGCCAAAGCAGGGGCCAGCTTACGCAGGCGCTGAGGGTCATCTCATCTTCTTCGTCGGCCCCAGCGGGTCGAATCGGAGGTAATAGCTCGTCGCAGCCTGGCAGCACCCGAACCACTTCAACCCTATACATTGTGGGTGGCATCGGCGGCGGTGGAGGGGGGGGGGAGGGTGCGGGGGGCCGGGTGCTCGTCGGTGGCGGTGGAGGGGGATCGAGATCGAGTGTCCTCATGAATTCAAAAAGTGCCCGTGAAATTTAAAAATATTCATGATATCAAAAAGTGCCCATGAAATACAATCGAGATATGAAGACTACGATTTAAATACAATCGATCTTAGCTAGCTATCTGTTCACAATCTTCTTGCCCTTCTTTTTCGCAAATGGAGTTCTTCTGTGGAACGGACGTCCTTTAGGTAGGGTGGTCCTGCTTCTTCTTGTGGTGTGTGCTGCTACTTCATCGTCGTCGTCATGTTCGATCTTCGGGTCGCCGTACTTGTCGAAGTCTTGCTCATTGGCTACTCCATCCATTCCGATGATCTTCCTTTTGCCTCTCCTCACGACAACACGATTGGGCTTTGACGGGTCGGTAATGAAGAAGCATTGGTCCACTTGGGAAGCCAGTACCCATGGCTCATTTTTCGCGGTGACGTTTGCTCCCGCGGTCTTGGATTTGGCTTCGAGTATAACCATGGTGGTGAAATACCGGTCTTCTTTTAGGACGCTCTTGGCCCATCTGACACGGAACATCGGGACCTTCTCTCCAGCGTAGCTCAGCTCCCAGATCTCCTCGATCCTTTCATAGTATCTGCCCTTGTCATTACCGGTGTAGGATTCCATCGTTACCCCGGAGTTCTGATAACCATCGCTCTTTATGTCCTTGTCCTTGGTGTAGAATGTGTAGCCGTTGATATCGTACGCCTCATAGGTCATCAGGTTGTGCTCGGCGCCCTGTGACAAGGCGAATATGAGTTGTTCTTCTGCGGAAGAATCCTCATGTAAAGGGTACGACAGAAACTTCTGCTTGAACCAACGCGTGAAACATGAGTTGTGCTCTTTGATTATATCTCCGTCCGTCCTCTGTTGGCCTCGGTCATTGTACATCTTCTTAATAAAGGTTTTGTGCTCTACCACCCAAGGATCGACCACGTCTATGTGTTGTAGCGCGACTAGGTTTGCTCTTTCAAAGTCGACGAGTCGACCCTCGAAGTCGACATGCATTTCGCGGCGACCCTCACGGTGACCCCATCCAGCGAGCCTGCCGAGGTGCCTGTTGACGGGCAGACCAACGGGGTTCTCGATGCCTAGATAATTCGTGTAGTAGGAGATGCACTCTTCGGTCAGAAAGCCCCTGGCTATACTTCCCTCTGGACGTGACATGTTGCGAACGTATCCTTTGATGACACCATTCATCCTTTCAAACGGCATCATGCTGTGCAGGAACGTCGGCCCGAGTTGGATGATATCCTCCACGGTATGGACCAACAGATGCACCATAACGTCGAAGAATGAGGGCGGGAAGTACATCTCAAGCTCGCATAGTATCACCACGATCTCTTCCTGTAGCCTTCTGAGTTGCCTCACGCCAATTGTCTTCCAAGAGATGACGTCGAAAAAGTTGCATAGGCCAAATAGCATTTCACGGACATGCGCATCCATGATCCCACGGATTGCAACTGGAAGTATCTGTGTCATCAGCATGTGACAGTCGTGAGACTTCATCCCGCTGAACTTCTGCTTCGCTGGATCTAGGTATCTGCTTATCTTCCCCGCGTAACCATAAGGAAGTTTTACTCCTACGAGGCAGGTGAAAAACTGCTCGATCTCCTCCCGACTTAGAGTGAAGCACGCGGGAGGGTAGTCACTTCCGGTCTTCTTGGCCTTTTTGCCTTTGCGACGAGTTTCTGTGTCCTGCTTCGCCTCATCATCATCATCATCATTAGCGTGAAGCTCCTTCCTGATGCCCATTGATTTCAAGTCTGCCCTTGCTTTCAGCCCATCTTTGGTCCTCTCTGGCATGTTGAGCAGGGTACCAAGCAGACTCTCGCACACGTTCTTCGTGATATGCATGGCATCAAGGCTGTGAGGCACACGGTGGATCTTCCAGTACGGCAAGTCCTAGAAAATAGACCTCATTTTCCATACCTTCAGCAGCGGCTCTGACGCCTTTCGCTTCTTTCCCGGCTCTGGCGCCTTTTGCTTCTTTCCCGGCAGTGGGCAATCTTTCCAATTTTTCAATAGCTCGTCTATTTCGTCGCCGCTCCTCGTATGCGGGCGTTTTCGGGGTTCGGTTTCACCATCGAACAGATCCTTGCGTTTCCTCCACGGGTCATCGCCGTGAAGCCACCTTCAATGTCCCATGAACACGGTTTTCGAAGATCCGGGATCTCTATCTAGCTGGCGATACGTTGTGTCATCCATGCACCTTACGCATCCAGAAAATCCGTGGACTACCTGCCCCGCGAGATATCCGTAACCGAGATAGTCGTGCACCGTCGTGAGCAGTGCGGCTCTCATAGGGAAATACTCTTTCTCTGCGGCGTCCCACATATTGGCTGGCGTTTTCCACAACGTGTCTAGCTCCTCTTTCAGCAGCCCCAGATACAGATTGATGTCGTTCCCTGGTTGTTTCGGCCCTTCAATTAGCATACTCATGTGAATGTACTTCCTCTTCATGCACAACCAGGGGGGAAGGTTGTACATCCACACAAACGCAGACCACGTGCTATGTGTGCCTCTCTGGCTGCCAAACGGATTGACTCCATCGGTGCTCGCCCCCAGCACGATGTTCCTTGGATCCTTCCCAAATTCTGGGTATTCGAAGTTCAACGCTTTCCACTGGCTCGCATCCTTAGGGTGACTCAGCATCTTGTCTATTCTATTTATCTCCGGATCATTTCCATCATCTTCTCGCTTCTTCTCCTCCCTATCCGCGTGCCAACGCAGGAGCTTTTCTACCTTAGGGTCCGCGAAATACCGCTGCAGACGAGGAGTGATCGGAAAGTACCACACCGATTTTCGAGGAGCTTTCTTCCTCTTCTTGTATCGAGTGACGCCGCACACCAGACATATGGTAGACTCCGCGTGCTCATCCCGATAAATGATGCAATTGTTCATGCACACATGGTATTTCACGTGCGGTAAATCCAGCGGACACACGATTTTCTTCGCCTCCTCGAAACTGGTCGGGCACTTGTTCCCCTTGGGAAGACGTTCGTGCCAGAATGACATGTTCTCGTCGAAGCATGCGTCGGTCATTTTGTGTTTTACCTTCATCTCCAGAGCCATGAGCGTTACTTTCAGGCGGGTATCCTCGGGCCTGCATCCTTCATACAATGGAGTAACCGCGCGTCTATCTCCAGTTGATCCAGCTTGGCTTTCTCTCGGGCGGCAGCTCTTGCGTTATCCGTCTGCTTGAGAAGCAGCTCTTGAATATGAGGGTCCTGCACCCAGCCTCCATTGTCGTCTGCTCCGGCATCTTCATCTTCATGATCATGCCCTTCGTCTTGATCTTCCTCATCATCATGTACGACATCTTCTACATGATGACTGTGTACAGCATCACCGTCGTGATCATGTCCTAGAGATTCTTCGTCTTCTCGCCCGCCCTCGCTGCGGTGGTACTTGTCTTGTTGCCCTTCCTCATTTCTTGCCCGGCCCCCATGGACAACTTCATATTCATCTTCATCACCTTGCCACCGATAGCCATCCATGAAACCACGCAAGAGCAGGTGGTCCCGCACCTACCCGAAATCCGGGTCTGCAATAAGGCTCTTCAGCTTGCATCTTCGACACGGACATCTTATCTCCGTCTCGTTCTTTTGAAGCATCTCGGCCTTCGTGGAGCTCAAAAACCTATTCATGATGCCTTCGGTCATCGTGCGGACCATGGTCGCTTGCGGGGTAGAGCAAAACGATATTTTAGAACCAAGAAAAAATTTGGCATGACCTTCCCTAAAAATAGGACCAAAAAGAATGCATAGTGCCAAAATTCTCGCCGAAACGGAAATGAATCAACATTCCGGCAAAATATTGGCAACTATCGCATTTCAAATACCGGTACCTGCAAACACAAACATATATGCAACACCACAAACACATGCAACACCACAAACATACATAGATCTAGCTAGGCCACAAAAAGTGCATGTGCACGTTGTTGGAGCGAGCTAGGGAGAAAAAAAGTAGATCTACATCATGAAGATAGCTTTCCCCTTACTTACCTATATAAAAAAAGGTAATTTCACCACTTAATTTTGATGAATCTATGGTGGAAATGAGGTGAGGAGGAGGAGGCAGCCGAAAGCTTGGAGAAGGAGGTGGAGGGAATGAAGTGGGGAAAGTGAGTGGGTAGGTGTGGGGCTGTCCAAAATATCTTGTTGGGGTCCCAGGTTACTAATGGCGCACCACCTGGAAATGCGCCATTAGTAACCCTGGTTACTAATGGCGCACCTGCAGGTGGTGCGCCATTAGTAGTTTTGCAGAAAAGTAAAAAAAAAAATATACTAATGGCACACTTTTACAGGGTGCGCCATTAGTAGTTTAAACTAGTAATGGCACACTGTGAGGCGGTGCGCCATTAGTAGTTTTGCAAAAAAAAAAGAATAAAAAAAATTAGTACTGGCGCACTCCATGTCTGATGCACCATTACTAGTTAGAACTAGTAATGGCGCACCAGAGGTAGGATGCACCATTATTTGTATGTAAAAATGAAAAAAAATTATCACTAGTGGCGCACCAGTTTTCTGGTGCGCCATTAGTGTCTTCCACACTAATGGCGCATCACCAACTGGTGCGCCATTAGTATATAGTAGTGGCGCACTACTTCCTTGGTGCGCCATTAGTGTCAATCCTATCTATAGCCCTTTTCCTAGTAGTGCAGTGGTCTTGTTCAACCATCAATACTTGATGTTCCTTCTTGATTTCTACCTTTTGCGGTCTTAAGCACCGCGAACAGCTCCGGGATCAACTCCATCCCTTGCATGCCATAGTTCACCACGAAGATCTAGTAGCTTAGTGATAGTGGCTAGAGAACTCTATTAATCACTATCTTATCTGGAAGTTTAACTCCCACTTGATTTAAGTGATTGTAGCACCCAGACATTCTGAGCACATGCTCACTAGCTGAGCTATTCTCCTCCATCTTGTTGGCAAAAGAACTTGTCAGAGGTCTCATACCTCTCAACACGGGCATGAGCCTGAAATTCCAATTTCAGCTCTTGAAACATCTCATATGTCTTATGGCGTTCAAAACATCATTGGAATCCCGATTCTAAGCCGTAAACTATGGCGCACTAAACTATCAAGTAGTCATCAGGATGTGTCTGTCAGGTGTTCACAACATCCACAGACGACGTTGTAGGGGTTTGCACATCGAGCGGTGCATCAAAGACGTAAGCCTTCTGTGTAGCAGTGAGGACACTCCTCAGACTACAGACCCAGTCCGCATCATTGCTTACAATATCTTTCAACTTGGTCTTTCTCTAGGAACGTATTGAAACAGGGAGCTACAACATGAGCTATTTATCTACAACATATTTGCAAAGACAATTTAGACTATGTTCATGATAGTTAAGTTCATCTAATCAAATTATTTAATGAACTCCCACTCAGATAGACATCCCTCTAGTCATCTAAGTGAAACATGATCGAAGTCAACTAGGCCGTGTCCGATCATCACGTGAGACAGACTAGTCAACATCGGTGAACATCTTCATGTTGATTGTATCTTCTATACGACTCATGCTCGACCTTTCGGTCTTCCGTGTTCTGAGGCCATGTCTGTACATGCTAGGCTCGTCAAGTCAACCTAAGTGTATTGCGTGTGTAAATCTGGCTTACACCCGTTGTATTCGAACGTTAGAATCTATCACACCCGATCATCACGTGGTGCTTCGAAACAACGAACCTTCGCAACGGTGCACAGTTAGGGGGAACACTTTCTTGAAATTATTGCGAGGGATCATCTTATTTAAGCTACCGTCGTTCTAAGCAAATAAGATGTAAAACATGATAAACATCACATGCAATCAAATAGTGACATGATATTGCCAATATCATTTGCTCCTTTTGATCTCCATCTTCGGGGCTCCATGATCATCGTTGTCACCAGCATGACACCATGATCTCCATCATCATGATCTCCATCATCGTGTCTTCTTGAAGTTGTCTCGTCATCTATTACTTCTACTACTATGGCTAATGCTTTAGCAATAAAGTAAAGTAATTACATGACGTTTAAGTTGACATGCAGGTCATAAATAAATTAAGACAACTCCTATGGCTCCTGCCGGTTGTCATACTCATCGACATGCAAGTCGTGATTCCTATTACAAGAACATGATCAATCTCATACATCACATATATCATTCATCACATCCTTTTGGCCATATCACATCACACGGTACATGCTGCAAAAACAAGTTAGACGTCCTCTAATTGTTGTTGCAAGTTTTTACGTGGCTGCTATAGGTTCTAGCAAGAACGTTTCTTACCTACGCCAGAATCACAACATGATATGCCAATTTCTATTTCCCCTTCATAAGGACCCTTTTCATTGAATCCGATCCGACTAAAGTGGGAGAGACATACACCCGCTAGCCACCTTATGCAACTAGTGCATGTCAGTCGGTGGAACCAGTCTCATGTAAGAGTACATGTAAGGTTGGTCCGGACCGCTGAAGGAAATACGCCCTAGAGGCAATAATCATGTTATTATTTTATTTCCTTATATCATGATAAATGTTTATTATTCATGCTAGAATTGTATTATCCGAAAACATAATACTTGTGTGAATACATAGACAAAATAAACGTCACTAGTATGCCTCTACTTGACTAGCTCGTTAATCAAAGATGGTTATGTTTCCTAACCATAGACATGTGTTGTCATTTGATTAACGGTATCACATTATTAGGAGAATGATGTGATTGACATGACCCATTCCATTAGCTTAGCACCCGATCGTTTAGTGTGTTGCTATTGCTTTCTTCATGACTTATACATGTTCATATGACTATGAGATTATGCAACTCCCGTTTGCCGGAGGAACACTTTGTGTGCTACCAAACGTCACAACGTAACTAGGTGATTATAAAGGAGCTCTACAGGTATCTCCAAAGGTAAATGTTGGGTTGGCGTATTTCAAGATTAGGATTTGTCACTCCGATTGTCGGAGAGGTATCTCTGGGCCCTCTCGATAATGCACATCACATAATCCTTGCAAGCATTGCAACTAATGAGTTAGTTGTGAGATGATGTATTACGGAACGAGTAAAGAGACTTGCTGGTAATGAGATTGAACTAGATATTAAGATACCGATGATCGAATCTCGGGCAAGTAACATACCGATGACAAAGGGAACAACGTATGTTGTTATATGGTCTGACCGATAAAGATCTTCGTAGAATATGTGGGAGCCAATATGAGCATCCAGGTTCCGCTATTGGTTATTGACCGGAGACATGTCTCGGTCATGTCTACATTGTTCTCGAACCCGTAGGGTCCGCACGCTTAAGGTTTCGATGACAGTTATATTATGAGTTTATGAGTTTTGATGTACCGAAGTTAGTTCGGAGTCCCGGATGTGATCATGGAGATGACGAGGAGTCTCGAAATGGTAGAGACATAAAGATTGATATATTGGACGACTATATTCGGACACCGGAAGTGTTCCGGGTGATTTCAAAGAAAACCGGAGTGTCGGAGGGTTACCGGAACCCCCCTGGAGAAGTAATGGGCCTTATGGGCCTTAGTGGAGAGAGAGAGAGGGGCGACCAGGGTGGGCCGCGCTCCCCCTCCCCCTCTGGTCCGAATTGGACTAGGAGAGGGGGGGCGGCGCCCCCCTTTCCTTCTCCCTCTCCCCCTTCCTTTCCCCCTCCTAGTAGGAGTAGGAAAGAGGGGAGTCCTACTCCTACTAGGAGGAGGACTCCTCCTCCTTGGCGCGCCATAGGGCCGGCCGGCCTCCTCCCCTTGCTCCTTTATATACAGGGGCAGAGGGCACCCCTAGACAAGTTGATCCACGTGATCATTTTCTTAGTCGTGTGCGGTGCCCCCTTCCACCATACTCCTCGATAATATTGTAGCGGTGCTTAGGCGAAGCCCTGCGACGGTAGAACATCAAGATCGTCACCACGCCATCGCGTTGACGGAACTCTTCCCCGACACTTTGCTGGATCAGAGTCCGGGGATCGTCATCGAGTTGAACGTGTGCTAAAACTCGGAGGTGCCGTAGTTTCAGTGCTTGATCGATCGGGCGTGAAGACGTACGACTACATCAACCGCGTTGTCATAACGCTTCCGCTGTCGGTCTACGAGGGTACGTAGATCACACTCTCCCCTCTCGTTGCTTTGCATCACCATGATCTTGCGTGTGCGTAGGTAAATTTTTGAAATTACTACGTTCCCCAACAGTGGCATCAGAGCCTAGGTTTTATGTGTTGATGTTATATGCACGAGTAGAACACAAGTGAGTTGTGGGCGATATAAGTCATACTGCTTACCAGCATGTCATACTTTGGTTCGGCGGTATTGTTGGACGAAGCGGCCCGGACCGACATTACGCGTATGCTTACGCGAGACCGGTTCTCCCGACGTGCTTTGCACAAAGGTGGCTAGCGGGTGTCAGTTTCTCCAACTTTAGTTGAACCGAGTGTGGCTACGCCCGGTCCTTGCGAAGGTTAAAACAGCACCAACTTGACAAACTATCGTTGTGGTTTTGATGCGTAGGTAAGATTGGTTCTTGCTTAAGCCCGTAGCAGCCACGTAAAACTTGCAACAACAAAGTAGAGGACGTCTAACTTGTTTTTGCAGGGCATGTTGTGATGTGATATGGTCAAGACATGATGCTAAATTTTATTGTATGAGATGATCATGTTTTGTAACCGAGTTATCGACAACTGGCAGGAGCGATATGGTTGTCGCTTTATTGTATGCAATGCAACTGCACTGTAATGCTTTACTTTATCACTAAGCGGTAGCGATAGTCGTGGAAGCATAAGATTGGCGAGACGACAACGATGCTACGATGGTGATCAAGGTGTCGCGCCGGTGACGATGGTGATCATGACAGTGCTTCAAAGATGGAGATCACAAGCACAAGATGATGATGGCCATATCATATCACTTATATTGATTGCATGTGATGTTTATCTTTTATGTATCTTATCTTGCTTTGATTGACGGTATCATTTTAAGATGATCTCTCGCTAATTATCAAGAAGTGTTCTCCCTGAGTATGCACCGTTGAGAAAGTTCTTCGTGCTGAGACACCACGTGATGATCGGGTGTGATAGGCTCTACGTTCAAATACAACGGGTGCAAAACAGTTGCACACGCGGAATACTCAGGTTATACTTGACGAGCCAAGCATATACAGATATGGCCTCGGAACACGGAGACCGAAAGGTCGAGCATGAATCATATAGTAGATATGATCAACATAGTGATGTTCACCAATGAAACTACTCCATCTCACGTGATGATCGGACATGGTTTAGTTGATTTGGATCACGTGATCACTTAGAGGATTAGAGGGATGTCTATCTAAGTGGGAGTTCTTTAGTAATATGATTAATTGAACTTAAATTTATCATGAACTTAGTACCTGATAGTATCTTGCTTATTTATGTTTGATTGTAGATAGATGGCCCGTGCTGTTGTTCCATTGAATTTTAATGCGTTCCTTGAGAAAGCAAAGTTGAAAGATGATGGTAGCAATTACACGGACTGGGTCCATAACTTGAGGATTATCCTCATTGCTGCACAGAAGAATTACGTCCTGGAAGCACCGCTGGGTGCCAGGCCTGCTTGCTAGAGCAACACCAGATGTTATGATCGTCTGGCAGAGCAAAGCTGATGACTACTCTATAGTTCAGTGTGCCATGCCTTACGGCTTAGAATCGGGACTTCAATGACGTTTTGAACGTCATGGAGCATATGAGATGTTCTAGGAGTTGAAGTTAATATTTCAAGCAAATGCCCGGATTGAGAGATATGAAGTCTCCAATAAGTTCTATAGCTGCAAGGTGGAGGAGAACAGTTCTGTCAGTGAGCATATACTCAAAATGTCTGGGTATAATAATCACTTGATTCAATTGGGAGTTAATCTTCCAGATGATTGCGTCATTGATAGAATTCTCCAATCACTGCCACCTAGCTACAAGAGCTTCGTGATGAACTATAATATGCAAGGGATGAATAAGACTATTCCCGAGCTCTTCGCAATGCTGAAAGCTGCGGAGGTAGAAATCAAAAAGGAGCATCAAGTGTTGATGGTCAACAAGACCACTAGTTTCAAGAAAAAGGGTAAAGGGAAGAAGAAGGGGAACTTCAAAAAGAATAGCAAGCAAGTTGCTGCTCAAGAGAAGAAACCCAAATCTGGACCTAAGCCTGAAACTGAGTGCTTCTACTGCAAGCAGACTGGTCACTGGAAGCGGAACTGCCCAAGTATTTGTCGGATAAGAAGGATGGCAAGGTGAACAAAGGTATATGCGATATACATGTTATTGATGTGTACCTTACTAATGCTCGCAGTAGCACCTGGGTATTTGATACTAGTTCTGTTACTAACATTTGCAACTCAAAACAGGGACTACAGATTAAGCGAAGATTGGCTAAGGATGAGGTGACGATGCACGTGGGAAATGGTTCCAAAGTCGATGTGATCGCGGTCGGCACGCTACCTCTACATCTACCTTCGGGATTAATATTAGACCTAAATAATTGTTATTTGGTGCTAGCGTTGAGCATGAACATTATATCTGGATCTTGTTTGATGCGAGACGGTTATTCATTTAAATCAGAGAATAATGGTTGTTCTATTTATATGAGTAAAATCTTTTATGGTCATGCACCCATGAAGAATGCTCTATTCTTATTAAATCTTGATAGTAGTGACACACATATTCGTAATGTTGAAGCCAAAAGATGCAGAGTTGATAATGATAGTGCAACTTATTTGTGGCACTGCTGTTTAGGTCATATCGGTATAAAGCGCATGAAGAAACTCCATACTGATGGACTTTTGGAACCACTTGATTATGAATCACTTGGTACTTGCGAACCGTGCCTTATGGGTAAGATGACAAAAACACCGTTTTCCGGTACTATGGAGAGAGCAACAGATTTGTTGGAAATCATACATACAGATGTATGTGGTCCGATGAATGTTGAGGCTCGTGGCGGATATCGTTATTTTCTCACCTTCACAGATGACTTAAGCAGATATGGGTATATCTACTTAATGAAACATAAGTCTGAAACATTTGAAAAGTTCAAAGAATTTTAGAGTGAAGTTGAAAATCATCGTAACAAGAAAATAAAATTCCTACGATCTGATCGTGGAGGAGAATATTTGAGTTATGAGTTTGGTGTATATTTCAAACAATGCGGAATAGTTTCGCAACTCACGCCACCCGGAACACCACAGCGTAATGGTGTGTGCGAACGTCGTAATCGTACCTTACTTGATATGGTGCGATCTATGATGTCTCTTACTGATTTACCGCTATTGTTTTGGGGTTATGCTCTAGAGACGACCGCATTCACGTTAAATAGGGCACCATCAAAATCCGTTGAGACGACGTCTTATGAACTGTGGTTTGGCAAGAAACCAAAGTTGTCGTTTCTGAAAGTTTGGGGCTACGATGCTTATGTGAAAAAGCTTCAACCTGATAAGCTCGAACCCAAATCGGAGAAATGTGTCTTCATAGGATATCCAAAGGAAACTATTGGATACACCTTCTATCACAGATCCGAAGGAAAGACTTTTGTTGCTAAATTCGGAAACTTTCTAGAGAAGGAGTTTCTCTCGAAAGAAGTGAGTGGGAGGAAAGTAGAAATTGATGAGGTAACTGTACATGCTCCCTTATTGGAAAGTAGTACATCACAGAAACCAGTTTCTGTGACACCTACACCAATTAGTGAGGAAGCTAATGATGATGATCATGAAACTTCAGAACAAGATACTACTGAACCTCATAGATCAACCAGAGTAAGATCCACACCAGAGTGGTACGGTAATCCTGTTCTGGAAGTCATGCTATTAGATCATGATGAACCTACGAACTATGGAGAAGCGATGGTGAGCCCAGATTCCGCAAAATGGCTTGAAGCCATGAAATCTGAGATGGGATCCATGTATGAGAACAAAGTGTGGACTTTGGTTGACTTGCCCAAAGATCGGCAAGCAATTGAGAATAAATGGATCTTCAAGAAGAAGAGTGACGCTGACGGTAATGTTACTGTCTACAAAGCTCGACTTGTCGCAAAAGGTTTTTGACAAGTTCAAGGGATTGACTATGATGAGACCTTCTCACCCGTAGCGATGCTTAAGTCTGTCCGAATCATGTTAGCAATTGCCGCATTTTATGATTATGAAATTTGGCAGATGGATGTCAAAACTGCATTCCTGAATGGATTTCTGGAAGAAGAGTTGTATATGATGTAGCCGGAAGGTTTTGTCGATCCAAAGGAAGCTAACAAAGTGTGCAAGCTCCAGCGATCCATTTATGGACTGGTGCAAGCCTCTCGGAGTTGGAATAAACACTTTGATAGTGTGATCAAAGCATTTGGTTTTGTACAGACTTTTGGAGAAGCCTGTATTTACAAGAAAGTGAGTGGGAGCTCTGTAGCATTTGTGGTATTATATCTAGATGGCATATTACTAATCAGAAATGATATAGAATTTCTAGATAGCATAAAGGGATACTTGAATAAGAGTTTTTCAATGAAAGACCTCGGTGAAGCTGCTTACATATTGGGCATTAAGATCTATAGAGATAGATCAAGGCGCTTAATTGGACTTTCACAGAGCACATACCTTGACAAAATTTTGAAGAAGTTCAAAATGGATCAAGCAAAGAAAGGATTCTTGCCTGTGTTACAAGGTGTGAAATTGAGTAAGACTCAATGCCCGACCAATGCAGAAGATAGAGAGAAAATGAAAGATGTTCCCTATGCTTCAGCCATAGGCTCTATCATGTATGCAATGCTGTGTACCAGACTTGATGTGTGTCTTGCTATAAGTCTAGCAGGGAGGTACCAAAGTAATCCAGGAGTGGATCACTGGACAGCGGTCAAGAACATCCTGAAATATCTGAAAAGGACTAAGGATATGTTTCTCATATATGGAGGTGACAAAGAGCTCATCGTAAATGGTTACGTTGATGCAAGCTTTGACACTGATCCGGACGATTCTAAATCGCAAACCGGATACGTGTTTACATTAAACGGTGGAGCTATCAGTTGGTGCAGTTCTAAACAAAGCGTTGTGGCGGGATCTACATGTGAAGCGGAGTACATAGCTGCTTCAGAAGCAGCAAACGAAGGAGTCTGGATGAAGGAGTTCATATCCGATCTAGGTGTCATACCTAGTGCATCGGGTCCAATGAAAATCTTTTGTGACAATACTGGTGCAATTGCCTTGTCAAAGGAATCCAGATTTCACAAGAGAACCAAGCACATCAAGAGACGCTTCAATTCCATCCGGGATCTAGTCCAGGTGGGAGACATAGAGATTTGCAAGATACATACGGATCTGAATGTTGCAGACCCATTGACTAAGCCTCTTCCACGAGCAAAACATGATCAGCACCAAAGCTCAATGGGTGTTAGAATCATTACTGTGTAATCTAGATTATTGACTCTAGTGCAAGTGGGAAACTGAAGGAAATATGCCCTAGAGGCAATATAATGTTATTATTTTATTTCCTTATATCATGATAAATGTTTATTATTCATGCTAGAATTGTATTATCCGGAAACATAATACTTGTGTGAATACATAGACAAACTAAACATCACTAGTATGCCTCTACTTGACTAGCTTGTTAATCAAAGATGGTTATGTTTCCTAACCATAGACATGTGTTGTCATTTGATTAACGGGATCACATTATTAGGAGAATGATGTGATTGACATGACCCACTCCATTAGCTTAGCACCCGATCGTTTAGTGTGTTGCTATTGCTTTCTTTATGACTTATACATGTTCCTATGACTATGACATTATGCAAGTCCCGTTTGCCGGAGGAACACTTTGTGTGCTACCAAACATCACAACGTAACTGGGTGATTATAAAGGAGCTCTACAGGTGTCTCCAAAGGTAAATGTTGGGTTGGCGTATTTCGAGATTAGGATTTGTCACTCCGATTGTCGGAGAGGTATCTCTGGGCCCTCTCGGTAATGCACATCACATAACCCTTGCAAGCATTGCAACTAATGAGTTAGTTGTGAGATGATGTATTACGGAACAAGTAAAGAGACTTGCCGGTAACGAGATTGAACTAGGTATTAAGATACCGACGATCGAATCTCGGGCAAGTAACATACCGATGACAAAGGGAACAACGTATGTTGTTATACGGTCTGACCGATAAAGATCTTCGTAGAATATGTGGGAGCCAATATGAGCATCCAGGTTCCGCTATTGGTTATTGACCGGAGACATGTCTCGGTCATGTCTACATTGTTCTCGAACCCGTAGGGTCCGCACGCTTAAGGTTTCGATGACAGTTATATTATGAGTTTATGAGTTTTGATGTACCGATGTTAGTTCGGAGTCCCAGATGTGATCACGGACATGACGAGGAGTCTCGAAATGGTCGAGACATAAAGATTGATATATTGGATGACTATATTCGGACACCGGAAGTGTTCCGGGTGATTTCGGAGAAAACCGGAGTGCCGGAGGGTTACCGGAACCCCCCGAGAGAAGTAATAGGCCTTATGGGCCTTAGTGGAGAGAGAGGGGCGGCCAGGGTGGGCCGGGCCCCCCTCCCCCTCTGGTCCAAATTGGACTAGGAGAGGGGCGGCGGCGCCCCCCTTTCCTTCTCCCTCTCCCCCTTCCTTTCCCCCTCCTAGTAGGAGTAGGAAAGAGGGGAGTCCTACTCCTACTAGGAGGAGGACTCCTCCTCCTTGGCGCGCCATAGGGCCGGCCGGCCTCCTCCCCTTGCTCCTTGATATACAGGGGCAGAGGGCACCCCTAGACAAGTTTATCCACGTGATCGTTTTCTTAGTCGTGTGCGGTGCCCCCTTCCACCATACTCCTCGATAATATTGTAGCGGTGCTTAGGCGAAGCCCTGCGACGGTAGAACATCAAGATCGTCACCACGCTGTCGTGTTGACGGAACTCTTCCCCGACACTTTGATGGATCGGAGTCCGGGGATCGTTATCAAGCTGAACGTGTGCTAAAACTCGGAGGTGCCGTAGTTTCGGTGCTTGATCGATCGGGCCGTGAAGACGTACGACTACATCAACCGCGTTGTCATAACGCTTCCGCTGTCGGTCTACGAGGGTACGTAGATCACACTCTCCCCTCTTGTTGCTATGCATCACCATGATCTTGCGTGTGAGTAGGTAATTATTTGAAATTACTACGTTCCCCAACTGCCGCTTCATCCCATGATGCCGCCGAATCAAGATAAGACTAGTAACGGCAAGTAAATTGACAAAATCGACGCCCACAACAACTTGTGTTCTACTCGTGCATAGAAACTACGCATAGACCTAGCTCATGATGCCACTGTTGGGGATCGTACCAGAAATTTAAAATTTTCTACGCATCACCAAGATCAATCTATGGAGTAATCTAGCAACGAGGGGAAGGGGAGTGCATCTACATACCCTTGTAGATCGCTAAGCGGAAGCGTTGCAAGAACACGGATGAAGGAGTCGTACTCGCAGCGATTTAGATCGCGGTTGATTCTGATCTAAGCGCCGAACCACGGCGCCTACGCGTTCAACACACGTGCAGCCCGTTGAAGTCTCCCACGCCTTGATCCAGCAAGGGGAGAAGGAGAGGTTGGGGAAGACTTATTTCCGTGACCGTATGATGACTTACCATATATAAATCTTTACCTCTGGACCATTCCGGAACTCCTCGTGACGTCCGGGATCTCATCCGGGACTCCGAACAACATTCAGTAACCACGTACATCTATTCCCTATAACCCTAGCGTCATCAAACCTTAAGTGTGTAGACCCTACGGGCTCGGGAGTCATGCAGACATGGCCGAGACAACTCTCCGGTCAATAACCAACAGCGGGATCTGGATACCCATGTTGGTTCCCACATGCTCCACGATGATCTCATCAGATGAACCACGATGTCAAGGATTCAATCAATCCCGTATACAATTCCCTTTGTCTATCGGTACGATACTTACCCGAGATTCGATCGTCGGTATCCCGATACCTTGTTCAATCTCGTTACCGGCAAGTCTCTTTACTCGTTCCGTAACACATCATCCTGTGATCAACTCCTTGATCACATTGTGCACATTATGATGATGTCCTACCGAGTGGGCCCAGAGATACCTCTCCATTTACATGGAGTAACAAATCCCAGTCTCGATTCGTGCCAACCCAACAGACACTTTCGGAGATACCCGTAGTGCACCTTTATAGCCACCCAGTTACGTTGTGACGTTTGGCACACCCAAAGCACTCCTACGGTATCCGGGAGTTCCACAATCTCATGGTCTAAGGAAATGATACTTGACATTAGAAAAGCTTTAGCATACGAACTACACGATCTTGTGCTAGGCTTAGGATTGGGTCTTGTCCATCACATCATTCTCCTAATGATGTGATCCCGTTATCAATGACATCCAATGTCCATGGTCAGGAAACCATAACCATCTATTGATCAACGAGCTAGTCAACTAGAGGCTTACTAGGGACATGGTGTTGTCTATGTATCCACACATGTATCTGAGTTTCCTATCAATACAATTCTAGCATGGATAATAAACGATTATCATGAACAATGAAATATGATAACAACTAATTTGTTATTCCCTCTAGGGCATATTTCCTACAATACTTACGCTACTTTGCTGCATCACCATTTCCTCTTCAAGGGAAAACCAACGCAGTGCTCAAGAGGTAGCAAGAAAGATTTCTGGCGCCGTTGCCGGGGAGTCTACGCAAGAGTCAACATACCAAGTACCCATCACAAACCCTTATCTCCCGCATTACATTATTTGCCATTTGCCTCTCGTTTTCCTATCCCCCACTTCACCCTTGCCGTTTTATTTGCCCTCTCTCTCTATCCTTCTCCTCTTTCCCTATTTGCCTTTTTTGCTCGTTTCTTGTTTGCTTGTGTGTTGGATCGCTTGCTTGTCGTTATGGCTAGTCCTTTATCTGCTCCTTTGTCTCCCGAGTGTGAGGTTCTTCACTTCAAACAAAGACAAGGAGAAAACTTAAAAGATGCTTGGTTTAGGATGATGGAATCTTATCGTAATTGCACCCTAGAGGTGAATTTTAGAATTTTGCTTCGCAATTTTTATGTTGGACTAAATATGTCTCATAGACAGCTCTTGGACTGCGTTGCCAAAGGAAATTTTTATCGAAATCGATCCCAGTATTGCGCATGAAATTTTAGAGGGGATAGTGGGAACACTACCTCAACAAAAGGGGCCTCATCATACCCAGGAAGAAACCCAAGGTTTTGATAAAATTTGCGAAGTAATGAAAATATTACAAAAATCTCTTGAACCTCTTAAGATTGTTAGCGGGAATCTACACCGCATCAATACGTTGATCACTCTTTGTAATAAGCGGTTGGACTCTTTAGATTTAAAAATTTCCAAATATGAAGGGAAACGTAAAGAACCTCCCGGATTCGAGCATGAATCCGCTAAAAAATTAAAAGATGGCAATACCTAGATCTATCTTCGCTTTTATATCTAGCTAGGGGCGTTAAACGATAGCGCTTGTTGGGAGGCAACCCAATTTTATTTTTATTCCTTGATTTTTGATCCTGTTTAGTAATAAATAATTTATCTAGCCTCTATTTTGGTTTTGTTTTTGTGTTTAATTAGTGTTTGTGCCAAGTAGAACCGTTGGGAAGACTTGGGAAAATCTTTTTAATCTTGCTGTAAAAACAGAAACTTTAGCGCCCACGAGAATTGCTGCCATTTTTATTTTGAAAGTGATATTTAGTTAATTATTTTTTAATATGATTAATAGATAAATTACTCACGTCCATAAATTTATTTTAGAATTTTTGGGGTTCCAGAAGTTTGCGTTAGCTACATATTACTACAGACTGTTCTGTTTTTGACAGATTCTGTTTTTCGCGTGTTGTTTGCTTATTTTGATGAATCTATGGCTAGTAAAATAGTTTATAAACCATAGAGAAGTTGGAATACAGTAGGTTTAACACCAATATAAATAAATAATGAGTTCATTACAGTACCTTGAAGTGGTGTTTTGTTTTCTTTCGCTAACGGAGCTCACGAGATTTTCTATTTTGAGTTTTGTGTTGTGAAATTTTCAAGTCTTGGATAAAAGATTTGATGGATTATGGAACAAGGAGTGGCAGAGCCTAAGCTTGGGGATGCCCATGGCACCCCAAGATAATCTAAGGACACCTAAAATCCAAAGCTTGGGGATGCCCCGGAAGGCATCCCCTCTTTCGTCTACTTCCATCGATAACATTACTTGGAGCTATATTTTTATTCACCACATGATATGTGTTTTGCTTGGAGCGTCTTGTATTATTTGAGTCTTTATTTGTTAGTTTGCCACAATCATCTTTGATGCACACACCTTTTGAGAGAAGCACACATGATTTGAACATTATTAGAATACTCTATGTGCTTCACTTATATCTTTTGAGTTATATAGTTTTTGCTCTAGTACTTCTGTCGGAGTAAATAGCCATGGGTAGCCTAGCTGGCTTCCCCTGGCCCTTCTGAAAAAATTGCGAGCCCGTCCGGCTCTCAAGAATCCAAGACATGGAGCCGCCTTCCCCTTGCTGGCTGCCATCCAGGCCGGCTTTCGGAAGGCGGCCGGACTTTAGCCCTCGTGAAGGAAGCCACGGGAGGGTCGACTTCGGGAAGCCGGCCATGAGAAGGCCGACTCCAAGAAGCCGGCTCCCATAAAGCGGTCGAGACCGTACCCTCAAAGTTTGCACCCACCTAACGGCAGTGCGACAGGGCGTGGCTACAGTGAAGCCTGCCACCCCCGAATCCCGGAGCACGCCTGGCACAGTGCGCCGTACGGAGTAGGCATGACCCGTCCGGCGCGGCACTGTTGCCATGTTGACTTTGGTGTCACCCACGACGGGCCGCCAGCGTGGCCCACAGATGGTGGGCCCCTTTGGGCAGAGAGACGCCCGAAGGCGGCCACGCCTCCAACCAGTCGGCCTAAGACAGAGCCGGCTCCCCGCAGCCGGCTTGCCGCCTCCCTCGAAGGAGACGCCCCATTAAGGAGACAAGACGCGGTGAGGCTACAACGATCGCCTGATGGGCGGCGGCACTGTAGCCGCGCCTACCACGACGAAGCCCACGTCACCAAGATGGAGCCATAGTAACCAGCCGCCGACCAGGCCCTGGAGAGTGGGGCCTGCCTGTCGACCAAGGGGCCGGCAGCCGGTGGGACCCACCAGTCGGCGGGCCCCAAAAGCCGGCGCAGGAGCCGGCGAGCGCAGTCACAGACAGCTAGGCCCCGCGCCCAGTCGGATTACCATTGTACCCCCGGGGGGTAGGCTTATATAAACCCCCCGGGGCACCCATGCAAAGGGTTCGACCCCCTGCTAGTTCTAGACACCCCACAAGGAGAAGAAGCAGGCTAGCCGTGCCCTTCTTCCTCCTCCCACCAAACAGCTCGAGGAGCATTGTGTAGCTACTTGTTCATCTAGTGATCATGCGGAGACCCCGCAGAGCAGCAGTAGGGGTGTTATCTCCACGGAGAGCCCCGAAGCTGGGTAAGATCCACCGGCGTGCATGTCTTCGCCTTATCCCATTTCCAGGCACCGGCGATGTCTTACTGGCTCCCACAATGATAAGCCACCCGTTGGCATATGTCACACCTACCACCCGACATTTGGCGCCCATCGTGGGGCCAGGTGCACTGTCGTCCGGAGACCTGTTCTGGACGGGAACCTTCTTCCTCCCCCGCGAGCGTACCCAGCCCGACACGCCCGATGGCTCTTGCCACGACGCGCTGCAAGGCATCACCAGCGTCTGCGCGGCGAGCAGCCTCGCCGATCTCCTCGACGAAACCCTCATCTCCGACGAGCTCGCCTCCGATGCGGGCACCGACCACCTCGCCAACCTTCTCGGCCAGCTCCATGTCTCCAGCGAGCCTGTTGTGGACCTGGAGTCGGTTGCCTCCACCGACCCGATGCCTGTCGACTCCGACACGGCCTCGTTCGACACCTTCCCCACCAACGTCACGATCTACAACGACCCGCTTCCTCGGACCGACGGCCGCGATACCGACACCACCGAAGTGATGGTCGTCGTCCACGGTGGCCCGGCCAACAAGAGCGCCCACGACGCCCCGCACGCGGCGGCCCACGACTTGTCCACCCCCCTCCCGGCTGATGCCGATGATGAAGCACTGGAGGCACGCCACCTCGCCCTCCTCGCAGAGGGCCGGAGGCTGGCTTCCATAAGACGCCTCACTGAGGCCTACCAGCGCGAAGCTGACCGCGCCGCCTTCGGCACGCCGGCCCCGGGCGGGCCAAGCCGGGCCGGCCTTGTCAAGCAACGCGGCGCCGTCATCGCCGACACACTGGGAGTTGACCGCCCGGTCTATGCCACTCCGCTCGAGAACTTGCGTGCCGCCCAGGCGGCCGTAGACGAGTTGGATGGCTTGGAGGCCGAAGACCTCCCCCACTTGACCCGGCGTATCCAGCAGTTGATCGATGCAGCCGCACAGCGGCACGAAGCCGACGCCCACGCGGGAAGCCCTCCCCCGCGCCGAGATCACGACGCGACATCCCGGACACCGACTACGAGCAACACCCGCGCGCGCCGCGAGAAAGAGCCGGCTGCCAGCCGCAGCCGGACCTGAATCTCCATCGAGCGAGACGCGGACGGCCATCCCCGAGCCATGGAATGGCGGGGCAACCCGCCTCCGCCTCCACCCCGTGGAGAGAGATATCCTGCCCCGCCGCTAGTGGCGCACCCGACTCTCAGCGGCCGGCTAGGCCGCCGCGAAGGAGTCGGCGAGAACGACGCCCGCCATCGGATCGACCGCCTGGCGCGATCCCTAGCGTTGGAAGAAGAAGACGATGTCGGCCCGCCTTGTTTCGGCCCCCGCATCCGCGACGAGCCCTTCCCCAAAGGGTTCTCGCTCCCAAGAGACACGCCCAAGTACAACGGCTCCGTGACGCCGGAAGATTGGTTGATCGACTACTCCACGGAGGTTAGCATAGCCAATGGAAACCGGCGCGTTGCCGTGAAGTACGTGCCCCTCATGCTGCAAGGCACGGCGCGGACCTGGCTCAACAGCCTCAAGCCGCGCAGCATCAACAGCTGGCTAGATTTCACCGAAGCCTTCATCCGCAACTTCACCAGCACCTACAAGCGGGCTTCCAAGCCCAGACAGCTCTCCTTGTGCGTACAAGGCCCTGCCGAGTCCACTCGCGACTACCTCACGCGTTGGGCCGAGCTCCGCAACTCTTGCGAAGGGGTGCACGAGGTGCAAGCCATAGAATACTTCACAACCGGATGCCGAGAAGGCACCCTCCTCAAGCACAAGCTCCTCTGTGACGAGCCGACTACCCTCGACGAGCTTCTGGACATAGCGGACAAGTACGCCACCTCCAACTCCTCGATGAAGACCGAGCTTCGGGTAGACGCGTCCGGGAAAGTACTTAACCCGGCGCCCAAGACGCCGGCTGGGGATTCCGGCCGACGCCCACACTCGAACGACCACAAGCGCAAGGGCCCCGCGCCGCCTCCCGCCAGTCGGCAGGTGGCCACAATTGAAGACACGCCGCCTGAAGAGCGACCCGCGCCCAAGAAGCCCAAGGGCAGCAGGCCGGCTTGGCAGCCTGCCTTCTCCTACGAGCAAACTCTCAACGCCCCCTGCAAGTTCCACAGCGGCGCGAAGCCGTCCAACCACATGACCCGAAAGTGCCATTGGCTCACCCGAATCTCTAAAGGCGAGGGGATCGTGCCGCCTCCGCCTGCCGGCCCGCCGCCTCCGGCCGCTCGGCCCGCAGTCGGAGCCGTGCACGACGAATTCCCCGACGATCAAGCAACCTACATCGTCTTTACCAGCCAGCCCGAAGACCTGCGCAGTAGACGCCGAGAGCACCAGGAAGTCAGCGTGGTCGCTGCCAACCCCGCCAGACACATGCATTGGTCAGAAAAGCCCATCAGCTGGAGCCAGGCCGACCATCCAGAGGTGATGCCGTCTCCAGGCTCTTATGCCTTGGTCCTGGAAGCCACCCTTGCAACAGACAGACGCGCCGCCCACTTCTCCCGTGTGTTGATAGACGGCGGGAGCAGCATCAACATCCTGTGCCGTGACACCCTAGAGAAGCTAAACGTCAAGACGAAGCAGCTCATGCCTACTCGGACAGTGTTTCATGGCATCGTACCCGGCCTGTCCTGCGCCCCCATTGGCAAGATCAAGATTGATGTACTTTTCGGGGACAAGGAGCATTTCCGTCGGGAAGCGATCTGGTTTGAAGTGGTGGACCTGGAGAGCCCTTACCATGCATTGCTTGGCCGACCCGCCTTGGCCAAATTCATGGCAGTTCCCCACTATGCATACCTCAAGATGAAGATACCAAGCACCAAACTCGTCATCACCATAGCCGGCGATTACAAGAAGTCCTCTGAGTGCGCAGCAGACAGCAGCCAGCTGGCCGAGTCCCTTGTGATTGCCGAAGAAAAGAAGATGCTGGACCAAGTCGTGGCCATAGCCGGCAAGCAGTCGGCCGTGTCCCCCGACCCCAAGGAGCACGATGCTCAAGGATCCTTCCAGCCAGCCAAGGAGACGAAGAAGATACCTCTTGACCCCGAGCATCCAGAGAGGTTTGCCGTCATCGGGGCAAACCTGAACAGCAAATAGGAAGGCGAGCTCGCCGATTTCCTCCGTGAGAATCGGGACATCTTTGCATGGTCCCCCAAGGACATGCCGGGTGTTCCGAGGAAATTCGCCGAGGACAAACTACACGTTCGAGAAGACGCAAAGCCAGTCAAACAACCCCTTCGCCGACTGTCGGAGGAGAAACGCAGGATTGTAGGGGAGGAGATAGCCCGGCTTCATTATGGAAGTTTTCTTTCCAGAGTGGCTCGCCAACCCGGTCCTCGTGCTGAAGAAGAACAACAAGTGGCGCATGTGCATAGACTACACAAGCCTCAACAAGGCCTGCCCCAAAGATCCCTTTGCCCTGCCAAGGATTGACCAAGTGATAGACTCCACAGCCGGATGCGAGCTGTTGAGCTTCTTGGATGCTTACTCAGGATATCACCAGATAAAGCTGGATCCGGACGACCGCCTGAAGACCGCCTTCATCACGCCATTTGGAGCCTTCTGTTACCTGACTATGACATTCAGCTTGAGAAATGCCGGTGCCACTTTTCAACATTGCATGCAGAAGTGCCTCCTTAAGCAACTCGGCAGAAACGCTCACGTTTATGTGGACGACATCGTGGTGAAGACGGAGAAGCGCGGCACCTTGCTGGGAGACGTCAAGGAAACGTTTGAGAACCTACGCCGGTTCCAAATCAAGCTCAACCCCGAGAAATGCGTGTTCGGAGTGCCAGCCGGCCAGCTCCTAGGCTTCCTGGTCTCCGAACGCGGCATCAAATGCAACCTGGTGAAGATCAAGGCCATCGAGAGAATGGCGATCCCCACCAAGCTTCGAGACATTCAAAAGTTCACCGGGTGCTTGGCCTCCTTGAACCGCTTCATCAGCAGGCTCAGAGAGAAAGCTCCCCCCTCTACCGCCTCATGAAGAAGACCACTCACTTCGAGTGGAACGACCAGGCCGACCAAGCTTTTCACGAGCTGAAGAAGATGCTGGCCACGCCGCCCGTTCTAGCGGCGCCGACTGAGAAAGAGCCCATGCTCCTCTACATCGCCGCAACCAGCCGGGTGGTCAGCACCGTCATCGTAGTCCAACGCCCAGAAGAAGGCCGAGCCCAGCCGGTCCAGAGGCCGGTGTATTATTTGAGCGAGGTGCTGTCTGCCTCAAAGTAGAACTACCCGCACTACCAGAAGATGTGTCATGGCGTGTACTTCACCGCCAAGAAGCTGAAGCCCTACTTTCAAGAGCATCCCGTCACGGTCGTATGCACCGCCCCGCTGGCCGAGATCATAGGAAGCCGGGACGCATCCAGCCGGGTGGAGAAATGGGCCATCGAGCTGGCCCCTTACACGATCTTCTACCAGCCCCGCACCACCATCAAGTCCCAAGCATTGGCCGACTTCCTCGTCGACTGGGCCGAGACCCAGTACCTGCCGCCGGCTCCCGACTCCACCCATTGGCGCATGCACTTCGACGGGTCCAAGATGCGCACCGGCTTGGGAGCCAATGTCGTCCTTACCTCTCCCAAAGGCGACAAGCTCAGATACACGCTACAGATCCACTTTGCCGCCTCCAACAACGTGGCCGAGTACGAGGCGCTCATACACGGGCTCCGGCTTGCCAAAGAACTTGGCATTCGCCGGATCCTATGTTATGGCGACTCAGACCTGGTGGTCCAGCAATCATCCGGCGACTGGGACGCCAAGGACGCAAATATGGCGAGCTATGGCTTCCTGGTCCAACAACTCAGCGGATACTTTGAAGGATGCGAGTTCCTCCACGTACCGCGAGCCGACAACGAGCCAGCCGATGCCCTGGCTCGAATAGGCTCTACTCGGCAAGCAATACCAACCGGCGTCGCTCTACAACGCCTCCTCAAGCCATCCATCAAGCCGTCTCCAGAGTCCGACTCCATCTTCGTGCCGCCTGACCCCGATGCAGCCGGGTCCGGCTCGAGGAACCAAGCAGGCAACCCCGAGACTCCCGCAGCCGGCCCGGGGACTTCGGCAACCGGCTCGGGGACTGCCACACCCGGCTCAGGGACTGCGGTAGCCGGCCCGGGGACTGCACCAGCACAACAGCCGGCGGCCGACTCCAGCATCTCACCACCCAGCCCGCCCACCCTGGTGGCAGTAGCCACATTGGCAGTAGAAGAAGTCGCGGCTCCGTCATGGGCTCAATCTATCCTCAACTTCCTAGTAAACCAAGATCTGCCGGCTGGCGAAACTGAAGCAAGACAAGTCCAACACCGAGCCGGAGCATACACAATCGTCAACAGAGAACTAATCAAGCGCAGTGTCACTGGAATCCTCCAATGGTGCGTCGAGCAAGATAAGGGCATTGCAATCCTCAAAGACATTCACCAAGGAGAATGCGGCCACCATGTGGCCTCAAGATCACTTGTCGCCAAAGCCTTCCGCCATGGTTTCTTCTGGCCGACTGCTTTGGATGACGCCAAAGAATTAGTTAAACATTGCAAGGGGTGCCAACTCTTCAGCTCCAAGCAACACATGCCGGCTTCGGCACTCAAGACCATTCCCCTCACTTGGCCCTTCGCCGTTTGGGGACTGGACATGGTGGGACCATTCAAGACGGCGCGCGGCGGCATGACGCATTTGCTCGTCGCCGTGGACAAATTCACCAAGTGGATTGAGGCAACGCCGATCAAGAAGCTGAATGGGCCGACTGCTGTGACGTTCATCGCAGACATACCAACTCGGTATGGCGTACCACACAGCATCATCACCGACAATGGCACGAATTTTTCCCAAGGAGCCTTGGCACGTTTCTGCGCAGCCCAAGGTATCCGGCTGGACTTAGCGTCCGTCGCCCACCCGCAGTCAAACGGCCAGGTCGAGCGAGCCAACGGCCTCATCCTCTCTGGCATCAAGCCCCGACTGATCGTACCTCTGGAGCATTCAGCCGGCTGTTGGCTCGATGAGCTGCCGGCTGTCCTCTGGAGTCTGCGCACTACACCAAACAAGTCAACCGGCTTCACCCCTTTCTTCCTTGTGTATGGTGCCGAGGCGGTCATCCCAACTTACCTCGAGTTCGACTTGCCTCGAGTAACCATGTACACGGAAGCGGAGGCCAAGGAAGCACGAGAAGACGGTGTCGACCTACTGGAAGAAAGCCGGCTGTTAGCCCTCAGCCGGTCGGCCATCTACCAGCAGGGTTTGCGCCGCTACCACAGCCAGAAGGTCAGGCCAAGATCTTTCCAAGAGGGCGATCTTGTGCTCCGGCTGATCCAGCGGACAGCCGGCCAGCACAAACTCTCGGCCCCTTGGGAAGGCCCCTTCGTCATCAGCAGAGCTCTAGGCAACGACTCCTACTACCTGATCGATGCACAAAAGCCGAAGGCACGCAAGAGAGACGACTCCGGCAAGGAGTCGGAACGACCATGGAACGCCAACCTCCTTCGAAGATTTTACAGTTGAAATGCAGTATGTATCACGCTAACTTTTGTATTAAGTACGAGACAATAGGCCCCCCGAGGAGGGCTCGGGGACTGCCATCCCTTATTTATGAATGAAAAGTATCATGCTTATGACCTTGTCATTTCATTTACTTGTTCCGTCCGGCACCGGGTTCGACTAGTCGGCTCGGGGACTGGCCGACTGGAGTTATATTAGAAGTCCTACCCACAGTCAGACAAGTAGTGTGTCGGCTCCCAAGCCTTCTCTTGCCAAAAGTCACAGTTCGAAGAGCCGGCTGTCCGGCTGGCAAGAGTTAAAGGCAGGAATGGGTGCCCACACGAAAAACGGCTAGGGACTAACGGACTAATATAACAAAAGCCGGTTTTTCTCCCACTACCGACTGGCTACCAGAGTAGCCGGCCGACCGGTTTCCATTCACTTCACTTCAATCCAAGAAAGCTCAAGTACTTGCCTCCCCAAAGAGGGAAGGCGGCAAAGGAAAAGGCCTAAGGATAAAAAGCATACGCGAATGGAAACCGAACATGCACATAACAATATTTACATAAAAGACCTCCGAGAGGCCAGCATTCAACATAGTTTGGATACACCCCCAGTGGGTGGAACTGCGAAAACTTAATGAAGATTGTTCAAAAGACAACAAGCAGGAAAGATAAAGACGACAGGTCAAGCTGGCGGAGCGACCGACGAGCCGGGCTGGTTGGCGGAGACGGTCGTGCCGGCTGAAGGAGCGGTCGGCTGGCGAACTTCGGCTTGGTCACCGCTACCCGCAGAGGGCACGCTTCCACACGCCTCGTTGCTGGAGGCACGTCGGCCTAAGGTCGGCCGGTTGTTCCACCAGCCGGCTCGACGTCTTCGCCGTCCTCCTCTTCGTCATCCTCGCCCTCGTCACTGGAGGCAATCTCCTCCACCGAGTCCTCGCCCACCGCCGGGTTCAGCCCGAACCACTCCTCTGGCTAAGCAACACCGTCATCATCGATTTCGGGTGCGAAAACGCTGATGTCGGTGAACTCGGCGATCGTCGAAGCCCGCTGGGCGATAGCCGGCCTCACCTCCTCCAGCTCCGCGTCGGCCTCCATCCACCAGGTGCACAGCTGGTCCAGGCTCAGCCCTGGGTACCAAGCCCGAATGAATTCCAACGCCCGCCCGGCTCCGAGGCGGGCCGCTGACGCCTTCCAAGCTTCAAAGCGACCAACTGCGACCTCCAGCCAGTCGGCCGTCCGGCTTGGGGTGCGGGGGATCGTCTCGCCAGGCCAGAGGGCGGCCAACACTTGCGCCCCGGCACGTTGGAGCCGGCGAAGTATCCGATGAGCCGGCTGCAACCGCGCCTGGACAACCAAGAGTTGCTCCTCAAGTGTCCGGTTCGCATCCAGCGCGATGTTGGCCCTGGCCTGACGGCGCGCCTCGCGATGGGCCTCGATGCTTTGGGCGGAGAAGGCGGAGTAGCCGGGGAAGTAGTCTACACAAAAAATAAGCAGCAGCACAAGTTAGGGCAAGAACCAGGTGCCAAGGGGTAGGAGAGGAGCGAGGAAGGCGGCTTACCATCGATCAAGTCCTCGATCCGGCCGAAGCCTTCATCCAGTGCTCGCCGGGTCTCAGCCCAGCTCGCCTCCTCGGTCTCATACTCTGCCTTCAGGGCGGCCTCGCTATCCTGCGCCTCCTGCAGGGCCGCCTTGTGGCTCTTCTCTTGGTCGGCCAGCTTCTTGGCCAGGCGATCACGTTCCTAGACCAAGGCAGCGTACTCGGCGTCCTTGGTATGAAGGGCGGCCTTCGCTTCGCCGAGCTCCTTCCTCAAGTCGGCGTTGGCCCTGAAGACAGAGAAAAAGAAAAACCAATAAGGAAAGAGTCGTCAAGAAAGATCCGACCCGACTGCTCAGTAGTCGGCCCGAATCTCGGGGACTACACCCAGTGGGTGCGCTGACGCGCCCCCACAGGAGACAGACAAGATCGAGTACTTACTTCGGCTATCGGCCAGGTCGTCGGTCCTCCGGCTCAACTCACGAGCCTGGGAGTTGAAGGCGGCAGCACGGGAGTTATGATATTCCTGAAAGTTCAGACAAGAAGCAAAGTAAGGTAGCCGTCGAGAAAGATCCGACCCGACTGCACAGCAGTCGGCCCGAATCTCGGGGACTACACCCAGTGGGTGCGCTGACGCGCCCCCACGGAAGAAATCAAGAAATCAAAAGCGGCCAAGAACGAAGGACTCACCCGGATGGCGGCTCGCGTCGACAGGAACTCCTGGGTGAATTGTTGCAGCAGGGTGGCCTGAGCTTGCAGCCGGCTCCGGACCCCTTGAGCCGCCACATTCAGCTCGCCAGTCTCCCCGCTGGGAGTCCACTCGGACGTGGCAGTGCTGGCCGCCTCCAAATCTTCCGCCGACGGGCCTGCGCCCGCGACACGGCGCAACTCCAGCGGAGCGGCGCCTCCCCCCGCGCGCCGGCCCGTCACCGGCTGCATGTCAAGACCGGCCCTGTCCTCCGGCTCACCCCCGGTCGGCCCCTCCGGCGCCCCTGACGATTGGCCGCCTTGGCTCACTCCGGTTGGCGCTGCTGGCGGCGCTCTCCGCGCAAAGGCCACGGGGTCCTCCCCCCTCTCCATCAGCGGCGGGTCTTGGACGATCTCCTCCGCCAAGGGCAAAGGGGTATCGGGGGCCAAGGCTCGGAGGGGAATGGCGAGCAGCGGAGGCTGGTTGCGCGAACCCTCCGCCTCCGGCTCCGCGGTCGCCGCCTCCGTCTGGGCCTTGGCTGCCGCGTCGGCCTGCTCCCTCGCTGCCTGGGCGGCCGCTTTCTCCGCCGCCTCGCGCTCCTCCAGCGCTTCATGGGCGTTCCGCTCTGTGGCCTCCCTGAGGTCGGCGCGGGGGTCCACGCGGCGGGAGCTTGAAGAACCTCCAGTCGGCCCAACTACGGCGCCGCCCGGACCTCGCTCAAGGGAAAGCGGCGCCCTGTCCAGCAAGCGGAAGAACTTAAGAAGAATGCTCGAATAAGAAGAGAATGATGAAGAGCACGCGACAAGGCAATTGACGACTTACGCTGAGACCGCCTGAGGCTGCTTCACCGCCTTGCGGAAGCGGGCCGCTTTCGCAGCCGCCTCGTCTCGCTTGATCGCCGCGGTGGAGGCTTTGGACTTCTTCGGCCGACTGCCAAAGAGGCCTGAAGCGGCCCGGCGCTTCTGTGCGCCACCGCCGGCAGCCGGCGCGATGGACGAGCCCGCGCCCTGATGGTCGGCCACCGGCTGGCGAAGCGGGGCGACTTCGGCTTCAGCATCATCCGGCCAGTCCTCAAAGCTCACGGTGAGCCTTGAGCCCCCAGGCTCAGCGTCGTCCCCCACGACGGCGTCTTCCATGGCGGCCGCCCCCCAGTTCGGATCGTCGACATCGTCCGCCATGCGGTCGAGGGCGTACTGGCGTTCTATACCTGCTGACCCGGTCGTCGGCGGGAGAAGGGGGTTCTGCTAAGAAGAACCGACTGATCAGAAGCCGGCCATCATAAAGCCGACAACCAATGAAAAGAAGAAAGAAAGGAAAACTTACCACGGGCGAAGGGTTGGCGCGCGAATACGGCGCCTTGCCGTATCGCCAGTCTTCGGTGAGCTTGCAATTTGAGATGTAATTTACCATGTACAATACCTCCGCATGAGGCATCTCCCTGGTGCTCAGCCGGCTTGGGTCGAAGCGTCCGCTCATCTGGCACATCATGTGGGGCCGGCTCTGGAGAGGAGATATCCGGCGCTCCACGAAGGCGGCCAACAAGTCGGCCCCGTTCAGGCCTTCCGACTGGATCATCACCCGAAGCCGGGAGACGGCGGCGTTCCCGGCCTGAGACAGTGATCGGGACCGGAAACTCCACGAGGGCTGCCTCCCAGCCGGCGGACCGGCTACGTAAGCCGGCAGGTTGACGTGGTCTCCTTGTTCGGCGACGTTCTTCACATAGAAGTATGATTTCTGCCAGATCTTCACCGGCTGGATCAGGGGGATGGGCGGGAACGGGTTGTTCTCGCTCGCCCTCCTCATGGCGATGAAGGCCCCGCAGGGGGCGGGCACGCCTGCGACGATGGTGCCGAGTTTGCTCTGGAAGAACTCCCCCCAAAGCTCCAGCGTGGGGAGCGGCCCCAAGAAACCTTCGCAGAGGGAGACGAAGGCCAACGGTAGCATTACCGCATTGGGTGTGAGGTGATGCGGCTGAAGGTTGTAGAACTCGAGGAAGGAGCACAGAAATCCGCTCGCCGGAAGGCCGAAGCCTCGCAGGAAGTGCGAGCGGAAGACGACCCGCTCGCCCTCCTCCGGCGCCGGCGAAATCTCCGTCTTCAGCGCCAGGCGGACCCGCACGAGGTTGGCGTCGGGCAGGCGCCGAGTCTGGCGGAGGAATTCAACGTGGTCCTCATGGACGTTGGAGCCGTCCCACGAGCTTGACAACGCCATGGGAGCGAGACGATGTGGAGGCGCGACGGCGCTGAGACGGGAGGCTGCGGCGGCAACGAGAGGAAGAAGCGAGGACGAGAAGGGGCGGAGCGAGAGAGAGCGTGTGAACCTCTGTCGCTCCCCCTCCTCCCCCTACTTATAGGCTCGCGTGGCGGAGCCGAGGAGGCGTGGCGTGGGGAAACGCGGGGATCGATCGTGCCCACTCCCCCACGTCCCGCGCTTGTTGCGCCCTAATGGCGAAATAAAATCGCCACGGGAAGGCGAGCGGTCCACCTGGGCCGCAGAAGATCAGCGTTCGGGCCAGGGCCTCGGAGTGGCGGGCCCGGGCCAGCGGCGGCGTCCCGTCGCGCGCATGCGGCGGCAGGGTCTCGCTGCCACGTGGCCCGCGGGAGGGCCCGCGGTCAGCACACGGGTCGACCACTTTCCCGCCTGCAAGACGCAGGGCTCCCCGAAGTCAGCATACATCAGCAAAGTCGGCTCTTCAGGATAGGAAGCTGACCAAGCTTCTCGTCCCTTTGTGCGCCTAGAAGCTCGATCAGTTTCGGGGACTACTGTCGGAGTAAATAGCCATGGGTAGCCTAGCCGGATTCCCCTGGCCCTTCTGAAAAAATTGCGAGCCCGTCTGGCTCTCAAGAATCCAAGACATGGAGCCGCCTTCCCCTTGCTGGCTGCCATCCAGTCCGGCTTTCGGAAGGCGGCCGGACTTTAGCCCTCGTGAAGGAAGCCACGGGAGGGCCGACTTTGGGAAGCCGGCCATGAGAAGGCCGACTCCAAGAAGCCGGCTCCCATAAAGCGGTCGAGACTGTACCCTCAAAGTTTGCACCCACCTAACGGCAGTGCAACAGGCCGTGGCTACAGTGAAGCCTGCCACCCCCGAATCCCGGAGCACGCCTGGAACAGTGCACCGTACAGAGTAGGCATGACCCGTCCGGCGCGGCACTGTTGCCATGTTGACTTTGGTGTCACCCACGACGGGCCGCCAGCGTGGCCCACAGATGGTGGGCCCCTTCGGGCAGAGAGACGCCCGAAGGCGGCCACGCCTCCAACCAGTCGGCCTAAGACAGAGCCGGCTCCCCGCAACCGGCTTGCCGCCTCCCTCGAAGGAGACGCCCCATTAAGGAGACAAGACGCGGTGAGGCTACAGCGATCGCCTGACGGGCGGCGGCACTGTAGCCGCGCCTACCACGACGAAGCCCACGTTCACCAAGATGGAGCCACAGTAACCAGCCGCCGACCAGGCCCTGGACAGTGGGGCCTGCCTGTCGACCAAGGGGCCGGCAGCCGGCGGGACCCACCAGTCGACGGGCCCCAGCAGCCAGCGCAGGAGCCGACGAGCGCAGTCACGGATGGCTGGGCCCCGCGCCCAGTCGGATTACCATTGTACCCCCGGGGGGTAGGCCTATATAACCCCCAGGGCACCCATGCAAAGGGTTCGACCCCCTGCTAGTTCTAGACACCCCACAAGGAGAAGAAGCAGGCTAGCCGTGCCCTTCTTCCTCCTCCCACCAAACAGCTCGAGGAGCATTGTGTAGCTACTTGTTCATCTAGTGATCATGCGGAGACCCCGCAGAGCAGCAGTAGGGGTGTTATCTCATTGGAGAGCCCCGAAGCTGGGTAAGATCCGCCGGCGTGCATGTCTTCGCCTTATCCCGTTTCCAGGCACAGGCGATGTCTTACTAGCTCCCACAATGATAAGCCACCCGTTGGCATATGTCGCACCTACCACCCGACAACTTCACTTATATATTTTAGAGCACGGTGGTGGATTTGTTTTATAGAAACTATTATTCTCTCATGCTTCACTTATGTTATTTTGAGAGTCTTAAACAACATGGTAATTTACTTAAACTGGGAAATTAATCCTAATATGCTAGGCATTCAAGATTAGTAAAAAAATCTTATGAGTGTGCTGAATACTGAGAGAAGTTTGATACTTGATAATTGTTTTGAGATATGGAGATGGTGATATTAGAGTCGTGCTAGTTGAGTAGTTGTGAATTTGAGAAATACTTGTGTTCAAGTTTGTGATTCCCGTAGCATGCACGTATGGTGAATCGTTATGTGAAGAAGTTGGAGCATGATTTATTTATTGATTGTCTTCCTTATGAGTGCCGGTCGGGGACGAGCGATGGTCTTTTCCTACCCATCTACCCCCCTAGTAGCATGCGCGTAGTACTTTGTTTCGATAACTAATAGATTGTTGCAATAAGTATGTGAGTTCTTTATGACTAATGTTGAGTCCATGGATTATACGCACTCTCACCCTTCCACCATTGCTAGCCTCTCTAGTACAGCGCAACTTTCACCGGTACCATAAACCCACCATATACCTTCCTCAAAACAGCCACCATACCTACCTATTATGGCATTTCCATAGCCATTCCGAGATATATTGCCATGCAACTTTCCACCGTTCCGTTTACTATGACACGCTCCATCATTGTCATATTGCTTTGCATGATCATGTAGTTGACATTGTATTTGTGGCAAAGCCACCGTTCATAATTCTTTCATACATGTCACTCATGATTCATTGCTATCCCGGTATACTGCCGGAGGTATTCATATAGAGTCATACTTTGTTCTAGTATCGAGTTGTAATCATTGAGTTGTAAATAAATAGAAGTGTGATGATCATCATTCATAGAGTATTATCCCCAAAAAAGGCCAAATAAAAAAAGGCCCCAAAAAAGGGACAATACTACTACCCTTTTTCCACACTTGTGCTTCAAAGTAGCACCGTGATCTTCATGATAGAGAGTCTCCTATGATATCACTTTCATATACTAGTGGGAATTTTTCATTATAGAACTTGGCTTGTATATTCCAATGATGGGTTTCCTCAAAATGTCCTAGGTCTTCGTGAGCAAGCGAGTTGGATGCACACCCACTTAGTTCCTTTTGTTGAGCTTTCATATACTTATAGCTCTAGTGTGTCCGTTGCATGGCAATCCCTACTCACTCACATTAATATCAATTAATGGGCATCTCCATAGCCCATTGATACGCCTAGTTGATGTGAGACTATCTTCTCCCTTTTTGTCTTCTCCACAACCACCATTCTATTCCACATATAGTGCTATGTCCATGGCTCACGCTCATGTATTGCGTGAAGATTGAAAAAGTTTGAGAACACCAAAAGTATGAAACAATTGCATGGCTTGTCATCGGGGTTGTGCATAATTTAAATACTTTGTGTGGTGAAGATGGAGCATAGCCAGACTATATGATTTTGTAGGGATAACTTTGTTTGGCCATGTTATTTTGAGTAGACATAATTGCTTAGTTAGTATGCTTGAAGTATTATTATTTTTATGTCAATATTAAAACTTTTGTCTTGAATCTTTCGGATCTGAATATTCATACCACAATTAAGAGAATTACATTGAAATTATGCCAAGTAGCATTCCACATCAATAGTTCTGTTTTTATCATTTACCTACTCGAGGACGAGCAGGAATTAAGCTTCGGGATGCTTGATACGTCTCCAACGTATCTATAATTTTTGATTGTTCCATGCTATATTATATTCTGTTTTGGACATTATTGGGCTTTATTATACACTTTTATATTATTTTTGGGACTAACCTATTAACCGGAGGCCCAGCCCAGAATTGTTGTTTTTGCCTATTTCAGAGTTTCGCAGAAAAAGAATATCAAATGGAGTCCAAATGGAATGAAACCTTCGGGAACGTGATTTTTGTAACGAACGTGATCCAGAGGACTTGGAACCTACGTTAAGAAAGCAACCAGTAAGGTACGAGGTAGGGGGCGCGCCCTCCACCCTCGTGGGGCCCATGTTGCTCCACCGACGTACTTCTTCCTCCTATATATACCTATGTACCCCCAAACTACCAGATACGGAGCCAAAACCCTATTCCACCGCCGCAACCTTCTGTACCCGTGAGATCCCATCTTGGGGCCTTTTTCGGAGCTTCGCCGGAGGGGGCATCGATCACGGAGGGCTTCTACATCAACACCATAGCCTCTCTGATGATGTGTGAGTAGTTTACCTCAGACCTTCGGGTCCATAGTTATTAGGTAGATGGCTTCTTCTCTCTTTTTGGATCTCAATACAGTGCTCCCCCCTCTCTTGTGGAGATCTATTCGATGTAATATTCTTTTGCGGTTTGTATGTTGAGACCGATGAATTGTGGGTTTATGATCAAGTTTATCTATGAACAATATTTGAATCTTCTCTGTATTCTTTTATGTATGATTGGTTATCTTTGCAAGTCTCTTCGAATTTTCAGTTTGGTTTGGCCTACTAGATTAATCTTTCTTGCAATGTGAGAAGTGCTTAGCTTTGGGCTCAATCTTGCGGTGGCCTTTCCCAGTGACAGTAGGGGCAGCAAGGCACGTATTGTATTGTTGCCATCGAGGATAACAAGATGGAGTTTATATCATATTGCATGAGTTTATCCCTCTACATCATGTCATCTTGCTTAAAGCGTTACTCTGTTCTTTTGAACTTAATGCTCTAGATGCATGCTGGATAGCGGTCGATGTGTGGAGTAATAGTAGTAGATGCAGGCAGGAGTCGGTCTACTTGTCTCGGACGTGATGCCTATATACATGATCATACCTAGATATTCTCATAACTATGCTCAATTCTATCAATTGCTCAACAGTAATTTGTTCACCCACCATAATACTTATGCTCTCGAGAGAAGCCACTAGTGAAACCTATGGCCTCGGGGTCTATTTCCTATCATATTAATCTTCCATCAACAAGCTATTTCTTGCACCGTTTTTATTTTGCTTTATTTACTTTGCATCTTTATCATAAAAATACCAAAAATATTATCTTATCATATCTATCAGATCTCACTTTCGTAAGTGACCGTGAAGGGATTGACAACCCATTTATTGCGTTGGTTGTGAGGATTTTATTTGTTTGTGTAGGTGTGAGGGACTTGTGCGTGGCCTCCTACTGGATTGATACCTTGGTTCTCAAAAACTGAGGGAAATACTTACGCTACTTTGTTGCATTACCCTTTCCACTTCAAGGGAAAACCAACGCAGTGCTCAAGAGGTAGCAGACAACCAAGCATCTAAGCTTGGAGATGCCTCGGATGGCATCCCCTCTTTCGTCATCGTCTATCGGTAACTTTACTTGGAGCAATATTTTTCTTCACCACATGATATGTGTTTTTCTTGGAGCATCCTTTTATTTTATTTTGTTTTGCTTGCTATTTGATAATATCCCAAGATTTGAAATTCTTAAATGTTAGAGAGTATTCACATAGTTGCACAATTATTCGACTACTCATTGATCTTGGCTTATATCCTTTGGAGTAGTTTGTCATTTGCTCTAGTGCTTCACTTATATCTTTTTAGAGCATGGCGGTAGTTTTATTTTGAAGAAATTGATGAACTCTCATGCTTCACTTAAATTATTTTGAAATTCTCTCTAAACAACGTGGTAATTTGCTTTGGTTATGAATTTTGTCCTAATATGATAGGCATCCAAGAGGGATATAATAAAAACTTTCATATAAAGTGCATTGAATACTATGTGAAGTTTGATTCCTTATGATTGTTTTGAGATACGAGGATGATGATATTAGAGTCATGCTAGTGAGTAATTGTGGATTGTAGAAATACTTGTGTTGAAGTTTGTGATTCCCGTTGCATGCACGTATGGTGAACCGTTATGTAACGAAGTCAGAGTATGATTTATTTATTTATTGCCTTCCTTATGTGTGGCGGTCGGGGACGAGCGATGCTCTTTTCCTACCAATCTATTCCCCTAGGAGCATGCGCGTAGTACTTCAATTCGATAACTATTAGATTTTTGCAATAAGTATGTGAGTTCTTTATGACTAATGTTGAGTCCATGGATTATACGCACTCTCACCCTTCCACCATTGCTAGCCTCTCTTGTGCCGCACAACTTTCGCCGACACCATACACCCACCATATACCTTCCTCAAAACAGCCACCATACCTACCTATTATGGCATTTCCATAGCCATTCCGAGATATATTGTCATGCAACTTTCCACCGTTCCGTTTATTATGACACGTACCATCATTGTCATATTGCTTCGTCATGTCTACTATGCAACTTTATTCTTGTAGACACGTGTTGGGCCTCCAAGCGCAGAGTTTTGTAGGACAGTAGCAATTTTCCCTCAAGTGGATGACCTAAGGTTTATCAATCCGTGAGAGGCGTAGGATGAAGATGGTCTCTCTCAAACAACCCTGCAATCAAATACAAGAAATCTCTTGTGTCCCCAACACACCCAATACAATGGAAAATTGTATAGGTGCACTAGTTCGGCGAAGAGTTGGTGATAAAAGTGTAATATGGATGGTAGAAATATATTTTTCTAATATGAATAAATAAAAACAGCAAGGTAGCAAATAGTAAACGGGCACAAAAATGGTATTGCAATGCTTGAAAATGAGGCCTAGGGTCCGTACTTTCACTAGTGCAACCTCTCAACAATGCTAATATAATTGGATCATATAACCACCCCTCAAAGTGCGATGAAGAATCACTCCAAAGTTCCTATCTAGCGGAGAACATAAGAATAAATTGTTAGTAGGGTACGAAACCACCTCAAAGCTATTCTTTCCGGTCGATCTATTCAAGAGTTCATACTAAAATAACACAAAGCTATTCCTTCCGTTCGATCTATCCTAGAATTCGTACTAAAATAACACCAAAGCAAATTCATATTCATAATATTCAATCCAACACAAAGAACTTCAAAGAGTGCCCCAAGATTTCTACTGGAGAAACAAAGACAAGAACATCATCAACCCCTATGCATAGATCACCCCAATGTCACATCGGGAATCCGCGAGTTGAGTGCCAAAACATATATCAAGTGAATCAATACGATACCCAATTGTCACCACGAGTATTCAATTGCAAGACATATATCAAGTGTTCTCAAATCCATAAAAGTATTCAATCCGATAACTACGAAATCCCAAAGGGAAAAACTCAATTCCTCACAACAAGATAGAGAGGGGAAAACACCATATGATCTGACTATATTAACAAAGCCCTCGACACATCAAGATCGTGACATCTCAAGAACACGAGAGAGAGAGAGAGAGAGAAAGAGAGAGAGAGAGATTAAACACATAGCTACTGGTACAAACCCTCAGCCCCGAGGGTGGACTACTCCCTCCTCATCGTGGTGGCAGCCGGGATGATGAAGATGGCCAACGGTGATGATTCCCCCCTCCGGCAGGGTGACAGGAAGGTTATCTCCAAGGGGTTTCAGAATATTTGGGAATTTATAGTGCAAAGAAGGGGTACGGGAGGCCATCTAGGTGGGCATAATCCACCTGGGCACGCCAGGGGGCCCTGGCGCGCCCTGGTGGGTTGTGCCCCCCTCAGGGCACCCCCAGGTGCTGCTCTAGCCCATCGGGAGTCCTCTGGTCCATAAAAAATCCACAAAAATTTTCACGGTGTTTGTACTCCGTTTGATATTGATTTTCTGCGATGTAAAAAACAAGCAAAATACAGCAACTGGCACCGGGCACTGGGTCAATAGGTTAGTCCCAAAAAATGATATAAAGTTGCTATAAAATGATTGTAAAACATTCAAGAATGATAATATATTGGCATGAATACTTCATAAATTATAGATATGTTGGAGATGTATCAGCATCGCAAAGCTTAATTCCTACTCGTCCTTGAGTAGGTAAATGATAAAAGAAATAATTAATGAAGTGTGAATGCTAGCAAAGTGCACAAGTTTGATCAATCATAATTTCAATCACTTTTCCTAGCATCATAACAACAATTCTTTCTTATAAAACTTTTCATGTTATAGTGGCAACCCATTCACATGTTAAGGTTCAAACAATGAATTCTCTTGAAACCCAACAACCTATGTTCTCAGTCACCACTACAAAAAATATACACTTCCGTGATGATACGTGTTTGTCACAGTAGGTCGCGTTTTCTATCATGCATGTACATCCATGACAAATTTATGACAGAATCAAGAGTCATACGTGTGCTGTCGTAGAAGTATTCCATGACATTACCAAAATTATCATCACGGAAGTGTCGACTTCCATGACGATAAATCGCGCGTCACAGAAGTGCTTTCGTCAAGGGTGACCGACACATGGCATCCACCGTAACGGAACGCCGTTAAGCTATCGGGTCAGATTTTGGATCTGA
The DNA here is from genome assembly GCF_002162155.2 of Triticum dicoccoides. Lineage (NCBI taxonomy): Eukaryota > Viridiplantae > Streptophyta > Magnoliopsida > Poales > Poaceae > Triticum > Triticum dicoccoides. The sequence continues at coordinate 607,978,333 of NC_041386.1, forward strand.
TAACCCGTTAACAGCCACGACCAATGCCGATTTTCCACGTGTAAAATTCTCATTGGATGACGGATCCAGGCGTGAGCTCCGCGTTGGCACAGGTGTCACTCATCCAACGGTCGAGATGGGCCTATGATATGTTGACACGTGGACCGGCCCAAAAGTAGCCCACAAAGATTAAATGGGTCGGCCCAACCGAAGGCCCATAAGATTTAGCGGACCATAATGGGCCGGCCCAACTAAAGGCCCACAAAATTTAGCAGACCATAATGGGCCGGCCCAGCTAAAGGCCCACACGATTTTGCAGACCATAATGGGCCGACCCAGCTAAAGGCCCACAAGATTTTGCGGACCATAATGGGCCGGCCCAGCTAAAGGCCCACAAGATTCTGCCGACCATAATGGGCCAGCCCAGCTAAAGGCCCAATATTCTCTGTCAAATCGGCCCGTCAATGGCCTGTCCTAAACTTGTCATCAATGCGGCCCATGGTCACTTCTGGCCCGTTAACAGTCAGCTAAGTAATTGGGCCGAATTACGGCCTGGTGTATTTCCGGCCTGTTAAAGGTCCGGCTTCATTTGGGCCCATTTACAGGCCATCAAAACTTTTGGCCCATAAACGACCGTGAAGGATTTGGGTCATATTCAGCCATGTCTGACATTTGGCCTGTTAGAGGCCCACTATAGCTTTGGCCACTTTCGGCCTGTTGTCATTTTCGGCCTGTTAACGCCGGACACAAACCATGGGCCATATGTGGCCCAACGTCATATCGGGTCCATTAACGACCCATATAAAAATGACGATAATCTACCCCGACCGAAGTTCCGGCCTGTTAAAGGCCCGTGTATTAGGTCGGCACATTTACGGCCCGTCCGAATTTCGGCCTGTTAAAGTCCAGTGGGTTATTTGGCACAATCAGGGCCCAATCTCACTTTCGGTCTATTAAAGGCCCATGTATTTTATGGGCTCGAGATATTTACATCTGTAAATGGCCTATTTTTACTGAGGGCCCAAATTATGTTTAGGCCTGTTAAAGGCCCGCTATGGGCACATGCCTACCAGAAAAATAAGAAAGCTTATGCTGATTTAGGCCCAGATATTTTTAGTGGGATACATGCCAATTTCGGCCCGTAATCGTTTTTAGCCCAATTGGAATGGGCCCGACGAATGTTGGCATGTTGGGCTCCTACGAAGCTTTCGGACGAATACATTACTAAGATAAACCTACACTATACAAAAATAGCATCGTAATTACTGCAGCCTGAGGCAACATCATAAATGTTGTATCACAACAAAATAAATTCCAACCATACAACAAAAGGCCTGTTGGCATAAAGTTTACAGTCCTTCCAGATAAAAGCACCATCAGATGTATAGAAGCACAGATCATTTGACCTGAGTGCTAATGTTTCAGGCTGTAGAATCTGATGGAGCAGCACGATCTCCACCTTTTTTCCGCCATTGCTCTTGAACAACGAAGCGAATGTCTGATAGTCTGGTTTGAAAACCATTCATATCTTGACGACATTTCTCAACCACTATTCTTGTTTCCGAAACAACGTCCATTAGGGATTGTACTTGTGTCTGGAGCACAGATATATCACTCTGTCTAGCAGGAAGATTTTGTTCAGTAGGCGATTTGGATGAGGTTACCTTGACAACCAACCCAGAATTACGCAGGAAGGTGCTTTTTGCACTGTTAGTGGAGAGATACTGACGCACTGTAGCAAGAGGTGACATTGTGCCTGTAGTAGCCTCGTCACCATCAGGTGGTTGTGGCTGTTCAATCATTTGTTCCATAGCTTCCTGAAAGTTTGAACTTGTAGATTAGTGTACCAGATAAGTTACTAATGAGACAAAAACAAACAAAGTAGGTTAAACATTTATACATAACTTATTTTGGTGAACTACTATAATACATTAGCATGTATTGTAGTGCCAACTACATAATAAAATCACTTTCAGAACATATGTCCATGTAGCATGCCTACTGTATTGTCTATTTCCTCACATTCGTTGACATCTAAGGATAAAGAGACATGGTTTAAAGTAGGATGAACATAGTATGGCATCATTCATATCATGGGAAAACAGATATAAAACAAACAGGCTATTTTATCATTGTGTGCGCACGTGAACATAACAACTAGATTACAGATCAAGACCAAAAGAATATCATTCATCTCTTTTGAACCATGTAAGGTGAAATGATACGTTAAGACAACTGTGAATAAAAGTGAACAGAGTAACTGACATTGGCTGCAAACCAAGTAGTTAAATGAACACATCACAGTACCAATCAGTTCAAGGCAGGAGGAGTAAGGACTTACCACAGCGGCTTGAACTGGTGTGCTCATGCCCTTCATCTTGCTGGTGTGGCAATCCTTGAAGATTTGCACTACATTCGGTTCAGGTTCTTTTTGGTCCGCACGGGATTTCCTTTGTATTTGGAACAAGTCAATATAGATACGATAATATGGCACAAAAAAAGAAGGAAGTAGCAGCTATTTACAAGAGCCTCGCAGTGTGCAATATAGCTACGAGATCCTGTGGTCTGTTGGAATTTCACTTTAGAACGGTTGGTTTTATTCTTCAAACAGTTAGCCTAGAATAAGATACACTTGTAAGGCACATACATAAATACAAGTTCAATATGTGGTCTAATCAAATGCATATAGCCTACCTGATACTTTGGATCAGACCAGTGTTTAACGATGGTTGTCCAGTCTTCATCTGTAATATATTCCACTGGAGATGTTTGGGCGATTTCATTGTTAGCCTTGCCTTCAAAGTGAGATTTTCTAAGGTGGTACCGATACTGTCGCAGAGCAGACTGAAAACATGAGTGCATGCTTGTCTAGTTGCATCATCTTTCGGATCCAACTTGAACCTCATCTGTTGAAAAAAGAATGCGAGTCTTATTAGGAGGAAGCTAGAAAGTATGGGACAGAGCAAGATAACGTTACTAATTGCGATGAATAACATTACTTATGGATAAATGGTCAAGGAAGGTGTTAAACTGGGTATTGTCTTTCTCATTCCTGTACCGGATCCACGTTGGGAGGATACGTGCATGACACCTAACGGCAACGGCTGCCTCTGATACTAACTTGGCTGACTCTGTAGCATCATGTGGCCTTTTTAAACCTGCCTCAAAATGGATCTCCATTCTTCCTCCTTTAGATTTTGTTAATCTGTCAAGCATTATCCCTGATGTCTATTTCCGCTTGCGCCGTGGTGCTAGTTCAACAACGAATATGGAAAGTGTTAGTGTACATCAAAACTGTGAGAGTACATATAAAGGAGCATGCAACTGCAACTTGACTCGGTCAGGTACCGTCTTGGTGTTGATGCTCATGAGGTTCATCTGATCTTGCCAAGTCCTGTTGTGTCAGCAGTGCTTCGGAAGTAGTGTTAGGTGTGAAGGCAGCTTGGGAACTGGCCAGTTCCGGAGCAAACGAACGAGTAACTGGTTGAGATGCTGGTACAGTTGAAGCAGATGCTGCAGCTGGTGGAGTAGGTGATACTATGTTTGTAGATTTAGCCGGTGGACTTGGACCTTCTACTGCACTATAAATACCAGCAGAATCTCGACGGCAGAACCTTTTCCATTTCACCCGACGAGTAATAGCACTCCCTACTATATTATTTTCCTTGCTCTTTTTTTGACTTTGCCATGTCAAGCTGTACCCACAACACAAAAGAATAAAATCACTCTACAGAACTCATTGATGCATGATACAGACAAGCATTACTTTGATGTAAGACAACCGTATGAGGATGGAATATGTAAGAAAAACAGGACGGCATGACATATTCACAGCTACGATGTGCAAACTAAGCAGAAGGATTTTCAAGAAAATAGAAGTAATGCAAGCTAGACACCATATGAAAGATGCAACCAATATTACTCTGCCAAGTTAGAAGTGCCTTGTCATAAGTGGCAATTCAAAAAATTAGAAGCAGTACAATGTAGAAATCAATGCAAGATGCAACCACTATCAAACTGCCATGTTAAAAGCGTCCAATCATGAGTAACTGACGCGGGATACACAATAGCAGTACTTTGATGTAAGAACATGGTATGATAGATTGATGCAATGTATTCTAGACATAGAAAGCCATGTCATATGCACATGTATAACGTATAAACTCAGCAGGTGCAATTTAATCAAAATAGAAGAAATACAGGCTAGACAACATATGCAACATGAAACCAATTATCACACTGTCAACTTAGAGCAAGCACCTGTGATTGTGGAGTACGGGAGATGAACTCATCATGTAGACTTGGGACTTTAACTTCATTAGCAGTAGCAGTGGCAAATCTAGAGAGTCTCTGTTTGCATCGGTGCGGAGGACCACCAACATCCCTTAACTTACTCTTTTCCTTCCTATTTTCTGATATTGCCTTATGAAGTCAAAACCACAAGAAGATGAATAAAATTAGCTCTGCATAACTGGTTGATGCATGATACAGACGAACACTACTTTGATGTAAGGCAAGCGCAGGATAGGAGGATGGAATATATACAAAAAAGACATCGTTTCATATTCACATGTACGATAGGAGGCTGGAATATGTATGAAAAAACAGTAAGCGGAAGGCATTTCAACAAAATTAGAAGAAATGAAAGCTAGGCACCATATGAACATGCAACCAATATCACTCTATCAGGTAAAAAGTGTCTCGTCGTAAGTGCCATTTCAAGAAATTAGAAGCAGTACAAGCTAGAAGACAATGCAAGATGCAACCTACATCACAGTCCCAAGTTAAATGTGTCTTATGGGTAAGTGATCGTTGCAGGTATAAGTTGTAAGCTACGCAGATGCAATTCAACATAATCAGAAGCAATACAAACTAGACATCATACGGAAAACGCAACCACGTATAACAGTTCCAAGTAAGAGCAAGCACCTGTGATGGTGGAGTAGGGGAGATGTGCTCATCATGTACACGTATGTTCTAGAAACAGGAACACATGTCATATTCACAGGCATTATGTGTAAAGTAAGCAGATGCAATTCAAGTTAGAAGCAATACAAGCTAGACATCATACGCAACATGCAACCACATATAATAGTGTCAAGTTAGAGCAAGCACCTGTGATGGTGGAGTAGGGGAGATGTGCTCATCATCTACACAGCTACATTGACTGTCCAGCCTTGTGTTGTCTTGCGAATCTTGTTGGGAGGATGGCGGAGTAGAATCTATAGAGACCCCCTATTTGAGTTGCTCCGAAGGACCACCATCATCCACTGACGGACTAATTTCCTTCAGCTGTAATGATTTTGCATTGTGAAGTCAAACCGATAAGAAAAAGGAATAAAATTCGCTCTTCAGAACTCATTCATGCATGATACTGACGAACACTACTCGGATGAAAGGCAAACACATGATGCGAGGATGGAATATGTATGAAAAACAGGATGGTGTGACATATTCACACCTATGATGTGGTAACTAAGCAGAAGGCATTTCAACAAATTAGAAGCACGGCAAGCTAGACACCATATGAAAGATGCAACCAATATCACTCTGCCAAGTTCAAACTATATGGCGTTTCAACAAATTAGAAGCAGTACATGCTAGAAATCATATGCAAGACACAACCAATATCACAGTGGCGACTTAAATGTGCCTTATCATAAGATATAATATGTACCAAAAATAGGAAAGCGTGTCATATTCACATGTATCATGTGTAAGCTAAGTAGATGCAGTTTACACTAATTAGGAGCAATACGAGCTAGACACCATATCTAACATGCAACCAGATATCACACTGCCAAGTTAGAGCAAGCACCTTGGATGGTGGAGTAGGGGAGCGGAGACTTGGACCTTGTAATGCACTATCAGTACAAGGAGAATCGGTACAGATGCTCCGTTTACGTTGCTGCAGAGGACCACCACCATCGCCTTCCTTACTCTTTTCCTTCCTCTTTCTTGATTTTGCCTTGTCAAGTCAAACCCACAAGAAAAAGGAATAAATTTTCTCTTCAGAACTCATTGATGCATGATACTGACGAACACTACTTTCATGTAAGACGAACACTACATATCACACTGCCAAGTAAGAGCAAGCACCTGTGATGGTGGTGTGGGGGAATTGCGGTGATCAACTAGAGAGCTACATTGACTATCTTCATTTAGCCTTGCTGTTTCTTGAGAATCATGTGGGGAGGATGACACTGCACTCTTTAAACGAGTATGGCGTCTCACAGAAACCCACCCGGGTGACTGTCTCATCATAAGTGATTGACGAGGGATACAAAAGAGCATTAGTTTGATGTACGAACATGGTTAATAGACATATGTAGTATGTATAAAAAACAGGAAGGCATGTCATTATCAAAGGTATAATGTGTAAAGTAAGCAGATGCAATTTAACCAAATTGGAAGCAATACAAGCTAGACACCATATGCAACATGCAACCACATTTGACAAAGCGAAGTTAAAGCAAGCACCTGGGATGGTTGTGTGTGGCAATTGAGATCATCAACTGCAGAGCTACGTTTACTGTCTCCAACTGCTGACACTGCACCCGTTAGAGCGCTGGAACGCTTAGTGCTTATCTTCGAATTACACTGGAGCGACTTCTGTCTTTTCTTTTCTGCATTCATCAACACTATGTCAGAGTCTGAAATACCCATGCATAAAAAAATAGTGTGAGTATGGGTGAAGTGTGTGCACAATTAGTACAGTGTAAAGGTAGCAGATAGCAGGTCGGTGAGAAATAAATGACGGGAGACATATGATAGCTCTACAACATGCATGGCACACTAAATTACTTCAGGATTCTATGAAAATAACAGTCGACTGAAAGCAAATAGGTCAGTCCATTTTTTCTGCACCGTCCGATGTACAAAGAACGGGCAGATCGCCTTCATCTACCTCCAACGAGTCAGTGTTGACGATCTTCCTCGAAACACTAGCGACCACCGTCCCAATATTCCTCCCCTGCCTGCGCCCTCCCCTCGACCTCACCGCACCGCCGTGCTTGGCACCACCCCCCGGCCATCCATTCAAGCCCCGCCGACCTCCAGATCGGGCGCAAGCAGCTCCTGCGCCCCACACCCCTATGATAGACACCGATGCGCCACTTCCCCGAGGAACAGGCGGACTAGGTGCTCCGCGCGCCTAAGCGGGTGCTGCTTCTTTTAATTGCGGTTCGACTGACCCTGAATTGAAATCCAGGCGGGCTACTGACCTCTAGCAAAGGTGAAATAGTAAAAGGGAGGAAACCTTGTGCATTTAGTATCACGAAGAAGATGCAGTAAGAAGCGCTCAACTAGTTTCTTTCGTGGGATGAATATGGTGTGAGTGGAGACGTAAGATTTGCACGAATAAGGGAAGAGGATTACCTCTTTCTACTGGCAGTGTTGTGTCCTCCTTCTGTTTTTTCGACGATCTTCTTGTTGTTCGCCAGAAACTAGAAGTTGTGGAGGACGGTGCAGCCTTGGATGAACCCATGGCCAAGTTGTTGAGTGTGGTGCGGGGTTGTCTGTCGGCGGCGGGGAAGCAGATCTGAGGCGGCGAACGATGACATAGCGGGAACAGCTCCGGTGCGGTGGACGGTTGCGACAGTGGAGCCGCAGTAGTGAGGCGCAGGAGGGCGTGGTCGGAGTGGTTCTGGTACGGCGCACGTCGGCATCGTGGAGGCAGCTCTGCCTCGGCTTCAACTGTTAAGTCCTTGAGGGTGTTGCGGTTGCGGTTGCGGTTGCGTTGGACGATGACGTCGGGGTACCGGCTCTGGCGTGATGGAGGAGGGCGACGGTGGATTGGCCGCTATCAGGTGGAGGACGGAGGAGGCTGGGGTTTCTCGGCTGGTGGAGAGGGCGTTTTCGCGCCCATGGAGTATGAATGGGGAAATGGAGTGAGGCGGGGAACTAAGGGGGAACAATGTTTCAGTTTGAGACGCGCTTGTTTGAAATTTGGGGAAACTTACAAACTTCCCCCCCCCATCTAAAATTTCGGACATATTGCGGGTTGGGGGTAGGACAGTCATGTCAGGTGTCCCAAATGTGGGCAGGATAGATTTCGGCCGAGCGCATGGGTAGGCGCCCATGGTGTATGAATGCTTCTCTAGCGTCTTGGTGAAGTTACAAACCTACCCCGGCTTAGACCTTTGGACATCGGGCCGATAGGCTACACGGGCTAGAGTCAGGACAGTAATTTCCTATGACCAAAACATTAGTCTTGCGCGGTTTCGGGTGACCACAGGCCTATTTGGCGCTTCGTTCAATATTTGGGAGCAGAAGCATTAACGTTTTCAGTTCTCTTGAATTGAACTTTCAGGATTTGTCAAACTTCACAAATCTTTACTCTTGAAAATCCTAAAGCTACTATTATTTTGGAATGGAGGGGGTACATTTGAATATACATTGTACACGAGTATATATTAAAAAATATGCAACTTACCTCAGTTCATGCATGGTTCCAGATATAATCTCCTTGGTTGAAAAAAAGTTAGATATGCGTATGAATATATATAGCATGTTCAAACTCACAACAAAGATTGATGCCCCCTTTTACATCTGATTTACAAATGCCATTATCTCGGGTTCAAATAGATGAATGCACTTCCTATGAATTCGAATCTTCGAAACCCCCTTTATGTTGAATTCGACTTGTATTCTATTTCGTAGCTAGCAATTTGGAATGTATCCATGCAAGTGACAAATGTATAAAGTGCTTCACATTAACAACATGGAGTGCACTAATTAATGTTTATATATGAATTGCAAAAGCATCCATTGCCTGTATTTCAAACCGCTCTCACTCTATGGATCGATAATATGAAATAAACACATGCACATGCTAGAATTCAATTGCAGTTGAAGAAATAGCCTACTCCTGGTATTGTATATTAGTGATAGGGGTGTGTACAAAGTACACATGAATATCATGCATTATGCGTGTGTGTATACTATCGATGAACTAGCCCCCAAGCTTGTATAACATACTAAGGGCCTAGGGTTACAAATCATATATAGTCGGCTTATCCCCAGTGGGGATAGAGTCCTCCGCGACTCTGGTAGCTTCGTGTGGTACGCCGAATTCTCCACATGGGTCTTCGTATAACACATCTCGGTCCAACCTATATGTGGCGCAGGATGGAACCGACCCATGAGTCTTCATGTTGACCCACCACAACTAGAAATGATGTGCCCACCATACCACACACGCAATCGGCCACTAAGAAAATAAGCATATACAATAGTACAACGGTATCTAGCTCACGATACGTCTCCATATTTTGTTGATGACACTGACGGACTTTGCATTTGATGCGTGCTCCGTATTTTGTTGACGACACTTACGATCATTGTATTTGAAGCGAAAGCATGATATGGTCACTGGACTTCAGAATAAGCTCATCATGGTCACCACATACATTTTGTCATGCTAACCAACATGTGGTTGGATGGTTAGAGGACAGTGGTTTCTCGAGCCCACCAAGCTTAAAGTCCCGATGCTCTCATTTATCTTGTGTTAATTTCAGTATTTTCCGGTGACGTACGTTCAGTGGGAGGAGACGTTCCACTCGACTACGAGGCACCTATGGTGACTTCGTAAAATCTCAAGATCATATATGCTGGCCCACTCTCTCGAAGGTGCTCATAGGGGTAGGATTCACGTGTGTGCGCTTATAGCGGTGAGTGCTTGCGCGTATATATGAGCCCTTGCGTCTATACCGTGTTAAACAAATACATATCATGATTATACGGTCACTGGCTCACCCGTACAACTCTGTATTTTGTTGATGACACAATCAATTGACCAGTCAAACGTTCCACACAGTGTAACTAGTGTTGCACCATCGGGGCGCGTAACCATGGGGCCCACCTGTCAGCCCGTATATGAAAGAAAGAAATGGTAGTTTGAGTCTGTACTGTGTTAATAAAATAGGAGTACATTTTAGGGTGATCATACGGTCACTGGCTCACCATAGAGCTCCGTAATTTGTTGATAACACGATCAATTGACCAGTTAAATGGTCCACATTCAGCAGCCCACATTACCATAGGGCCCACCCGTCAGCGCGTATATGAAGGACAGAAATGGTAATAAATTAGTGGTCGGTGGGTATTTGAAGTCGTGAGACCTCTGGTTGGCAGTCACCGGCGGTTGGCGGCGTTCATTGGGCGGTGGGGTGGGGATCCCTGGAGAAAA
>NC_041386.1:607989051-608004586 GCF_002162155.2 Triticum dicoccoides
GGGGGCTGGCGGTTCGGTCGGCGGTGGCTGGCGGCTCAGGGGGCATGGAGTTTGATGATAAACTGGAGGCCCTTGATTTCGTATCCAACGGCTAGAAAATCTAATGACCAGAGATGAAAAACTCAATCGACTGACGTGTAGCCTCACCCCGCACGTACACATGCACGCACGCAAGACACGCACGCATGTAGGCGTGCAACACTAACACGTACACACGCACGCATGCTGGCGTGCAACACTGACACGTACACATGCACTCACGAACACACGCACGTACGCACCCATGCATGCAACACTGAAATGTACCCTTCATGCACGCAGCACTCGCACGCCTGCATGCACACAGCACACGACGCAAGACACACGTTCAACCTATACGTGCATGCACCCTTTGTTAAGGACATGGATTGTTACGGGTATTAATCAATCTTATCTGTGATAAGCAGAACATTGATGTTTGCAGCGGTCTTTATGAATCACAATGTATAGAACGGGCTATCAACATAGTAGGCTTATCTACATGAAAAAGATGACGTCACACTCAATGAACAATCATCGGTTTATGAAATGCCCGCTTCTGACCGCCCTGGCCCACCAAAGGTTCCTCTGTTGTGCGCTTCCTGCGTTGGGTCACTGACATGCATGCCATGCACCCAAAGAGCCCACATGTCAGTGGAAGAATGGCGCGGTGTCCTAGGTCAGAGTCGAGGGCGCCACTCGCGGCACGCCCGGCTGAACACGCCTCCGTGCCGCATTAAAATGCCTCCATGAAACCCGCCCGTGTGGAAGCCAAGAAACCCACTCTGGACACATGTCCGTTCATGACCGGGCCAACGTTAAATGCAACGCCGGCCGAGCTCCTCCCGTCCGCCATCTATTTAATCTCCTATTTAAACGAGGCCAAACGCCGGCCAAGAATCGCACACCTCCGCTGCTCCCCTATCTCCTCCACCATTTTGTCCACTCTTACAATGGCTTACGAAGAGTAGTTATTCTGCATCCAAGCCGGCTGAGTAGCCCGCGGATACGAGCTATGCAGCTCGCTGATCCACCTCCCTCCCCTCGCCCGACGGAGCCAGTTGGTGCCCCAAGCCGGCGCGCGGTTCAGCAACTCGCCGCTCCAGGACAGCTCGACGAGGAGCGGCGCACGGGCGTCGTTGCTGCCGTCCATGCCGTCGCCTCGTACCGCATCTCCCGTTTCGGTGGCCGAGATTCCCATGCCGGCGGCCGCGCCATGCAAGCAGCAATAGAAGCCGGGTGCGCGGAGAGCGACGAGTCGGTGGCCAGCGCCTCCACATCCCCCGCCATCATCGAGGAGAAGTAGAACACGGGAGGCCGCCGTCTCTTGGGTCCCATGAAGGCCACCGTGGAGGCGACGCCGGCGTACACAGCAGGTGTCTTGCCGGATCCTTTTTTTGCGAGAACCTTCATCGACCCCGCATGGGCTCCACGGAAGAGGGGAATGTTAGGATGAACTCGAGCCGGTGCCGGCCATGGCGAAGTAGTGGCCGACGATGAACTCGAACTGGTGCCGGCCACCATCATCTTCGACACCAGCCAATGATATCAGTTGGGCAGTGGGGAAGCGAGCCGTCCTTTGCGCTGAAGCATATACCTCCGGGGCTCCCGGCAGTCCGGTGATCGTGCTGCCGGACATGAGGAACACAAATCAATCGGCGGGCGACCATTTAGGCCAGGTATTATATACATGTGCTGTCTAGAACTAGCACTGCGTAGTTCATTTGAATGTAATGAAATCCGTCATGTTTGTATGAAAATCCGATATTTTATATGATTTCCGTCGTTGTTTATATGAAATATCAGTTTGTCTACGTGTTTGCGCGAATTTCATCCGGTTGGTTGAGTTGCTGAATAATGTGTGCGGCTACGGTTGGATGGCGTAATTTTCGGGTCGCCGGTCGGTCTGTGGGCGGCGTTGTTGGACAAAAAAACACAGCTCGTGTGAGCTCGTCTCCAACGTGCGCGCTGGAGGATGCATGATAGCGTGAGCACCCGAGCCATTCCTCGTTCATCGGTGGCAAAGGCACTGGTGGACAAAAGGGTCGCCAATATTTTGGCTACCCCGGGCAAGATCCAAGCAGCCCCTCCCAATAGATTCAAATCTCTCGTTCGCCGTGGAATTTTGCCATGTGTTGTTTTCATGGACTAGCGAGATGCCCGTGCATTCCACGGAACATCAAGATGCATCTTTTTACAAACTCCCGCATGCATGCAAGGGATAATTAATGTCCTCATTTTCTAGTACCACGAGGAAAACACCATTAATATTGCATCAATTAGTGTTAGTGGCCTTGTATATCTGCAAATTGTAATTTTGATAGTGGCCCCTTGTATATAAAAATGGAGGGAGAAAGTTGAGAGATAAGGTGAGGAGGAGTGGGGCGTGGTGGTGACTGGTGGTCGGACTGGGCGGAGGCATGGGGATGGACGGCGCATTATGTCTAGGTTTGTATCTCTCTCACACACACCCACGTAGGTGGGGGACGTGCACGGAGAGAAGAGGTGCACGCACGACGCACGTACTCCCGTCTCTTTCCCAACCACACCCGCGCGGGTACACGATGGAGCTCATTTCTGTACGAAAAAGGCAGCCCACGTGGTAATTTGGCACGTGTACTGGTTGTCTACTTGGTGGAGGGAGGATCGTCTACCACGGGTGAACAAACAAATTGCGACTTGACGCGCTATGTTAAATTAAAAAAAGAGGCAAACCATGTGGGGCCTACCTTAGAGGTAAGGCTCTATACACTGGAGTACTTTTGATGTGTCCCGTCAACTCGCAGAACGAGGAGAAGCTTGCTTAGTACGCCGTCTCCCCCGCCCACGGGCGCGGTGGCTCGCAGGATGAGGCGAAGCTTGCTTACTACGCCTTACGCCCGCTCCCTCGCCCACGCGTGCGGTGGCTCGCAGCACGAGGAGAAAAATTTACTACTCCCTCTGTTTACTCCTCGTCCCTACTACGTACTTTGGTTAGTACTCCCTCCATTTACTTATACAAGGCCACTATAAAAAAAATACATTTTGCATCTATACAAGGCCACAAATAGTAATCGAGACAAAAGTTACTACTCCCTCCTTTCTAGTTTATGGCTCAATTTCAAAATCTCTCCAACCAAGGTAGACGGTGAGTGGTCGAATTAATTTTGTAGTTTGCACAAGTAATTAGTACGCTTGTTTTTCTCAAGAAGTTATGTTTACCAATGCATTAATTAGAATGAATGCATGAATGGCCACTAAATTTCCATGAACTTGTACATGCATTGGTTAGTTTCCTCTTGACACTGCTTGCGTCGGGTGATCTAACGCACCTTGAAATCCAACATGTAATGGTACTACTACTAGTATAGTAGAATTGAGAGTTATCAAACAGAAAAACGAATGTTTTTTAGATGAGCCCTATAAACCCTAGTGGGTACGTACTTCGTAAAAACAGATTTTTCCAAAACTAAGTCGCTCCCTTTCATGAATTCTGTAGTATATTCCTCCGTCGATGCTCCCTTTCATGAATTCTGTACTTCCTGTCACCGACATGTGGGACATATAGCAACCGGGTCGACGTGTCAAGCACCAAATAACAGTGCAGAACAGCAGGGGGACGCACCCTACTCGTACTGGCCCAGTAGTAGTAATGAGCAATGAGACGTCAAATCATAATGCCGCACTTTCCCAGACGGACAAAGCAACCATTATTTCACACTTCGGTTCGCCATCATCTCAAACCACGTACTAGTATTGCTTCTGCCTCAAGAGGGACACACGCATCGCCTTGGTACATCATGACACGTGGGACCGCATGACAGGCCTTGCTCCCCCGCCGATTGCTCGGTAAAATCACCTCATTTTTACTATACTTCCTCTGTATCGGTTTACTACATGGCATGCATGTCGTTGTAGGTTTAGAATTTAACTGGCTATATATGTGATGAACAGTACTCTAGCCTTTTAAAAAATGTATACTTTTGTACAGTAGTACTATCGATGGATTGCGCCATGGAGCAAAAATTGAAATTTAAAAAAAGGTGGTACATATAGAGAGCGCTCGTCGCCAAATTATGCATATAGTACTATTAAAAAATCTAGTACGTGCTTAATTGGGGTGCTAAATTCTATTAAAGTAATACTAGTAGTATGTACATACTGAAGAGTTAAAGTAACAAGAAGAAACATAACATAGTTCTGCTGGGGGCTCAGCACAACACACCCCTCAAATTAAACTAAGCACACCTGAAATTAAACTATGAAACTAATCCGGTAGACACTGTATTACAAGTTTAGAACCACCATGAGCAACGACACTGCCACCTTACTCGGAGTCCTCGTCCACGTCCTTGACTTCGTCCTTGTCCCTATTCCTCTTGGCCGATACTTCTTTTCTTGAACCGCACACTTGGCTGTTGCTCTTCATCCAACCCTTGTAGATATTGAAACAAAGGTAGCCATCCATTGCAGCGTAGTGGACGTGGTCTATATCTAGTACATTCTGCATCCATGCATGACGATGAAACGTGTATGGAGGTTTCTCCAGTTTACTGTATGAAGGATGAACCATGGCTCCTGCCAGGGTCAGCATTGAAGGCTGACGAGAGGGCACCAGCCGATTCTTCTGGAGGTCGAAGGGGTTGCCTACAACGAGGCCTATCCGACCCAGGACTTCTTCGTCGTTTGTAAAGTCTACAGTAACAAATTTCACTATTTTGTCCTTGAGGAAGTTCTTAAAATCCTGGCACTCAACGTCGGCATGGCATATGTGGTAGACCAAGCAAACGTTATGTACGCAAACCTGGATCATGGCGGGCTTCTTCCTCTCTTCGTCCTTTAGATCCTTCTCTCGTCCTAGGACTATAGTGTACTCAACATCTAGCCCAACGACCCACTCATCATCTGAGTTTTCAAACATGCGTCTGAAGCGAGAAAGGCATCCTTTCACCGTCACGGAAGAACGGGTGTAGATGACGTCGAACTCATCGCCGGTGATGGTTCTAACCTTGTACTCACCGCTGATCGTGGAGATTTGGGATGCCATGGATTTGGGAGGAGGGTTAGGATTGGTGGAACTTTCTTAATGTGAATGGAAGGGACGACTAGAAGCGAACCGCCGTAGTATTGAAGGACGTGCGAGGACGAGTAGGAGCGAACTGCCAGCATGCGAATGGCAGGGTGGTGGCTTTCCTTTCTACCATGATACGGGCTTCGGAGAGTCCTTGGATCTGAGATTGAATGGTTGCATGGCGTGATTCTAGACCTATGGGTGAATATCCTATCCTGGAGGGTTATTCTGCAAATTTTCAGCAACTTAGCATGCGACCGTTTGATCTCAGATCCAAGGGCTGCCAGCAGCCCGTATCATGGTCGCGCCTACCACGACCGTCGCGTCGCTCGCGCGGTCGCGCCCTTGGAGATTTAACACGGTGCGTTAGGCTATCTGATGTTGGTATGTCATACATAGTCATCACTTAGTCACTCATACTACAACAAGGTTGGCTATAAGTGTATTTTTTTACTCCTCTCTATCTCTTTCTTCGTACTTAAGGAAGAAACGGTGCTAAGCGCGTCTATTTATTGCATTTGCCAAGGAGTTACCTCTTCCAATGAAATGATGTTGCTAAGTTTGCTTCATTTAATTAGCTATAGACTCAAAATTGTCTTTTCACCTAGGTACACGCACTTAGCACCGTTTCTTCCTTGGGTCACCAAACTAGTCTCTCTCTTCTTGATTAACTTGCCACATCAGACTTTATGCCTATGTGGCAAGCTTAAGTACCTGTAGGAGCAAGTAAAAGTAAGTACAATAGTGCGCTTTACATGGCATTTTTGCATATGTGGAGGAAAGGGAGGCAAGGAAAAAGTGGAGAAGTGGGCTCTCATTGTAACGCCCTCGATGCGGCTATATCTCCTACGTGTCGAAGCATGACTTAGAGGCATAACCGCATTGAAAGCAATGTCGCAAGTAAGGTAATCTTCACAACAACCCATGTAAATAGATAATAAAGGGAAAGGTACATAGTTGGCTTACACTCGCCACTTAACACAAAGTACATAAATAGCATTACATCACCCAATACACTCATGGTCCGACTACGGTACCAAAATAAAAGATCAACCCCAACAAGCGACATGGTCCCGATCGCCCCAACTGGGCACCACTACTGATCATCAGGGAAGGACACATAGTAACGGCGTGAGTCTTTGTCGAACTCCCACTTGAGCTCAAGCGCATCATCTGGAACGGAGTCATCAGGCCCTGCATCTAGTTTGGAAGTAATCTGTGAGCCACGGGGACTCAGCAATCTCGCACCCTCGCGATCAAGACTATTTAAGCTTATAGGTAAGGCAAGGTAATATGTGGAGCTGCAGCAAGCGACTAGCATATATGGTGGCTAACCTGTTCGCAAAAGAGAGCGAGAAGAGAAGGCAAAGCACGAACGAAGAACTAGAGAACAACCTACGGCAAACATAACTCCAACACCGTGTTCACTTCCCGGACTCCGCCGAGAAGAGACCATCACGGTTACACACGCAGTTGATTCGTTTTAATTAAGTTAAGATTCAAGTTATCTACAACCGGACATTAACAAATTCCCATCTGCCCATAACCGTGGGCACGGCTTTCGAAAGTTCAAATCCCTGCAGGGGAGTCCCAACTTAGCCCATCACAAGCTCTCACGGTCAACGAAGGATAAACCTTCTCCCGAGACATTCCGATCAGACTCGGCATCCTGGTTCTACAAGACAACCTCAACAAAGATAAAACAAATCCAGCAACACCGCCCGAATGTGCCGACAAATCCCGATAGGAGCTACACATATCTCGTTCTCTGGGCACACTCGGCTAAGCAATCCGTACAACTAAAACCAACCCTCGAGTTTCCCCGAGGTGGCGCTGCAAGGGGCTCTAGTTTGGACCAACACTCAGAGGAGCACTGGCCCGGGGGGGTTTAAATAAGATGACCCTCGGGCTCCGGAAACCCAAGGGAAAAAGAGGCTAGGTGGCAAATGGTAAAACCAAGGTTGGGAATTGCTGGAGGAGTTTTATTCAAGGCGAACTGTCAAGGGGTTCCCATTATCACCCAACCGCGTAAGGAATGCAAAAACCGGGAACATAACACCGATATGACGGAAACTAGGGCGGCAAGAGTGGAACAAATCACTAGGCAAAAGGCCAAGCCTTCCACCCTTTACCAAGTATATAGATGCATTAAGATAACAATATAATATAGTGATATCCCAACAATAAACAATGTTAAAACAAGGAACGATCTCCAATATTCACCCGCAACTAGCAACGCTATAAGAGGGGCTAAGCAAAGCGGTAACATAGCCAATCAACGGTTTGCTAGGACATGGTGGGTTAGAGGTTTGACATGGCAATTTGGGAGGCATGATAAGCAAGTGGTAGGCTTCGTAGCATAGGCATAGCAAAAGAGCGAGCATCTAGCAAGCAAAGATAGAAGTGATTTCGAGGGTATGATCATCTTGCCTGCAAACTTGTCAGAGTTGACTGGATCCTCGAAATAAAACTCAACGGGCTCCTCTTTAGCGAACTCGTCTCCTACCCAAACAAGACAAACAAGCAAAAGGAACACAATCAACCATGTGCAAAGCTCAAACAATAAGATGGAAACATGGTATGCTATGCGGGATGCGGTATGTGATGCATATGCAAGATTTGACAAGGAATGATTGAACCTGGCCTCAACATGGAAATCCAACTATGCCACTGGATATGTGAGGTGATTTCGGTTGAAATCGATATAAAGATCACCGGAATTGGATGCACGGTTTGGAAATGGCAAGCAAAACAAATATGGCACCGGTCTGCGATAAACAGCAAGTAGCCATATAAATGCATCAATATAATTATGCTACAACACTCAAACATGGCAACAAAATACATGGCAGGGATCCACTCATAAAGCTTGACAAAAGATGAGCACTGAGCTACGGCCAATTCATCCATTAACAGGTTCAAACAAGCATGGCAAAAGTGCAAATGATAAACAGGTTTCAGGTAGCACACTTTGGAGCAAGAAAACTATATGCTATAGGAACTTAAATGGCAAAGTAAAGCAGGGTATGGAGCTACTCAAAGAGCTTAACAAAAGTCCCATAGTGACCTTGAGCCAAAAGGGATCAGAAAATACAATTGCAAGCATGTGAACATGGCAAAAACATAATCAGATTACAGACTTAGAGAAAAACTGGAACATGCAAGTCTGTTAACAAGTAGGCATGTTCACGAGCTCGATGCACTCACTACAGAGCAAGGCATGACAATCTAAGCATACACCCATCAATAATACACATTATATAAGCTAGACATGGCAAGAACAACAACATAGCATGCACAGATGAACAACAACATCCTCGGCAAAATTGCTAACAAGTAGACAATCTGCCGGGATTCACGAAATAGCAAAAGTAGAGCTCGATTGACTCAAGCTAGGGTGCTCCATAAATGCAAACAAAGACATGGATGGATAGAGCACCACAAGATTAACAAATCATCCTTACTGATCATCCTCAAAAGAGGCACGGATCACTAGGAAACAACATGAACATATGGCATATTGATAAAAACAGATCAAGGACTTAGTGAAATTCTAAGTCCCTGAAATCAGCATTAACGAATGCACTACTTTGCAAGCTTGTTCTAGTCACCACACGTGTCACAAAAATACATGGATAGCACCTCTGTAAAGATGGCATGGCATATAACAAAACACATGTAGAGATCAGGAGCATATCATGCACACAATAATCATGGCAAAATGACAAATAGCTATTTGATGCAGCAGATCTGACAATTATCTCAAATAGCACTCTTCCAACAGCATTTCGGGCATCAATATGAGCTCAAATGAAAATGATGCAATGAGATGAAATGATGTACCCTCTGAGACGAACATTCTGATATGCTACACGCCCAAAATGGAGCTACGGATGCGGAGATATAGCATGATGAAAAACGCAAAATAATTAGGGTTTCGGGGGAAAGTCAACCGAGTTTTGGATTTGGATCTGGATCTGGAGTAACTGTAGTAGTGCACGGGAAACGAGGTTCGCCGGCCAGAGCTTCGAGGTCACCGGACTTGCCGGAGCTTGCGCGGACGGTGGCCGGAGGAGAGGTCCGGCCCGGGGACTCGCCGGACTTGAGGATGAGGCGGCGGGCGGCGGACGACGAGGTCGGGCGGCGAGGGAGCTCAGCGGGGAACGAGGTGGCCGCGGTGGCCAGAGCGTCGGGCGACACGGTCATCAAGAATAGCAACGGGGTGCTCACGATAAGAGAGATCTTCTTGGAGATCAATGTCTTCGAAGTTGACGGTGCGGTCAGGAGTCTTGAAGCACTTGCGGAGCTGAGAGACATGGAACACGTCGTGCACATTTGCAAATTTTGAAGGAAGCTCGAGTTGATAGGCGAGATCGCCTCTCTTGCTGACGATTTTGAAAGGGCCCACATATCTAGGGGCAAGCTTCCCTTTGATACCGAAGCGACGAGTACCTTTCATTGGAGAGACGCGGAGGTAAACATGATCTCCGATCTCGAAAGCCAAATCACGGTGCTTACTATCATAGTAGCTCTTCTGGCGCGATTGCGCTGCTTTGAGGTTATCACGAATGACTTTGCACATCTCCTCTGCCTCTGTGATTAAGTCATTACCAAGAAGTTGACGTTCACCGGTTTCTGACCAGTTAAGAGGAGTACGGCACTTCCTGCCATAGAGAATTTCAAATGGGGCCTTGCCCGAACTTACTTGAAAACTGTTGTTGTAGTTGAATTCGGCATATGGAAGACAATCTTCCCACTTCATACTGAAGGAGATAACGCAAGCCCTGAGCATATCTTCAAGAATCTGATTGACACACTCGACTTGACCGCTAGTTTGAGGATGGAAAGCTGTGCTGAAGCGGATGTTGGTGCCCATGGCCTTCTAAAAAGAATCCCAAAACTTGGAGGTAAAGATGATGCCACGGTCTGAAGAGATCACCTGTGGAATACCGTGCAGAGAGACAATACGAGAGGTATAGAGCTCCGCCAATTGAGCTGCAGTGATAGACTCTTTGATAGACAGAAAAAGAGCCACTTTAGTGAGTTTGTCGATGACAACGAATATAGCATCATTGCCATGCTTGGACTTTGGAAACCCAGTCACGAAGTCCATCTCAATGTGGTCAAACTTCCATTCTAGAATGGCAAGAGGTTGGAGGAGACCAGCTGGCCTTTGGTGTTCTGCCTTCACTCTTCTGCAGACATCACATTCATTCACGAACTGAGCAATCTCGCGCTTCATTCGAGTCCACCAATAAGCCTGCTTGAGGTCCTGATACATCTTCGTACTCCCAGGGTGGATGGAGAGGAGTGAATTGTGATTCTCATTCATGATAACTTTACGAAGGTCACCTTTGGGCACAACAATACGATCCTCGAAGAAGAGAATATCCTTGTCATCAAGGCGATTGCACTTGTACTTGGGTTGACTCTTGGCAATCCCAATCTTCACCTTCTTCACCATAGCATCAAGACGTTGAGCCTCGCGAATCTGATCTTCCATAGTAGGAGAGACTTGAAGGTTGGCGAGGAAACCTTGAGGAACAACTTGCAGATTGAGTTTGCGGAAAGCTTCACAAAGCTCGGGTTGATAAGGCTTGAGAATCAGACTGTTGCAATAAGCCTTCCTGCTCAAAGCGTCAGCAATCACATTGGCCTTGCCTGGAGTATACATGATACTCGGATTATACTCTTGAATCATTTCGACCCAACGAGTCTGCCTGAGGTTGAGATTAGGCTGAGTGAAGATGTACTTGAGACTCTTGTGGTCAGTGAAGATGTCCACTTTTCTTCCCAATAAGAGATGTCTCCAAGTCAAAAGAGCATGCACAACTGCCGCCAACTCGAGGTCATGAGTGGGGTAGTTCTTCTCGTTGGGCTTCAACTGGCGAGAGGTATAAGACACAACTTTCTTGTCTTGCATCAACACTGCACCAAGACCTTGAAGAGAGGCATCGCAGAAGACCTCGAACGGTTTGGATTCATCAGGAGGAGTCAGAACTGGAGCAGTGACCAATTTCTCTTTCAAAGTTTTGAAAGCGATGTCACATTCCGGAGACCAAACATACTTGACGTGCTTCTGGAGAAGGTTTGAAAGAGGCTTCGTGATCTTAGAAAAGTTCTCAACGAACCTTCGATAGTAGCTTGCGAGAGCAAGGAAGCTGCGGAGTTGCTTCACGTTCTGAGGTGGTTCCCAATTCACAATTGCAGACACCTTCTCAGGATTCACCGCAATGCCCTTGGCAGAGATGATATGCCCAAGATAAAGAACCTCATCGAGCCAAAACTCACACTTTGAGAACTTGGCGTAGAATTGATGTTCCCTGAGCTTATCGAGCACCAAACACAAATGCTTGGCATGATCTTCCTTGTTCTTCGAAAAGACCAGAATGTCGTCGAGATAGACCAAAACGAAGTCATTTGTGTAGGCGTTGAAGATGAAGTTCATCATGCGAGAGAAAGTCGAAGGAGCATTGACGAGGCCAAAAGACATGACAGTGTATTAATATGAACCATAGCTTGTTCTGAAAGTCGTCTTGGGAATATCTTGCTCACGGATTCGAATCTGGTGATAACCCATACGAAGATCAAGCTTGGAGAATACTTGAGCACCTTTGAGTTGTTCGAACAGCTCATTGATGTTGGGAAGTGGGTACTTGTTCTTGATAGTCTTCTTGTTCAATGGACGGTAGTCAACACAAAGTCGGTCCGTTCCATCCTTCTTCTTCACAAAAAGTACTCCACAACCCCACGGAGAAGAACTAGGTCGGATGAGACCCATTCGTTCTTGAATATCGAGTTGCTTCTTCAGCTCCTTCAACTCTTCAGGTCCGAGTTTGTAAGGACGCTTGCAAACCGGTTCCGTGCCAGGCTCAAGATCGATGACGAATTCAACTGGCCGGTGCGGAGGCATTCCTGGAAGCTCTTCTGGAAAGACGTCTTGATATTCGCAAAC
This sequence comes from Triticum dicoccoides, assembly GCF_002162155.2. Taxonomy (NCBI): domain Eukaryota; kingdom Viridiplantae; phylum Streptophyta; class Magnoliopsida; order Poales; family Poaceae; genus Triticum; species Triticum dicoccoides. The sequence continues at coordinate 608,001,075 of NC_041386.1, forward strand.
GATTGGAATTTGGGAGATGGCATTCAGTTCACCCTTCTCATTGAGAGAAAATAGACGGATGGTATCATCCCGAGCGGCAAAGACAATTACATCCTCAGACGAATGAGTCAACTGAATCTGCCTGGCTGCACAATCAAGCTGAGCCTTGTGCTTAGAAAGCCAATCCATTCCAAGAATAAGATCAATATCCGAGTCACCAAGAACATTTGGCGAGGACAAGAACTTATAGTCACCCAAAGTGATTGTAACATCTGGACTGCATACTCGAGATGTCATTTGACGGGCCGGAGAGACAATAGCCAACGGTTTCGGCAACACTTGAGTAACAAAATCATGCTTATATGCAAAAGGTCTCGAGATGAAACAATGCGATGCACCAGTGTCAAAAAGAACTCTTGCAGGAATATCGTTAACAGGAAAGTTACCCATGATGACATCTGACGAGTCCTCTGCCTGAGCTGCATTTAGCAAGTTGACCTTGGCGTACTTGGGGTTATGCTTGACCACAGCTGTACTTGCCGATCTCACAAGAGGAGGAGGAGGAAGATGCCTCTGATTGGAACACTTGTTGGCATAGTGACCCTTCTGTTGGCACTTGTTGCACGTGACCTCTGAAAGCGGACGGTGATACGGAGCACTCGATCTTGGAGCTTGAGACGAAGTCTTGTTCTGAAAGCCAGGGTTGGGTGGGTGGGAAGATCCACTGCCACCTTTGCTCTTCTGCTGAAAAGGCTGATGGAACGGAGGAGGAGGAAGCCAATACTTCTGCTGCTTAGCCACTTGAGTAGAGGAAGAAGGAGTAGCATCTCTGACTCGCTTCTTGGAAGCATCACACTTCAATTGAGTTGCCTCTTGCTTCAATGCCATGTTGTAAAACTCATCGTACCTCCTGGGCTCAAAGAGGACAAGAGCTAGCTGGATTTCTTCTCTGAGACCACCCCTGAACTGGTATATCATGCTCTTCTCGTCAGGGACGTCCTGCTTAGCAAAGCGGGCGAGCTTTTGAAACATCTTGTTGTAGTCATAGACAGACATAGAGCCTTGCTTCAGGTTGCGGAATTCCTCACACTTGCTTTCAACCACGCTCTGAGGAATATGATGAGCTTTGAAGTCTTGACGGAATTCATCCCAGGTAATCTCACGGCCTCCTCTGGAATCTTTGTACTGCTAAAACCATTCTGCAGCTTGGTCTTTGAGTTGGAAGGAAGCGAACTTGACAAAGTCCTCAGGCCTGACGTTACTGCACTCGAAATGGTTACACAAGTCCACGAGCCAATCATCAGCGTTTGTTGCCTCAACGCAATTGCTAAAAGTCTTTGGCTGGTTAGCAAGGAACTGGTTGAGTGTAGCAAAACGATTCTGATTGTTGCCTTGGTTGCCTTGGTTCGCTTGGTTGCGCTCTTGAAGAATTTGCATGATCAACTGTGTGTTTGCATTGGTAGCAGCCATCACAGCTTGCCATGCCTCCGGAGGAGGAGGTGGTGGTGGCGGATCAGGATTCGGAGTCGTGCGCGTTGGAGGAGCCATCCTGAAGAGGCTGACATCCATTAGCACATTGACAGACAAATATTGAAGCTGAATCAAGCGGGTTGAGATTGCAACATATAGTCTTCACATCCGAAGAAAAAGAACGAATGCATTCCAATTGAAATGGTCACATATCCATAAATTGAGAAACCACTTAGAATTTAGGTAGAGGAATAAAATCAACAAGGTACGGAGTAAGAACGAACACTCGGTAAGGATCACCCAATCTCAAACCAAATATCCGTGGAAGAAGAACTAGAGCTACAAGAATTCCCACCTATGAAACACCCGAACCTTTCCGGTTTTGCAATCAGGTGTTGGGGATACAGGGGAAGCATAATATCTCACCCAAATCTAGCAAATCCTACATCCAGCTGTATCCATCCTTCAACACATAACCGAGAAAACTTCAGAAATCGTCTACCTCAACCTTCGAAAAGCATCTGTTATACAAGTTATGGCAATACTCCCGAACTCCCGCCCCAGTACTGGGTGGCGTCGAGGTTATCTCACCAACAACTGCATAAAAGAGATTTTCGATGTCGGCGAACTAAACTCAGGTATTCCAGAACTGCAACGCTAAAATTGTGACGACAACACCTCGGAGCTCAACTCCCCGGAACACTTCTACAACCCCTAAATGACAGGAGGCACCAAGAACAATGTTCTCATCACAAATCGATCGGAACGATTCCAATATACCCGCGTGATCCTAAAAAAAGTTAGTGAAATTTGAGAAGAGAAGAGTCAAAACTCTATGTCAGGATGCCTTACCAGAGCGATGAGGGGACTGGGGAGTAAAAAAGAATTCCTAAACTCTTCGATATATAATTCCTAATGACTCAAAACATTTTTCTAGACTCAACTCGTCCGCTAATTCGATCAAGCAGTGGGGCTCCTAAGGTCGGGGAAGGCTCTGATTACCAACTTGTAATGCCCTCGATGTGGCTATATCTCCTACGTGTCGAAGCACGACTTAGAGGCATAACCGCATTGAAAGCAATGTCGCAAGTAAGGTAATCTTCACAACAACCCATGTAAATAGATGATGAAGGGAAAGGTATATAGTTGGCTTACACTCGCCACGTCACACAAAGTACATAAATAGCATTACATCATCCAATACACTCATGGTCCGACTATGGTACCAAAATAAAAGATCAACCCCAACAAGCGACATGGTCCCGATCGCCCCAACTGTGCACCACTACTGATCATCAGGGAAGGACACATAGTAACGGTGTGATTCTTCGTCGAACTCCCACTTGAGCTCAAGCGCATCATCTGGAACGGAGTCATCGGGCCCTGCATCTGGTTTGGAAGTAATCTGTGAGCCACGGGGACTCAGCAATCTCGCACCCTCGCGATCAAGACTATTTAAGCTTATAGGTAAGGCAAGGTAATATGTGGAGCTGCAGCAAGCGACTAGCATATCTGGTGGCTAACCTGTTCGCAAAACAGAGCGAGAAGAGAAGGCAAAGCACGAACGAAGAACTAGAGAACAACCTACGGCAAACATAACTCCAACACCGTGTTCACTTCCCGGACTCCGCCGAGAAGAGACCATCACGGTTACACACGCAGTTGATTCGTTTTAATTAAGTTAAGGTTCAATTATCTACAACTGGACATTAACAAATTCCCATCTGCCCATAACCGCGGGCACGGCTTTCGAAAGTTCAAATCCCTGCACGGGAGTCCCAACTTAGCCCATCACAAGCTCTCACGGTCAACGAAGGATAAACCTTCTCCCGAGACATTCCGATCAGACTCGGCATCCCAGTTCTATAAGACAACCTCAACAAAGATAAAACAAATCCAGCAACACCGCCCGAATGTGTCGACAAATCCCGATAGGAGCTGCATATATCTCGTTCTCAGGGCACACTCGGATAAGCAATCCGTACAACTAAAACCAGGCCTCGAGTTTCCCCGAGGTGGCGCTGCAAGGGGCTCTAGTTTGGACCAACACTCAGAGGAGCACT
>NC_041386.1:608004993-608012870 GCF_002162155.2 Triticum dicoccoides
CCTCGGGCTCCGGAAACCCAAGGGAAAAAGAGGCTAGGTGGCAAATGGTAAAACCAAGGTTGGGCATTGCTGGAGGAGTTTTATTCAAGGCGAACTGTCAAGGGGTCCCATTATCAGCCAACCGCGTAACGAACGCAAAAACCGGGAACATAACACCGATATGACAGAAACTAGGGCGACAAGAGTGGAACAAATCACTAGGCAAAAGGCCGAACCTTCCACCCTTTACCAAGTATATAGATGCATTAAGTTAACAATATAATATAGTGATATCCCACACACATTACAAGAGTGTGGTGATTTCAGGGACTTAGCATATAGTTCGCCTTATTATTTTATTGGAACATTATTTATTGTTGGGATATCACTATATTATATTGTTATCTTAATGCATCTATATACTTGGTAAAGGGTGGAAGGCTCGGCCTTTTGCCTAGTGATTTGTTCCACTCTTGCCGCCCTAGTTTCCGTCATATCGGTGTTATGTTCCCGGTTTTTGCGTTCCTTACGCGGTTGGGTGATAATCGGAACCCCTTGACAGTTCGCCTTGAATAAAACTCCTCCAGCAATGCCCAACCTTGGTTTTACCATTTGCCACCTAGCCTCTTTTTCCCTTGGGTTTTCGGAGCCCGAGGGTCATCTTATTTAAACCCCCCCGGGTCAGTGCTCCTCTGAGTGTTGGTCCAAACTAGAGCCCCTTGCAGCACCACCTCGGGGAAACTCGAGGGCTGGTTTTAGTTGTACGGATTGCTTATCCGAGTGTGCCCTGAGAACGAGATATGTGCAGCTCCTATCGGGATTTGTCGGCACATTCGGGCGGTGTTGCTGGATTTGTTTTAACTTGTCGAAGTGTCTTGTAGAACCGGGATACCGAGTCTGATCGGAATGTCTCGGGAGAAGGTCTATTCCTTCGTTGACCGTGAGAGCTTGTCATGGGCTAAGTTGGGACTCCCCTGCAGGGATTTGAACTTTCGAAAGCCGTGCCCGCGGTTATGGGCAGATGGGAATTTGTTAATGTCCGGTTGTAGATAACTTGAACCTTAACTTAATTAAAATGAATCAACTGTGTGAGTTACCGTGATGGTCTCTTCTCGGCAGAGCCCGGGAAGTGAACACGGTGTTGGAGTAATGCTTGCCGCAGGTTGTTCTCTAGTTATTCGTTCGCACTTTGCCCTCTCTTCCCTCTCTCTTTTGCGAGTAGGTTAGCCACCATATATGCTAGTCGCTTGCTGCAGCTCCACATATTTACCTTGCCTTACCTATAAGCTTAAATAGTCTTGATCGCGAGGATGTGAGATTGCTAAGTCCCTGTGGCTCACAGTTTACTTCCAAACCAGATGCAGGGCCTGATGACTCCGTTCTAGATGATGCGCTTGAGCTCAAGTGGGAGTTCGATGAGGACTCACGATGTTACTATGTGTCTTTCCCTGATGATCAATAGTGGTGCCCAGTTGGGGCGATCGGGACCGTGTCGCATGTTGGGTTTATCTTTTATTTTGGCGCCGTAGTCGGGCCATGAGTGTTTGATTGATGTAATGCTATTTATGTACTTTGATTGAGGTGGCGAGTGTAAGCCAACTATGTTTCTCCCCTTTTATTATATATATATTACATGGGATGTTGTGAAGATTGCCTAACTTGCGACATTGCTTTCTATGTGGTTATGCCTCTAAGTCGTGCGTCGACACGTGGGAGATATAGCCGCATTGAGGGCGTTACAAGTTGGTAATTAGAGCCTTCCCCGACCTTAGGAGCCCCCATTGCTTGATCGTTTTTAGCAGCCATTGTTGAGTCTAGAAAAAAAAAGTTTTGAGACATTTAGGAATTATATACCGGAGAGTTTAGGAATTCTTTTTACTTCCCAGTCTCCTCATCGCTCTGGTAAGGCATCCTGACGTAGAGTTTTGACTCTTCTCTTCTCAAATTTCACTAAAAAAATTTAGGATCACGCGGGTATCTTGGAATCGTTCCGATGGTTTTGTGACGAGAACATTGTTCTTGGTGCCTCCTGTCTTTAGGGGTTGTGGCAGTGTCCCGGGGAGTTGAGCTCCGAGGTGTTGTCGTCACAATTTTATCGTTGCAGTTTTGGAATACCTGAGTTTAGTACGCCAACATCGAAAATATCTTTTATGCAGTTCGTTGGTGAGATAACCTCGACGCCACCCAATACTGGGGCGGGAGTTCGGGAGTATCGCCATAACTTGTAAAATGGATGCTTATCGAAGGTTGAGGTAGATGGTTTCCGAAGTTTTCTCGGTTATGTGTTGAAGGATGGATACAGCTGGATGTAGGATTTGCTAGATTTGGGTGAGATATTATGCTGCCCCTGTATCCCCAACACCTGATTGCATAACCGGAAAGGTTCAGGAGTTTCATAGGTGGGAATTCTTGTAGCTCTAGTTCCTCTTCCATGAATATTTTGTTTGAGATTGGGATTTCTTACCGAGTATTCGTTCTTGATCCGTACCTTGTTGATTTATTGCTCTACCTAAATTCTAAGTGGCTTCTCAATTTATGGATATGTGACCATTTCAAGTGGAATGCATTCGTTCATTGTGTTCGGATGTGAAGACTATATGTTGCAATTTCATCCCGTTTGATTCGGCTTCATTTTGTCTGTCAATGTGCTAACGGTTGTCACCCTCTTCAGGATGGCTCCCGCTAAGAGCACCAACCAGAATCAGAATCAGGATCCGCCACCACCTCCTCCTCCTCCGGAGGCATGGCAAGCTGTGATGGCCGCAACCAATGCATACACACAGTTGATCATGCAAATTCTTCAAGAGCGCAATCAAGGAAACCAAGGCAACCAAGGCAACAATCAGAATCACTTTGCTACACTCAACCAGTTCCTTGCTAATGGGCCGAAGACTTTCAGCAATTGTGTTGAGGCAACTGATGCTGACGATTGGCTCGTGGATCTGTGCAAGCATTTCGAGTGCAGTAACGTCAGGCCTGAGGACTTCGTCAAGTTTGCTTCCTTCCAACTCAAAGACCAAGCTGCAGAATGGTTCCAGCAGTACAAGGATTCCAGAGGAGGCCGTGTGATTACCTGGGATGACTTCCGTCAAGACTTCAAAGCTCATCATATTCCTCAGAGCGTGGTTGAAAGCAAGCGTGAGGAATTCCGCAACCTGAAGCAAGGCTCTTTGTCTGTCTATGACTACAACAAGTTGTTTCAGAAGCTCGCCCGCTTTGCTAAGCAGGACGTCCCTAATGAGAAGAGCATGATATACCAGTTCAGGGGTGGTCTCAGAGAAGAAATCCAGCTAGCTCTTGTTCTCTTTGAGCCCTTGAGGTACGATGAGTTCTACAACATGGCATTGAAGCAAGAGGCCGCTCAACTAAGGTGTGATGCTTCCAAGAAGCGAGTCAGAGATGCTACTCCTTCTTCCTCTACTCAAGTGGCCAAGCAGCAGAAGTATTGGCTTCCTCCTCCTCCGTTTCGTCAACTGTATCAGAAGAGCAAAGGTGGCAGTGGATCTTCCCACCCACCCAACCCTGGTTTTCAGAACAAGACTTCGTCTCAAGCTCCAAGATCGAGTGCTCGGTATCACCGTCCGCTTTCAGAGGCCACGTGCAACAAGTGCCAACAGAAGGGTCACTATGCCAACAAGTGCTTCAATCAGAGGAGCCTCCCTCCTCCTCCTGTGAGATCGGCAAGTACAGCTGTGGTCAAGCATAACCCCAAGCATGCCAAGGTCAATTTGATGAATGCAGCTCAGGCAGAGGACTCGTCAGATGTCATCATGGGTAACCTTCCTGTTAATGATATTCCAGCTAAAGTTCTTTTTGACACTGGTGCATCGCATTGTTTCATCTCAAGACCGTTTACATCTAGGCATGAATTGACTTCGCAAGTTTTGCCTAGTCTGTTAGCAGTTGTCTCTCCCGGTAAGCGCATGCATGCTGACTCCATCGTTCTGGATGTTACTATCACTTTGGGTGACTACAAGTTTCTGGCTTCTCCAACGGTTCTTGGTGACTCGGATATTGATCTTATTCTCGGAATGGATTGGCTTTCTGAGCACAAGGCGCATCTTGATTGTGCCGCCAGGCAGATTCAATTGACTCATTCGTCTGAGGATGTGATTGTCTTTGCCGCTCGTGATGATACCATCCGTCTGTTTTCTCTCAATGAGAAGGGTGAATTGGATGCCATCTCGCAAATTCCAGTCGTTTGCAAGTATCAAGACGTCTTTCCAGAAGAGCTTCCAGGAATGCCTCTGCACTGGCCAGTTGAATTCGTCATCGATCTTGAGCCTGGCACGGAACCTGTGTGTAGGCATCCTTACAAGCTCGGACCTGAAGAGTTGAAGGAGCTGAAGAAACAACTCGATGTTCAAGAGAGAATGGGCCTCATCCGACCTAGTTCTTCTCCGTGGGGTTGTGGTGTTTTTTTTGTGAAAAAGAAGGATGGAACAGACTGACTCTGTGTTGATTACCATCCATTGAACAAGAAGACCATCAAGAACAAATACCCACTTCCCAACATCAATGAGCTGTTCGAACAACTCAAAGGTGCCCAAGTATTCTCCAAGCTTGATCTCCGTATGGGTTATCACCAGATTCGAATCCGTGAGCAAGATATTCCCAAGACGGCTTTCAGGACAAGCTTTGGTTCATATGAATACACTGTCATGTCTTTTGGCCTCATCAACGCTCCTCCGACTTTCTCTCGCATGATGAACTTCATCTTCAACGCCTACACAAATTACTTCGTTTTGGTCTATCTCGACGACATTCTAGTCTTTTCGAAGAACAAGGAAGATCATGCCAAGCACTTGCGTTTGGTGCTCGATAAGCTCAGAGAACACAAGTTCTACGCCAAGTTCTCCAAGTGCGAATTTTGGCTTGATGAGGTTCTTTATCTTGGTCATATCATCTCTGCCAAGGGCATTGCGGTAAATCCTGAGAAGGTGTCTGCAATTGTGAATTGGGAACCACCTCAGAACGTGAAGCAACTCCGTAGCTTCCTCGGTCTCGCAAGCTACTGTCGAAGATTCGTTGAAAAATTTTCTAAGATCGCGAAGCCTCTCTCAAATCTTCTCGAGAAGCACGTCAAGTACGTTTGGTCTCCGGAGTGTGACATTGCTTTCAACACTTTGAAAGAGAAATTGGTCACTGCTCCAGTTCTGACTCCGCCTGATGAATCCAAACCGTACGAGGTCTTTTGCGATGCCTCTCTCCAAGGTCTCGGCGCAGTGTTGATGCAAGAGAAGAAAGTTGTGGCTTATACCTCTCGCCAGTTGAAGCCCAACGAGAAGAACTACCCCACTCATGACCTTGAGTTGGCGGCAGTTGTGCATGCTCTTTTGACTTGGAGACATCTCTTATTGGGAAGAAAAGTGGACATTTTCACTGACCACTAGAGTCTCAAGTACATCTTCACTCAGTCTAATCTCAACCTCAGGCAAACTCGATGGGTCGAAATGATTCAAGAGTATAATCCGAGTATCGAGTATACTCCAGGCAAGGCCAATGTGATTGCTGACACATTGAGCAGGAAGGCTTATTGCAATAATCTGATTCTCAAGCCTTATCAACCCGAGCTTTGTGAAGCTTTTCGCAAACTTAATCTGCAAGTTGTTCCTCAAGGTTTCCTCGCCAACCTTCAAGTCTCTCCTACCTCAGAAGACCAGATTCGCCAAGCTCAGCTTCTTGATGCTATGGTGAAGAAGGTGAAGATTGGGATTGCCAAGAGTCAACCCAAGTACAAGTGCTACCGCCTTGATGACAAGGATACTCTCTTCTTCGAGGATCGTATTGTTGTACCCAAAGGTGACCTTCGTAAAGTGATCATGAACGAGGCTCAAAATTCTCTCCTCTCCATCCACCCTGGGAGCACGAAGATGTATCAGGACCTCAAGCAGGCTTATTGGTGGACTCAAATGAAGCGCGAGATTGCTCAGTTCGTGAATGAATGTGATGTCTGCAGAAGAGTGAAGGCAGAACACCAAAGGCCAGCTGGTCTCCTCCAACCTCTTGCCATTCCAGAATGGAAGTTTGGCCACATTGAGATGGACTTCGTGACTGGGTTTCCAAAGTCCGAGCGTGGCAATGATGCTATATTCGTTGTCATCGACAAACTCACTAAAGTGGCTCACTTTCTGCCTATCAAAGAGTCAATCACTGCAGCTCAATTGGCGGAACTCTATACCTCTCGAATTTTCTCTCTGCACGGTATTCCACAAGTGATCTCTTCAGACCGTGGCAGCATCTTTACCTCCAAGTTTCGGGATTCTTTTCAGAAGGCCATGGGCATCAACATCCGCTTCAGCACAGCTTTCCATCCTCAAACTAGCGGTCAAGTCGAGCGTGTCAACCAGATTCTTGAAGATATGCTCAGGGCTTGTGTGATCTCCTTCGGCATGAAGTGGGAGGATTGTCTTCCTTATGCTGAATTCTCCTACAACAACAGTTTTCAAGCAAGTTCGGGCAAGGCCCCATTTGAAATTTTGTATGGCAGGAAGTGCCGTACCCCTCTCAACTGGTCTGAAACCGGCGAACGTCAGCTTTTGGGTAATGACTTAATCACAGAGGCAGAGGAGATGTGCAAAGTCATTCGAGATAACCTCAAAGCAGCCCAATCCCGCCAGAAGAGCTACTATGATAGTAAGCACCGTGATTTGGCTTTCGAGATCGGAGATCATGTTTACCTCCGCGTCTCTCCTATGAAAGGTACTCATCGCTTCGGTATCAAAGCGAAGCTTGCCCCCAGATACGTGGGACCTTTCAAGATTTTCAGCAAGAGAGGCGATCTCGCCTATCAACTCGAGCTTCCTTCAAACTTTGCAAATGTGCATGACGTGTTCCATGTCTCTCAGCTCCGAAAGTGCTTCAAGACTCCTGACCGCACCGTCAACTTTGAGGACATTGAGCTCCAAGAAGATCTCTCTTATCGTGAGCACCCCGTTGCTATTCTTGAAGAGACTGAACGCAAGACTTGCAACAAGTCAATTAAATTCCTCAAAGTCAAGTGGTCACACCATTCCAACCGTGAAGCTACCTGGGAACGCGAGGATCACCTCCGTTCTGAGTACCCGGCGTTCTTTTAGTCCTAGATCTCGGGACGAGATCCTTTCGTAGTGGTGGAGTGTTGTAACACCCCGGATATGATTTACCCAATATGTATTCCAACTCTTGCCGTTTCCGGCGTTAAGTTATTTTATTTTCTCGGTTTCGGGTTTTTGTCTCCGTGTGTTGTTGTCGTTATCATGCATCTCATATCATATCATCATGTGCATTGCATTTGCATACGTGTTCATCTCATGCATCCGAGCATTTTCCCCGTTGCCCGTTTTGCATTCCGGCGCTCCGTTCTCCTCCGGTGGTCTTTTCTACCTTTCTTTCATGTGTGGGGTTTAAACATTTCTGGATTGGACCGAGACTTGCCAAGCGGCCTTGGTTTACTACCGGTAGACCGCCTGTCAAGTTTCGTACCATTTGGACTTCGTTTGATGCTCCAACGGTTAACCAAGGGACAGAAAAGGCCTCGTGTGTGTTGCAGCCCAACACCCCTCCAAGTTGGCCCAAAACCCACCAAAACCCTCTCCATCATCTAGAGCGTTCGATCATGATCGCGTAGCTGAAAACCGCACCTCATTTGGACTCTCCTAGCTCCCTCTACCTCTATATATAGACCCCCTCCTCCAAATTCCGGATCTCCCATTCCAAACCCTAAAAAAACGTCTCCGCCGCCACCGGACACGTCCGGACGGTGCCGGACGCGTCCGCCCGCCGCCGTCGACCTACCAGAAGCTGCCACGTGTCCCCGAGGGGACCGCTTCGTCGCCCGCAGCCGCCGGCCCGTGAGGGCCCGAGGCCGGCCCTCTCCTCCGCCCGACCGGGCCCCGAGCCCCTCGCCCCGCGTCGCG
>NC_041386.1:608013304-608018001 GCF_002162155.2 Triticum dicoccoides
GTCGCGTCTTCCCCGCGGCCGAGCCGCCTCACCCGGCCGGCGCCACCGCCAGCCATTGCCGGCCGCCGCCGGATCCGCAACTCCGGCCGCCACCCGCGCCGGATCCGCCAGCCCTCGCCGCCCCGTGCCGCCTCCTCCTCCTCGCCAAGTCCGGCGAGCTCCGGCAAGTCCGGCGAGCCCCCTCCAAGTCCGGCGACGACCTCGACGTCTCCGGCCGCCGCGGCTCCATTTACGGCGACCTCTTCCTCGAGCAGCTACAGTGCAACCGGACCTCAGATCTGAAAACTCCTCTCGGTTGACTTTTTATCCCCAAAACCCTAATATCTTGCTATGTTCGTCGCATCGTAACTTTGCACCTGTAACTCCGTTTTGGGCATATAGCATATCAAAATGTTCGTCTCAGAGAGCACATCATTTCATCTCATTTCATTATTTTCATTTGAGTTTATGTTGATGCCCAAAATGTTGTTAGAAGAATGCTATTTGAGATAATTGTCAGATTTGCTGCTCCAATTAGATATTTGTCATTTTTGCCATGATTAATGTGTACATGATATGCCCCTGAGCTCTTCATAAGTTTTGTTATATGTTTTGTCATCTTTCCAGAGGTGCAATCCATGTATTTTTGTGATGTGTGTGGTGACTAGCACAAGCTTGCAAAGTGGGGCATTCGTTAATGCTGATTTCAGGGACTTAGCAATTCCACTAAGTCCTTGATCTGTTTATCTCAATATGCCATATGTTCATGTTGTTTCCTAGTGATGTGTGCCTCTTTTGAGGATGATTGGTAAGGATGTTTTGTTAATCTTGTAGTGCTCTATCCATCCATGTCTTTGTTTGCAATTATGGAGCACCCTAGCTTGAGTTAATCGAGCTCTACTTTTGTCATTTCGTGAATCTAGGCAGATTGTCTACTTGTTAGCGATTTTGCCGAGGATGTTGTAGTTGATCCGCGCATGCTATGTTATTGTTCTTGCCATGTCTAGCTTGTATAATGTGTATTCTTGATGGGTGTATGCTTAGATTGTCATGACATGCTCTGTAGTGAGTGCATCGAGCTCATAAACATGCCTACTTGATATCTGTTTTGCATGCTCCAGTTTTTCACTAAGTCTGTCATCTGATTATGTTTTTGCCATGTTCACATGCTTGCAAATGTATTTTCTGATCCCTTTTGGCTCAAGGCCACTAAGAGACTTTTGTTAAGCTCTTTGAGTAGCTCAATGCCATGATTTACTTTGCCATGTTCAGGTCCTGTAGCATATAGTTTTCATGCTCCGAAGTGTGCTACCTGATCTGAATTCCAGACAAGTGTTAATTTCACTAAGTCTGAAATCTGTTTGCCAAATGCATTTTTGCCATGCTTGTTTGAACCTGTTAATGGATGAATTGGCCGTAGCTCAGTGTTCTTCTTTTGTTAAGAATCATGAAGGGATCCCTGCAATGTATTTTGTTGCCATGTTTGGGTGCTGTAGCATGTTCATCTTGTTGCATTTAGATGGCTACTTGCTGTAAATCGCAGACCGGTGCCATATTTGAATTGCTTGCCATTTCCAAACCGTAATTCCGATTCTGGCGTTCTTTATATAGTTTTCAAGCGATTTCATCTCACCTTTCAAGTGGCACACTTGGATTTCCAAGTTGAGGCTAGGTTCATTCATTCCTTGTCAAATCTTGCATATGCATCGCATATCGCATCACGCATAGCATACCATGTTTGCATCATGTTGTTTGAGCTTTGCACGTGGTTGATTGTGTCCTTGTTGCTTGTTTGTCTTGTTTGGGTAGAGCCGGGAGACGATTTCAATAACGAGGAGCCCGTTGAGTTTGCTTTCGAGGATCCAGTCAACTCTGACAACTTTGCAGGCAAGACGATCATACCCTCGAAATCACTACTATCTTTGCTTTGCTAGATGCTCGCTCTTTTGCTATGCATATGCTACGATGCCTACCACTTGCTTATCATGCCTCCCAAATTGCCATGTCAAACCTCTAACCCACCATGTCCTAGCAAACCGTTGATTGGCTATGTTACCGCTTTGCTCAGCCCCTCTTATAGCGTTGCTAGTTGCAGGTGAAGATTGGAGCCTGTTCCTTGTTGGAACATTATTTACTTGTTGGGATATCATTATATTGTCTTGTTATCTTAATGCATCTATATACTTGGTAAAGGGTGGAAGGCTCGGCCTCTCACCTAGTGTTTTGTTCCACTCTTGCCGCCCTAGTTTCCGTCATATCGGTGTTATGTTCCCGGATTTTTGCGTTCCTTACGCGGTTGGGTGATAATGGGAACCCCTTGATAGTTCGCCTTGATTAAAGCTTTTCTAGCAATGCCCAACCTTGGATTTACCATTTGCCACCTAGCCTCTTTTTCCCTTGGGTTTCCGGAGCCCCAGGGCCATCTTATTTTAAACCCCCTCGGGCCAGTGCTCCTCTGAGTGTTGGTCCACCTGTCAGCTGCCGGTGGCCACCAGGGGCAACTCTGGGCTGGCCTACCCGTACCTAGGACAATCTGAGTGTGCCCTGAGAACGAGATATGTGCAGCTCCTATCGGGATTTGTCGGCACATTCGGGTGGTGTTGCTGGATTTGTTTTAACTTGTCGAAGTGTCTTGTAGAACCGGGATACCGAGTCTGATCGGAATGTCTCGGGAGAAGGTCTATTCCTTCGTTGACCATGAGAGCTTGTCATGGGCTAACTTGGGACTCCCCTGCAGGGATTTGAACTTTCGAAAGCCGTGCCCACGGTTATGGGCAGATGGGAATTTGTGAAATGTCCGGTTGTAGATAACTTGAACCTTAACTTAATTAAAATGAATCAACTATGTGAGTTACCGTGATGGTCTCTTCTCGGCAGAGTCCGGGAAGTGAACACGGTGTTGGAGTAATGCTTGCCGCAGGTTGTTCTCTAGTTATTCGTTCGCGCTTTGCCCTCTCTTCCCGCTCTCTTTTGCGAATAGGTTAGCCACCATATATGCTAGTCGCTTGCTGCAGCTCCACATATTTACCTTGCCTTACCTATAAGCTTAAATAGTCTTGATCGCGAGGGTGCGAGATTGCTGAGTCCCTGTGGCTCACAGTTTACTTTCAAACCAGATGCATGGCCTGATGACTCCGTTCCAGATGACGCGCTTGAGCTCAAGTGGGAGTTCGATGAGGACTCACGCCGTTACTATCTGTCTTTCCCTAACGATCAGTAGTGGTGCCCAGTTGGGGCGATTGGGACCGTGTCGCATGTTGGGTTTATCTTTTATTTTGGCGCCGTAGTCGGGCCATGAGTGTTTGATTGATGTAATGCTATTTATGTACTTTGATTGACGTGGCGAGTATAAGCCAACTATGTTTCTCCCCTTTTATTATATATATATATATATATATATATATATATATATATATATATATATATATATTACATGGGATGTTGTGAAGATTGCCTAACTTGCGACATTGCTTTCTATGCGGTTATGCCTCTAAGTGGTGCCTCGACACGTGGGAGATATAGCCGCATCGAGGGCGTTACATGCAAGTCTGTTAACAAGTAAGCATGTTCACGAGCTCGATGCACTCACTATAGAGCAAGGCATGACAATCTAAGCATACACCCATCAAGAATACATATTATATAAGCTAGACATGGCAAGAACAACAACATAGCATGCACGGATCAACAACAACATCCTCGGCAAAATCGCTAACAAGTAGACAATCTGCCAGGATTCACGAAATAGCAAAAGTATAGCTCGATTGACTCAAGCTAGGGTGTTCCATAAATGCAAACAAAGACATGGATGGATAGAGCACCACAAGATTAACAAATCATCCTTACTGATCATCCTCAAAAGAGGCACGGATCACTAGGAAACAACATGAACATATGGCATATTGATAAAAACAGATCAAGGACTTGGTGAAATTCTAAGTCCCTGAAATCAGCATTAACGAATGCACTACTTTGCAAGCTTGTGCTAGTCACCACATATGTCACAAAAATACATGGATAGCACCTCTGTAAAGATGGCATGGCATATAACAAAACACATGTAGAGATCAGGAGCATATCATGCACACAATAATCATGGCAAAAATGACAAATAGCTATTTGATGCAGCAGATCTGACAATTATCTCAAATAGCTCTCTTCCAACAGCATTTCGGGCATCAAGATGAGCTCAAATGAAAATTATGTAATGAGATGAAATGATGTACTCTCTGAGACGAACATTTTGATATGCTACACGCACAAAATGGAGCTACGGATGCGGAGATATAGCATGATGAAAACGCAAAATAATTAGGGTTTCGGGGGAAAGTCAACCGAGTTTTCGATCTGGATCTAGATCTGGAGTAACTGTAGCAGTGCATGGGAAACGAGGTTCGCCGGCCGGAGCTTCGAGGTCACTGGACTTGCCGGAGCTTGCGCGAACGACGGCCGGAGGAGAGGTCCGGCCCGGGGACTCGCCGGACTTGAGGACGAGGCGGCGGGCGGCGGACGACGAGGTCGGGCGGTGAGGGAGCTCGGCGTGGAATGAGGTGGCCGTGGGCGGCGCCGGCGATGGCCGGAGCATCGGGCGGCACGGTCGTCAAGGCGCGAAGATGCCGGAACGGGAGGCCGGCGCGGCGGCGCGGCTCTCTCGCGTGGGGAGCAAGCGGCGGGCAGGCGCGGGCCGGGGAGGGCCGGTTGCGGGCCTGGCGGGCCCG
>NC_041386.1:608018378-608043709 GCF_002162155.2 Triticum dicoccoides
GGCGACGGCAAAGTGGGGCACACGCCCGGGACATGTGGCGGCGCGGGATTGGTTGGCCGCGGTGTGTCCGGCGCCGGCGGACAATGTCCGGCACGTGGAGGAGCGGATCTAGGGTTTCAGGGAAGGAGACCCGTGAATTTCGGAGGGGGTTCTATTTATAGGCATAGGAGGAGCTAGGAGAGTCCAAATGAGGTGCGGTTTTCAGCCACGCGATCGTGATCGAATGCTCTAGATGATGGAGAGGGTTTAGGTGGGTTTTGGGCCAAATTGGAGGGGTGTTAGGCTGCAACACACATGAGGCCTTCTCGGTCCCTCAGCTAACCGTTGGAGTATCAAACGAAGTCCAAATGGTACAAAACTTGACAGGCGGTCTACCGGTCGTAAACCAAGGCCGCTTGGCAAGTCTCGGTCCAATCCGGAAATGTTTAACCCCCACACACGAAAAGAAGGTAGAAAGGACCACCGGAGGAGATAAGAGCGCCGGAATGCAAAACGGACAACGGGGAAAATGCTCGGATGCATGAGACGAACACATATGCAAATGCAATGCACATGACGACATGATATGAGATGCATGACAACGACAACAACACACGGAGACAAAAACCCGAACCCGAGGAAATAAAATAACTTAGCGCCGGAAACGGCAAGAGTTGGAGTACATATAAGGTAAATTACATCCGGGGTGTTACAACACTCCACCACTACGAAAGGATCTCGTCCCGAGATCTAGGACTGGAAGAACGCAGGGTACTCAGAACGGAGGTGATCCTCGTGTTCTCAGGTGGCTTCACGGTCGGAATGGTGTGACCACTTGACTTTGAGGAATTTGATTGACTTATTGCGAGCCTTGCGTTTAGTCTCTTCAAGAATAGCAACGGGGTGCTCACGATAAGAGAGATCTTCTTGAAGATCAATGTCTTCAAATTTGACAGTGCGGTCAGGAGTCTTGAAGCACTTGCGGAGCTGAGAGACATAGAACACGTCGTGCACATTTGCAAAGTTTGAAGGAAGCTTGAGTTGATAGGCGAGATTGCCTCTCTTGCTGACGATTTTGAAAGGGCCCACATATCTAGGGGCAAGCTTCCCTTTGATACCGAAGCGACGAGTACCTTTCATTGGAGAGACGCGGAGGTAAACATGATCTCCGATCTCGAAAGCCAAATCACGGTGCTTACTATCATAGTAGCTCTTCTGGCGCGATTGCGCTGCTTTGACGTTATCACGAATGACTTTGCGCATCTCCTCTGCCTCTGTGATTAAGTCATTACCAAGAAGTTGACGTTCACCGGTTTCTGACCAGTTAAGAGGAGTACGGCATTTCCTGCCATAGAGAATTTTGAATGGGGCCTTGCCCGAACTTGCTTGAAAACTGTTGTTGTAGGAGAATTCGGCATATGGAAGACAATCTTCCCACTTCATACCGAAGGAGATAACGCAAGCCCTGAGCATATCTTCAAGAATCTGATTGACACGCTCGACTTGACCGCTAGTTTGAGGATGGAAAGTTGTGCTGAAGCGGATGTTGGTGCCCATGGCCCTCTGAAAAGAATCCCAAAACTTGGAGGTAAAGATGCTTCCACGGTCTGAAGAGATCACCTGTGGAATACCGTGCAGAGAGACAATACGAGAGGTATAGAGCTCCGCCAATTGAGCTGCAGTGATAGACTCTTTGATAGGCAGAAAAAGAGCCACTTTAGTGAGTTTGTCGATGACAACGAATATAGCATCATTGCCACGCTTGGACTTTGGAAACCCAGTCACGAAGTCCATCTCAATGTGGTCAAACTTCCATTCTGGAATGGCAAGAGGTTGGAGGAGACCAGCTGGCCTTTGGTGTTCTGCCTTCACTCTTCTGCAGACATCACATTCATTCATGAACTGAGCAATCTCGCGCTTCATTCGAGTCCACCAATAAGCCTGATTGAGGTCCTGATACATCTTCATACTCCCAGGGTGGATGGAGAGGAGTGAATTATGATTCTCATTCATGATAACTAATACGAAGGTCACCTTTGGGCACAACAATATGATCCTCGAAGAAGAGAATATCCTTGTCATCAAGGCGATAGCACTTGTACTTGGGTTGACTCTTGGCAATCCCAATCTTCACCTTCTTCACCATAGCATCAAGACGTTGAGCCTCGCGAATCTGATCTTCCAAAGTAGGAGAGACTTGAAGGTTGGCGAGGAAACCTTGAGGAACAACTTGCAGATTGAGTTTGCGGAAAGCTTCACAAAGCTCGGGTTGATAAGGCTTGAGAATCAGACTGTTGCAATAAGCCTTCCTGCTCAAAGCGTCAGCAATCACATTGGCCTTGCCTGGAGTATACTCGATACTCGGATGATACTCTTGAATCATTTTGACCCAACGAGTCTGCCTGAGGTTGAGATTAGGCTGAGTGAAGATGTACTTGAGACTCTTGTGGTCAGTGAAGATGTCCACTTTTCTTCCCAATAAGAGATGTCTCCAAGTCAAAAGAGCAGGCACAACTGCCGCCAACTCGAGGTCATGAGTGGGGTAGTTCTTCTCGTTGGGCTTCAACTGGCGAGAGGTATAAGACACAACTTTCTTCTCTTGCATCAACACTGCACCAAGACCTTGAAGAGAGGCATCGCAGAAGACCTCGAACGGTTTGGATTCATCAGGAGGAGTCAGAACTGGAGCAGTGACCAATTTCTCTTTCAAAGTGTTGAAAGCAATGTCACACTCCGGAGACCAAACATACTTGACGTGCTTCTGGAGAAGGTTTGAAACAGGCTTCACGATCTTAGAAAAGTTCTCAATGAACCTTCGACAGTAGCTTGCGAGACCAAGGAAGTTGCGGAGTTGCTTCACGTTCTAAGGTGGTTCCCAATTCAAAATTGCAGACACCTTCTCAGGATTCACTGCAATGCCCTTGGCAGAGATGATATGCCCAAGATAAAGAACCTCATCGAGCCAAAACTCGCACTTTGAGAACTTGGCGTAGAACTGATGTTCCTTGAGCTTATCGAGCACCAAACGCAAGTGCTTGGCATGATCTTCCTTGTTCTTCGAAAAGATCAGAATGTCGTCGAGATAGACCAAAACGAAGTCATTTTTGTAGGCGTTGAAGATGAAGTTCATCATGCGAGAGAAAGTCGGAGGAGCGTTGACGAGGCCAAAAGACATGACAGTGTATTCATATGAACCATAGCTTGTTCTGAAAGCCATCTTGGGAATATCTTTCTCACGGATTCGAATCTAGTGATAACCCATACGGAGATCAAGCTTGGAGAATACTTGAGCACCTTTGAGTTGTTCGAATAGCTCATTGATGTTGGGAAGTGGGTACTTGTTCTTGATAGTCTTCTTGTTCAATGGACGGTAGTCAACACAAAGTCGGTCCGTTCCATCCTTCTTCTTCACAAAAAGTACTCCACAACCCCACGGAGAAGAACTAGGTCGGATGAGACCCATTCGTTCTTGAATATCGAGTTGCTTCTTCAGCTCCTTCAACTCTTCAGGTCCGAGCTTGTAAGGACACTTGCAAACCGGTTCCGTGCCAGGCTCAAGATAGATGACGAATTCAACTGGCCAGTGCGGAGGCATTCCTGGAAGCTCTTCTGGAAAGACGTCTTGATATTCGCAAATGACTGGAATTTGGGAGATGGCATCCAGTTCACCCTTCTCATTGAGAGAAAACAGACGGATGGTATCATCCTGAGCGGCAAAGACAATTACATCCTCAGACGAATGAGTCAACTGAATCTGTCTGGCTGCACAATCAAGCTGAGCCTTGTGCTTACAAAGCCAATCCATTCCGAGAATAAGATCAATATCTGAGTCACCAAGAACATTTCGCGAGGACAAGAACTTATAGTCACCCAAAGTGATTGTAACATCCGGAATGCATACTCGAGATGTCATTTGATGGGCCGGAGAGACAATAGCCAACGGTTTCGGCAACACTTGAGTAACAAAATCATGCTTAGATGCAAAAGGTCTCGAGATGAAACAATGCGATGCACCAGTGTCAAAAAGAATTCTTGCAGGAATATCGTTAACAGGAAAGTTACCCATGATGACATCTGACGAGTCCTCTGCCTGAGCTGCATTCAGCAAGTTGACCTTGGTGTACTTGGGGTTATGCTTGACCACAGCTGTACTTGCCGATCTCACAGGAGGAGGAGGAGGAAGATGCCTCTAATTGAAGCACTTGTTGGCATAGTGACCCTTCTGTTGGCACTTGTTGCACGTGACCTCTAAAAGCGGATGGTGATACGGAGCACTCGATCTTGGAGCTTGAGACGAAGTTTTGTTCTGAAAGCCAGGGTTGGGTGGGTGGGAAGATCCACTGCCACCTTTGCTCTTCTGCTGAAAAGGTTGGCGGAATGGAGGAGGAGGAAGCCAATACTTCTGCTGCTTTGCCACTTGAGTAGAGGAAGAAGGAGTAGCATCTCTGACTCGCTTCTTGGAAGCATCACACTTCAGTTGAGCAGCCTCTTGCTTCAATGCCATGTTGTAAAACTCATCGTACCTCCTGGGCTCAAAGAGGACAAGAGCTAGCTGGATTTCTTCTCTGAGACCACCCCTGAACTAGTATATCATGCTCTTCTCGTCAGGGACATCCTGCTTAGCAAAGTGGGCGAGCTTTTGAAACATCTTGTTGTAGTCATAGACAGACATAGAGCCTTGCTTCAAGTTGCGGAATTCCTCACGCTTGCTTTCAACCACGCTCTGAGGAATATGATGAGCTTTGAAGTCTTGACGGAATTCATCCCAGGTAATCTCACGGCCTCCTCTGGAATCTTTGTACTGCTGAAACCATTCTGCAGCTTGGTCTTTGAGTTGGAAGGAAGCGAACTTGACAAAGTCCTCAGGCCTGACGTTACTGCACTCGAAATGCTTACACAAGTCCACGAGCCAATCATCAGCGTCAGTTGCCTCAACGCAATTGCTGAAAGTCTTTGGCTGGTTAGCAAGGAACTGGTTGAGTGTAGCAAAGTGATTCTGATTGTTGCCTTGGTTGCCTTGGTTCGCTTGGTTGCACTCTTGAAGAATTTGCATGATCAACTGCGTGTTTGCATTGGTAGCAGCCATCACAACTTGCCATGCCTCCGGAGGAGGAGGTGGTGGTGGCGGATCAGGATTCGAAGTCATGCATGTTGGAGGAGCCATCCTGAAGAGGTTGACATCCATTAGCACATTGACAGACAAATATTGAAGCTGAATCAAGCGGGTTGAGATTGCAACATATAGTCTTCACATCCGAACAAAATGAACGAATGCATTCCAATTCAAATGGTCACATCTCCATAAATTGAGAAACCACTTAGAATTTAGGTAGAGGAATAAAATCAACAAGGTACGGAGCAAGAACGAACACTCGGTAAGGATCACCCAATCTCAAACCAAATATCCGTGGAAGAAGAACTAGAGCTACAAGAATTCCCACCTATGAAACTCCCGAACCTTTCCAGTTATGCAATCAGGTGTTGAGGATACAGGGGAAGCATAATATCTCACCCAAATCTAGCAAATCCTACATCCAGTTGTATCCATCCTTCAACACATAACCGAGAAAACTTCGGAAATCATCTACCTCAACCTTTGAAAAGCATCTGTTATACAAGTTATGGCAATACTCCCGAACTCCCGCCCCAGTACTGGGTGGCGTCGAGGTTATCTCACCAACAACTGCATAAAAGAGATTTTTGATGTCAGCGAACTAAACTCAGGTATTCCAGAACTGCAATGATAAAATTGTGAGGAAAACACCTCGGAGCTCAACTCCCCGGGACACTGCCATAACCCCTAAATGACAGGAGGCACCAAGAACAATGTTCTCGTCACAAATCGATCGGAACGATTCCAAGATACCCACGTGATCCTAAAAAAATAGTGAAATTTGAGAAGAGAAGAGTCAAAACTCTATGTCAGGATGCCTTACCAGAGCGATGAGGGGACTGGGGAGTAAAAAGAATTCCTAAACTCTCCGATATATAATTCCTAATGACACAAAACATTTTTCTAGACTCAACTTGTCCGCTAATTCGATCAAGCAGTGGGGCTCCTAAGGTCGGGGAAGGTTCTGATTACCAACTTGTAACGCCCTCGATGCGGCTATATCTCCTACGTGTCGAAGCACGACTTAGAGGCATAACCGCATTGAAAGCAATGTCGCAAGTAAGGTAATCTTCACAACAACCCATGTAAATAGATAATAAAGGGAAAGGTACATAGTTGGCTTACACTCGCCACATCACACAAAGTACATAAATAGCATTACATCATCCAATACACTCATGGTCCGACTATGGTACCAAAATAAAAGATCAACCCCAACAAGCGACATGGTCCCGATCGCCCCAACTGGGCACCACTACTGATCATCAGGGAAGGACACATAGTAACGGCGTGAGTCTTCGTCGAACTCCCACTTGAGCTCAAGCTCATCATCTGGAACGGAGTCATCGGGACCTGCATCTGGTTTGGAAGTAATCTGTGAGCCACGGGGACTCAGCAATCTCGCACCCTCGCGATCAAGACTATTTAAGCTTATAGGTAAGGCAAGGTAATATGTGGAGCTGCAGCAAGTGACTAGCATATATGGTGGCTAATCTGTTCGGTAAAGAGAGCGAGAAGAGAAGGCAAAGCACGAACGAAGAACTAGAGACCAACCTACGGCAAACATAACTCCAACACCGTGTTCACTTCCCGGACTCCGCCGAGAAGAGACCATCACGGTTACACACGTAGTTGATTCGTTTTAATTAAGTTAAGGTTCAAGTTATCTACAACCGGACATTAACAAATTCCCATCTGCCCATAACCGCGGGCACGACTTTCGAAAGTTCAAATCCCTGCAGGGGAGTCCCAACTTAGCCCATCACAAGCTCTCACGGTCAACGAAGGATAAACCTTCTCCCGAGACATTCCGATCAGACTCGGCATCCCGGTTCTACAAGACAACCTCGACAAAGATAAAACAAATCCAGCAACACCGCCTGAATGTGCCGACAAATCCCGATAGGAGCTGCACATATCTCGTTCTCAGGGCACACTCGGATAAGCAATCCGTACAACTAAAACCAGCCCTCGAGTTTCCCCGAGGTGGCGCTGCAAGGGGCTCTAGTTTGGACCAACACTCAGAGGAGCACTGGCCCGGGGGGGTTTAAATAAGATGACCCTCGGGCTCCGGAAACCCAAGGGAAAAAGAGGCTAAACCAATGTTGGGCATTGCTGGAAGAGTTTTATTCAAGGCGAACTGTCAAGGGGTTCCCATTATCACCCAACCGCGTAAGGAACGCAAAAACCGGGAACATAACACCGATATGACGGAAACTAGGGCGGCAAGAGTGGAACAAACAACTAGGCAAAATGCCGAGCCTTCCACCCTTTACCAAGTATATAGATGCATGATGATAACAATATAATATAGTGATATCCCAACAATAAACAATGTTCCAACAAGGAACGATCTCCAATCTTCACCTGCAACTAGCAACACTATAAGAGGGGCTAAGTAAAGCGGTAACATAGCCAATCAATGGTTTGCTAGGACATGGTGGGTTAGAGGTTTGACATGGCAATTTGGGAGGCATGATAAGCAAGTGATAGGCATCATAGCATAGGCATAGCAAAAGAGCGAGCATCTAGCAAGCAAAGATAGAAGTGATTTCGAGGGTATGATCATCTTGCCTACAAAGTTGTCAGAGTTGACTGGGTCCTCGAAAGCAAACTCAACAAGCTCCTCGTTAGCGAACTCGTCTCCCGGCTCTACCCAAAAAATACAAACAAGCAAAAGGAACACAATCAACCACGTGCAAAGCTCAAACAACAAGATGCAAACATGGTATGCTATGCGGGATGTGATATGTGATGCATATGCAAGATTTGACAAGGAATGATTGAACCTGGACTCAAATTGGAAATCCAAGCGTGCCACTGGAAAGGTGAGGTGATTTCGGTTGAAATCGATATAAAGATCACCGGAATCGGATGCACGGTTTGGAAATGGCGAGCAAAACAAATATGGCACCGGTCTGCGATAAACAGCAAGTAGCCATCTAAATGCATCAAGATAATTATGTTACAGCAGTCAAACATGGAAACAAAATACATGGAAGGGATCCACTCATAAAGATTGACAAAATATGAGCACTGAGCTACGGCCAATTCATCCACTAACAGGTTCAAACAAGCATGGCAAAAGTGCAAATGATAAACAGGTTTCAGACTTAGTGAAATTAACACAAGTCTGGAATTTCAGATCAGGTAGCACACTTGGAGCAAGAAAACTATATGCTACAGGAACTTAACATGGCAAAGTAAAGCATGGCATGGAGCTACTCAAAGAGCTTAACAAAAGTCCCTTAGTGACCTTGAGCCAAAAGGGATCAGAAAATATAATTGCAAGCATGTGAACATGGCAAAAACATAATCAGATTACAGACTTAGAGAAAAACTGGAACATGCAAGTCTGTTAACAAGTAGGCATGTTCACGAGCTCGATGCACTCACTACAGAGCAAGGCATGATAATCTAAGCATACACCCATCAAGAATACACATTATATAAGCTAGACATGGCAAGAACAACAACATAGCATGCACGGATCAACAACAACATCCTCGGCAAAATCGCTAACAAGTAGACAATCTGCCAGGATTCACGAAATAGCAAAAGTAGAGCTCGATTGACTCAAGCTAGGGTGCTCCATAAATGAAAAAAAAGACATGGACGGATAGAGCACCACAAGATTAACAAATCATCCTTACTGATCATCCTCAAAAGAGGCACGGATCACTAGGAAACAACATGAACATATGGCATATTGATAAAAACAGATCAAGGACTTAGTGAAATTCTAAGTCCCTGAAATCGGCATTAAAGAATGCACTACTTTGCAAGCTTGTGCTAGGCACCACACATGTCACAAAAATACATGGATAGCACCTCTGTAAAGATGGCATGGCATATAACAAAACACATGTAGAGATCAGGAGCATATCATGCACACAATAATCATGGCAAAAATGACAAATAGCTATTTGATGCAGCAGATCTGACAATTATCTCAAATAGCTCTCTTCCAACAGCATTTCGGGCATCAAGATGAGCTCAAATTAAAATTATGCAATGAGATGAAATGATGTACTCTCTAAGACGAACATTTTGATATGCTACACGCCCAAAACGGAACTACGGATGTGGAGATATAGCATGATGAAAATGCAAAATAATTAGGGTTTCAGGGGAAAGTCAACTGAGTTTTGGATCTGGATCTGGATCTGGAGTAACAGTAGCAGTGCACGGGAAACGAGGTTCGCCGGCCGGAGCTTCGAGGTCACCGGACTTGCCGGAGCTTGCGCGAACGGTGGCCGGAGGAGAGGTCCGGCCCGGGGACTCGCCGGACTTGAGGACGAGGTGGCGGGCGACGGACGACGAGGTCGGGCGGCGAGGGAGATCGGCGTGGAATGAGGTGGCCGCGGGCGGCGCCGGTGATGGCCGGAGCGTCAGGCGGCACGGTCATCGAGGCGCGAAGACGCTGGAACGGGAGGCCGGCGCGGCTCTCTCGCGCGGGGAGCAAGCGGCGGGCAGGCGCGGGCCGGGGAGGGCCGGTTGCGGGCCTGGCGGGCCCGCGCGGCGGCGGCAAAGTGGGGCGCACGCCCGGGACAGGTGGCGGCGCTAGATTGGTTGGCGGCGGTGTGTCCGGCACCGGCGGACAATGTCCGGCGTGCGGAGGAGCGGATCTAGGGTTTCAGGGAAGGAGACCCGTGAATTTCGGAGGGGGTTCTATTTATAGGCATAGGAGGAGCTAGGAGAGTCCAAATGAGGTGCGGTTTTCGGCCACACGATTGTGATCGAATGCTATAGATGATGGAGAGGGTTTAGTTGGGTTTTGGGCTAAATTGGAGGGGTGTTGGGCTGCAACACACACGAGGCCTTCTCGATCCCTCGGTTAACCGTTGGAGTATCAAACGAAGTCCAAATGGTATGAAACTTGACAGGCGGTCTACCGGTAGTAAACCAAGGCCGCTTGGCAAGTGTCGGTCCAATCCGGAAATGTTTAACCCCCACACATGAAAAGAAGGTAGAAAGGACCACTGGAGGAGATAGGAGCGCCGGAATGCAAAACGGACAACGGGGAAAATGCTCGGATGCATGAGACAAACACGTATGCAAATGCAATGCACATGACGACATGATATGAGATGCATGAAAACGACAACAACACACAAAGACGAAAACCCAAACCCGAGGAAATAAAATAACTTAGCGTCGGAAATGGCAAGAGTTGGAGTACATATAAGGTAAATTACATCCAGGGTGTTACACTCATGCAAGAGCTAGCCTCTACTACATGGTGGAGCATTGGGAGAGGCACCTGTATGGAGGTGGTCAGGAATCTAGGAGACTCATGCCGATCGTAGCGCCGCAGTTAAAATGATAATGGCAAGTCAAATCACGGGACCCCACCTGTCCAGCAGTAACTCGCTGTCAAATCACACAGCCCTACATTTGCAGCAGCCTACTCCCTCGTCTTCTCGCGTCTCTGTCGAACCGACTAGGCGGAACTGCCCCACCGCCTACCGCGCAGGAAAAGCCCCGCCCTCGACTTTTAAATACAACTACATCTGCTTAAGAATCCAATGATATACTTTTTGTGACATAGTAACTCATATTTAGTTAGTCAAATGGATGACCTAGAACTATGGTGCAGGCCCTATAAACCGAGACGCCTAAAAATAAAAAAACGGAGACAGAGAGGGTAGTTCAACACGTATCTTTTTAGATCAATATAGTCGGGATTCACCAAGGAGCAAAACCAAGTGGTAGGCTGCTCCTGTCGTGTTGGTGTAGCAACTCAAGCAGGGTCAGTCCGCACACGAAATGGCGACACACTTAGCAGGACCCCTTTGGCCGACATGTGGCTCATGCACCGTCTTGTTCCACGTGCGATGCACCAAATTACAGTTCGGAGCAGCGGTTGGAATTGGAGGCACTCCGGTCGTAGCGCCACAGTAGTAGAAAATGAGCGACGAGGGGTCAAATCACAAAGCCCCACCTTTCCCGCATTAAGCTGGACGTACGAAACAACCATCATTTCACTCTAGGGCGCAAGAGCATAAAGAAAAGAGAAAACAATGATGCGTGCGGCAGCTACCTAGGGCACCCTAGGATAGGGGTCTCCACTACAGATCCTTTTTTTGAAAGCGCCTCCACTACAAATCGGCTTCTCCCTCGTCCTCTTAAAGAAAACCGATGATGAGTGCGGCGGTAGGGTTTGTAGGAGTACTATGGCGTGCGGGGCCACGTCGTAGTAAACGGGTTCGAGCCGACGCCTTAAATATGTGTGGGCCACTTGGTTTTACGGGAACAAGGCAGCATTTTGGGTTCGGGGACCAGTGGAGATATAGTACGTATAAAAAATTGTGGACGTAGGTTCGACCGGAAGGCAATGATGCATGGGCCCTCCATTTTGATATACCCGGGGCCGCGTGAAATTTGCTACTCTACTCAAAACTAGTAAGGTACATATGTATTGAACGCATGAGATTTCGAAACCAAATTATGAATAAATACACACTATAGCATGTAAAGCTTTGAGTCATATATGCATGATGTAGATGTTCGTTTAGTTCTTATAGTTCATCTCATTCAAAATCAATAAGTTTTATAAAAATGTTAAGATTCATGGGGTTGTGCATTGTACTCCCTCAGTTCCAAAATAGATGACCCAACTTTGCACTAACTTTGTAACTTTCCACTAACTTTGTATTTTGGAACGGAGGGAGTAAATCATAAAGTAAAAAACAAATAATGGAAATTCATTTAGAAAAAATAATCAATTATGATACATAAGATTCTAGAACAAAGGAGAAGTGCTTGTGTTTTGAGGTTTGTGCATTATGCTTAAGTTCAACCATGGAGTCTTCTAAATTGTACATGTGGCAGATCTGGTGGAATGTTGATGATATCCAACGGCCAGTAGTGCTCGGATTTGCCTATCTCTGCACTGTCGGGTTAGCTTCATCTAGTGACCATCTTTCAAAGTTATTGGCACACTATATAGTTCTTGTGCCATAGTTGCATGTTTTGGAAAAAAGCTACTAGTGGGTTGTACTATCTATTTAGGAATAGAATATGTATACATGGAAGTTGCAGGGAAAGAGATGACATGGAGCATCTCAATTCCTATGAGTAGGGATTGGAAAAGAGATGTCATTTGGTTCACATCATAGGAACTTTTCTATTGAATCTAGAGATGACATGTTTCTCAATTCCTATGAGGAGGGATTAGAAAAGAGATGTAGTTTGGTTCATATCATAGGAACTTTTCTATTGAATATACGCTAATGTTTATTTTCCTTTGAAATTAAGGGAGTATAGAAATCCATTCATATGCACCAAGTGGCTCTAAAGCTATAGAAATGATATCATGTTCATTTCCTTTGAAATGTGGAGTATATGAATCTATTCCTATGAACCAATTGGCTCTAAAGGAAAAAATCCTATAAAAATCATATCATATAGAGTTCCTATGATATTCCTCGACACTAAAGGATGCTTCAAATTGTTGCGGGTGATACGATGGTCTTTCTTTGTAGACTCCTCACCCAACTTTATAGTTACCTCTCCAAGATGAATGAAATGATATATACATGGTATTCTACATGTGCAATTTGGTACACAAAAACTCGGTAAAAGTTTGCGAGGTTCGAATTTTAAATAAAGTTATATGCACTGCATTTCGGAACGGAGGGAGCATACGGCAGTTGCTAACACTCACATGGAAGATTTGTGTGTAGGAGGAGTGGCTGTTCTGTTAAATGACATGGCAAAACTGAGACTGTCAGATGCCGATCTAACGGTCCTTACGGCGTTCATCAGGAAAAGGCTTGTGGCGAACGTTTGTCGGATAATGATTTACGGACACATGCATTGCATTGATACGTGCCCCCCTCTCTCTCACACACACGCACCCTCATGAGTCACGACTCTCCGGAGTCCTCTCGCAGACTCGCACGTCGCACCCACCGTCTATCTGCAGGTAGACGTCACGCACATATGTGCTCTTCACACCCTACCCTCAGAACTTCTAAAAAACAAAAGACGGCGCGCACATTTTATTTTAGCTCACACGTCACACACTTGTACTATTACTCTTGCGACGAACGTTCTTTGGGCATAGTATATTATACTCTCACGAAGAGAAGCGGTGCACACATGCACTAGTTCTCTCACACCCACTCGCGGGTGCACGTAGGAGCGCATTTTTTTGAAGCTGGTACAACAAAATCACTCCACAATATATAAAAGCAGGAGCCTTAGTGCTTGCTTTACAAGGGTTCCTCTCGTTCACTCTCTCATGCTCTCCAGATCTAAGCAACACATAGGTGGCCACACTCTCTCTTAGCTCACGGCTGGTCATAAATCCGGCCGGACAACCTCGACTGGGGCAGGGGTGTAGGTGCATCATTCACGCTGTCGTCGGTGGCAAGGGAGGAGACCAACGGCTGCCCGTGCGTCCCGATCGGCGGCCGTGACGTTCTCTCCGAGAGAGCGCCGGCTCGGGAGGGCCTCCGACCCCTTCTTCCTCCCTGCGGTATTGTGGCCAAGATGCGGCCTCCCGACGCCGTCTTTGCGACATGCCGACGACCCTCAGGTATATATTCCTTCGAAACCTGCCTTGCTCTACTGCCCCAGCTCCCTTCGTGTGGATCCTTTTCTACTTCCGTTCGTTGTTCCAAAGCCACCTAGACTTCTACTAAGGCACGTGCTTTGCACGTATGTTCTGTATGATAGATACTCATATACCTTCTCTTTAGAGAGAGAAATGGATACTCGTATCTTGAGTAGATATCATAGTGTGTTTGTTTGCATGATCTAAGGACTATTCTGAAATAAGAAGCAAATCACTTGCACAAATCAAACTGAGTTCCAAGTAAGAATTTGATTACAAGATAAAAGTTGTAGTTTTATTATATGTTGTTTCCTGGGTTCCACTGATGTATAGTTCCAGAGTTGTTTGACGGTTTACATGCATGTTTATGGACTATTTTGTGCAACTAAATAAGTCATTTAGGTCTGACAGACACTCATGTCCTGTATTAGCTTGAGGTATAGCTTATGTATGACTGAAATAAAATATTACACTTTTTCTGCGAATAATAAAAATATTACATTTCTCGATGAAGCAGAATAAAACTTTAGCTAGCATCGGCCATGCAATGTTATGTTATGTGAACAGTGTAAACTTTGCAGTATAGCGGCATCTAAAAATCCATTTTTATAGTAATCTAAAAAAATAAGTTAGTAGTAGAGTGTTTATTTCCCAGGTGACAACGGGGAACCAAAATGTGCTAGCTATTTGCCAACTTGTCGTACTTGCATGTGAGGAGGTGGCAGCAGTTTCTAGACATTTCTCAACTTCAGTAGGTGCAATCCAGATTCAACGGGGACTTCTTTATTTGTTTACTTAGAGAGCAGAGTCGGCCATGTGCACAAGGAGTGGGAGCGAATCCGGCAGCTCTTAGCCGTCAGATCATGTCATCCTTTGTTTGATGGACGACAGTGATATGCATGAGAGGGGAAATGAACGGTGGATTTTGAGCCAATGCTTGTTTGGGCGGGAGAACCGAAGATGGAGTGGTAAATCCAATTTCAAAACTACCGCATTATAGTAGTAGTAGTTTAGAAGTAAAGCTATTTCATACAGTCGACTCAAAGCGTTGGTTCAAACAGGGCAGAAAGTGGGAAAGCTGTAGCATGAATCTAGGACTTGGTTCTAAGAGGAAACGGGGGAAAGTAGTAATATCTGTCACTGTTTAAATAACTGTATTTCTTATTTGCGCAAACAGGGATGTCTGTCTCCATATCGTTTCGGGATGTCTGTCTCCGTATCGTTTCTATCCGCGCAATCAAAAGCACACACCTCAGTTTTAGTACAACTGCGCAAAATGAGATGGCTATCCCTCGCTGTCGTCGTCTAACCTCCCGTCTTCAAGGTATCCCTACATTGGTAGTAACTAAGGTAGAATGACCAATGCAATCTAAAAGAAGCTGATTCGTACATTTTACTTCTTGATTGCAGTGCAGGGACGAGCGAAAACAACTGCATCCTAGTCCGGAATGCACTTTCTACCAGTTCATCCATGGACCAAGGACTAGTTGGCACGGCTGCACGACGGTTTTTTGGACAGGTGCGCGGACAAGAGGCATTGTGGTCTGCTTATTTTTGCAAATAGCGGTGCTTAAATTTAGTGGAATGCACAAGCATTTCAGCTTGTCAGTACACTGCATGGTTCAGTTCAGCATTCCAGCTGAGACCACAATTATAATTGGTTATTCTGGAATGAGAGAACCTAACCTTGAATGGTGGCAACAAGAAAAAACCAGAGTGAACTCCAAGAAATTTAAGCCTGTCGGGAGGCCCTTTGCTCAGAGAGAAGCCCTGCTTGTTTTTTCCTGATTTGTAAACCTTCTCACAACTTTGTCTTTTGCTCTGAACTAGTATGTGTTTGTTATGTTCTATGAATCATTGAGATGTATAAAATTTCTTAACTTATGCTTTTCAAGTTTTTTATGAAGACGAGTTTAATGTGAGTGTTCCACATGAGCGCTAGACTAGCGTGTGAATGTTTGGAATTTATTACATTGTGGCCTCAATTAACGACATGAACCACTGTAACAAGATACATAGTTGCTTATATGTCAGACATGAGATTGTTGATTGTTAGCTGGTCGATAGCCTAGTGTTGAAGCGAGCTGAGCCAATGTGCTGTGTTTTACACAATTGCTTACAAGTGGGGTAGCACCAACAGTGTTTACAAGTACTTATGTATACGTCGGCGCACAGTTCTCGAACGAGTGCTCTATTTCATCAAAACACACACTGCTCGTATGATAAACCGTGACAACTTATGTCTTACCATGCCATATTCATGAAAAAACTAGTGAGGACGCATCTGTTTCGGCAACAATTACGATGGTTCTCACATGATTCACGGGCACACAAAAGTAGCAGCAGTTCCCATAGACGGATTCAAATAGAGTACTAGCCCCAGAGGGATCGATAACAGGCAAGGTTCGGATAATTAGACACAATCCAAACTACTATTAAACACTAGTTGGGGCAACTATTTCATGCCTTGATCTAATTTGGGCTGGACACAAGACGGACCTTGCCATGAATATCGAGGACGTCCTGCAGTAGCTCAATCCTGTGAACCTTCATGAAGACAACCTTGTGGCCTTGCCACTGATAAACTTGTTTGTGGAGGCATGCCACATCATCTTCCTGCATAAGCTTGACAAGAACAGTATTCCTCACAAACGAAGGAGTAGCTTTGAACTTCTTGTGCTTCAGTACACCCTGGACAACACACCTGACAACAGTGAGGCTGGAATACAACTCTTCATTGGTATAACCGCAAATGGCTTCCAGGATCCAACAGCCTAAGAACTCTATTTTCCCAGTGCGTATATTTAGGTCGTCCGCCTCATAGCGAGTGACATGTACAACCACACAATCCTTGTCTGCATTAGGGCTCTAACTGAAACAGAAACAAATTCTGAATTACTTTTCAGTATAAGAAACACAAGTTATTTAAACCACTACGTATACCATGGCATCGAAGCTAATAAAATTTTGCATTATTAATCACCACATACTTCCTTTTCTAAAAAATCACCACATACTTAGATGAAAAACCACAATCGAGATCGGCAAAGAAGGAAATCACGTTGGGCAGCTCAGCGGGGGGGGGACACATCCTCGAAGGGGTCGAAGGGGGAAAACTGCTCCTGCAGTGCCACGGGGGCTGTAACCTCAAATGGGGCGTTGACCATCTCAGTATCTGGGGTCGCCTCGATGGTTGCCTCCATCTTCTTGGAGATCCCTGTCTCGTGGGGATCAGCCTCCCGCGTCTGCTCCAATATCGACAGATCTTTGCCTGGTTCTCCTTGGTCCATCATGAAACTGACGAATACTAGGAGTCCACTGAAAGGAAAACACAATCGCAATGACAATGAAACAAAAAAGAGAGTGAGGATCGGTTACTGCTTTGCAAAAGTTTTTTTCCTCTGAACGAAAATATACCAACATCACGGATCCGCTTACCTTCCCTTCGTTCGGAGAGAAGAACAGTGGCAGATGCAAGTGTTGCCTTTCTTGAAGACAGTGAGGGAGAAGGGGATTCAGCGAAGAGTGAAATGATGGTTGTTTCGTCCGTCAAACTTAGACTGCGGGAAGGTGGGGTTTTGTGATACGACGGCTCGTTACTGCCGCGCTACGACCGGGGTGACTCTCCTCCTGCATACTGCCTTCTAATTTGGTGGATGGCATTTGGGCCCGCGCGCTGCATGGCCCGCATGTCGGTGAACAAAAGTATAATGACATTCAGTAGAGGGAGACATTTCAATGACCTAGGAGGAGCCAGAAGCGGTAGAGTGTCTCCACTATACTAGTAGTAATTGTCTTTCTGGGTAGCTGTAGAGTGTCTCCACTGTACTAGTAGTAATTGTTTCTTGGGTCCCAAGACAAAACAGCCCATCCACACTAGTAAATAGTAAATCAATTCAAAAACCTGGGTGCTCTTCTTCCTCCTCGCTCCCACCCACCTCACGTCAGCTCGCTCCACTCGTACCCCCAAATTCCTCACCTCACTCCTACAGAAAACCCCATCTCCCCTTCTTCCTCACTCCTACAGAAAACCCCCAGCTCCCCTTCTTCTTCGCTCGCACTACAACTAGGCTCGTCATTCGTTACTCTGCTCAAATCCATGAACGCGACGCGACGCCCTCGAGGAAAATGGAGTCGGCTGACCCCAGCGCCAAGAAGATGAGGCTCCCGCAGCGGCGACCCTGTTGTAGATCCCGCACCCGGCAGCGCGGGGAGAAGCGGCGACCCCGCCCCCACCGGCTCCCAGGAACCTGTAGAATCTTGGGTGGACCGCATCAGCGATCTCCCGGATGCCATCCTTGGGGAGATCATCTCGCTTCTCCCCACCAATGATTGCTGCCGCACCCAAGTCCTCTCAATTCGGTGGCGCCTCTATGGCGTGCTGTTCCCCTTAATCTCGGCTGTCGTCAGCTATCTCTCTTCAATGATTTTGAAATCCCCAGAGCCATCATCTCCTCCCACCAGGGCTCCGTTCAAAGCCTCTGCATCCCGTCATGCTACCTGAGCAAGAATACCATGCCCTGCACGGTGGACGCCTGGCTGGAATCCCCTAAATTCATAGAACTACAGCTGCTTGAGTTCTACTATTCCCCTGGAAATCACATACCATATACTGAATGCCATGAACTTGTGCCCTCAGCACCGATGTCCATCTCGGGGTTTTTGTCCTCTCTCCACACCGCCACCTTTGCGCAGTGCTACCTACCAGACAATCTAGTACTAAACCTTCGACTCCCATTTCTCAAGAAACTTTCACTTGTGCGGGTTCGTATATCGGAGGCCTCATTGCACAGCATTATCCACTCCAGCTACCCTGCGATGGAGTGCTTGGTGCTTGTTTTCACAGTTAGAATCGGTTGTCTCCAAATAAAGTCGCCTAACCTTGTAAGAATTGGAATTTCTTTTGACGGAAGGCAGCTCATCATCCAAGATGCCCCTTCACTTCAAAGGTTGATCCTTGATTCTAGTTATTCATCGTTGCAAATAACCGTCCTCTCTGCGCCTAAACTGGAGACCTTGGGTG
This sequence comes from Triticum dicoccoides, assembly GCF_002162155.2. Classification (NCBI taxonomy): domain Eukaryota; kingdom Viridiplantae; phylum Streptophyta; class Magnoliopsida; order Poales; family Poaceae; genus Triticum; species Triticum dicoccoides. Next base: position 608,037,057 of record NC_041386.1, read on the forward strand.
TAATACATGATCTCTGTGCTCATTTCAATATGGTGTTTGGCTCCATAGTTCTTCAGGTACTTTATATTATCATCTAGACTTGTAACCATAAGCTGCATTTTAAATTTCTGCGCATAATTTATATATCATCTTGAAGTACACATTTTGTACTAATATTATGTTCTATGCTCAATGAAGAGTTTCTCCATGGATGGCCTATCAATGGTACTGGATTCTGTCAAGATCTTATATATCCAAATGAATAGTTTTGATTTGAACAAGATTATTGGCTTGATGCAATGCTTTCCATGTCTGGAGAAGTTGTATATAAAGGTGATAATTTCACGCACATTGGAAGCCCGCATATAGTGTACTAGAATTAACCGTTCAATTGTTGCTCTTTCGACACTCTTCTTTTAGACCTTAACTATTTTCAATCTTCATGTCTATTTAGGCAACAGGACAGGGTAAGAAAGTTATAACCAATCGATGGATTCGTAAGCATCGGGATTTTCTCACTTCTCATGAGATTCGATTGAAGACAATAACGCTAGAACGATATGTAGCCAACCGTGCAAACACAAGATTTGTCACATTCTTCCTGCTGAATGTGAGGTTACTATTATCCATCAGGCTTAAGTTTATCAGCAGCATGGTTTTGACAGATGGGTATGTCGAAGAGCAAAAAAAAGGAGTTTCAGGTGGGCAAAAGAGCTTCTGAACGTGTCGAGCTTCTATTTACAACATATTGTGGTCATAATCCAGTAAATTTTACGACCCAGGATGTTCATTCTATGGACCTGACCGATCCATTTGACTGTGACTGCCGAAAACAGTGCTGGAGTTAGATGTTGTTGCCCTTTTCAATCTGGTTTTTTTGTAAACCTGATGAACAATTAACCCACATGCTTTTGTACAGTTTGTAAGCTGGAGTTAGATGTTCCTGCCCTTTTCAACTCGGCTGTGACTGTCATATTTTCTTTGAAACAAGGCAAATGGCTTGCCATTCGTTTAATTTAGAGTGAAATATTGTAACAAATCCAAACCAAGGGAAATAACATCACTGTCGCTGGCTGCTTGAGCTCACTGTGCATTACAGAAGCCAACTGATTAGCCCCCACCAGCACCCACAAACTTATTTCGAACTACCACATCAAATGGGCTGTAAATTTTCATAGGAAAGGCTGCATGACCGTGACAGATTTGGATTCTGACATTTGGGACCCACGAGGAAATAGCCTATCCAAGGTGGCGTCGACTTACTAGCCAGTCAACAAACGATTCTTCCTACAAGCCGTTGGATTGACATCCAACATCTGTCGTGTATCTTCTATCTCTTGTCTTCTTCTTCCTCCAATCGCCCAAACCAAACCACCCCGTCGGCTCTGCCTGCTCCCGGCTCCCATGGCTGGCTGCACCTCTGCCGCCCTACCGTACGTACCCTCCAACGTTGGCCAGTCCCTCCCTCTATTCACCGTTGCAAATAACCGTCCTCTCTGCACCCGCGCCCAAACCAGTCAACCCTCATACTCCCCTCCGCCTGCGACTGGACCGGCGCATCTTCAATGGCTCCTGTTCGTTCCGTCCGAGGCCTCGCCGTCGTCCTCCGCCTTGCGGCCTTGGTTCGCTCGCCGTGCGCGGTGCGCCGCCCTCTTGCGTTGTCAACATCGTCAACAACCGAGAGGAACAAGGAGATGACTGTACATGGAGAGGATGACAGTAGGGACCCACCAGCGTCATGGCAGTACGCAAGCAAGTGCCTCTATAGTACAAGCCCAAAAACATGGTTCCTCCTAATGGCTGGACATCTGGGGCTCACGCCATTGTCAACATAGTCAATAAACGAGAGACTTACACTACGAGCGGCTGACACCAGGGACCCAGCAAGTCACGCAGTTTTTTTTGAGGAACAAGCAGTTGTTATTTATACTAGTTTTAGCGATGGATCAGGGTAACAACGAGGCTGTGCGGGGGTTGTGGCCCGTCTAGCCAGGGTTTTATTTATGTTTACCACATCATGAGCCCAGTTGTGTTTTTTTCTTGCTGAAAATGGCTAGCCCAGTTCTATTTTTTAAAGAAATAGGCCTACTTGCTTTATCGGCCCTGCTGGGCTGCAAATCTTTCAAGACGAGGAGAGTTTCATTCGGTTTTCCCAGAAATGGGCTGTACATTTTTAAAACACATCAAACCGAGAATTAGTTTCAATTTTTTTCATTACAAGATCTTAAATTCCATTGATTTTTATGCGTGGAAAATTATTTGGATTTTATATTATATAAATTATTTTTCAAAATAGTTTGAATGTGAATCGATATTTCTGGATTAAAAACAGTTGACCGCACCGAAATATGCAAAATTTCGTATACTTCTTAACCGTGGCCACAATATGGGGTGTGATGCTAACAAAAACAAGATGGGCTCCAAAAAAATTCTTAAGAATTAGCAAATGGGTTGTACATTATTAGAAATAATGGCAGATGGGCTGTATGCTGTTTTCCACAGATTTGAGGCTGACTTGTGCGCCTACTACAGGTTGACATGTATGCTTTCATAAAAACAGGTTGACGCACACGCAACGCCCTGTCAACTTAGTCAACACACGAGAGCAGTGACTGTTGGATGTCTATCCAACGGCTGTCGTGCTTCTTTAATCTCTGCTCTTCATGCTCAAGCCGCTCAAACAAGCGCCGGCGGGACTGCCTGCTCCCTCCTCCCGCGGCCAGCTATGCTGCCGCGCAGGCCTCACGGCCCCACCATACTCCCATCGCTAGCCTAGCCATCCCTCTACTCACCCACACATGCTGTTATTCTCCAGTGAGGGCAGACGAACCAGTAAACCCTCGTACTCCTCCGCGTGGGAAACAACTGCCGAGTATTCCCTGGCTCCGTGTCGTTCCCTTCCTAGGCCTCGCCGTCGTCCACCGCCCTGGTGCTCTCGGCGCGGCCTGGTCAACGTGGTCATCCATCAGAAGTGGACTGTACATGGAGAGGCTGACAGCTGGGTCCACGGCTGCACACAAGGAAATGCCTCCTTATTACGCGCAAAATAATGATTCCTCCACCTGACAGCTAGGACCCATAGGAAGGGCCTCTGTATTTCACGAAAAAAACGTTCCCCCGCTGACAGGTCGGACCCACCAGCTATATCTTCGCACGCAAGGAAGTGCCTCCTTATTATGCCCCAAAAAATGAATACCCCCCTGCTAGCTGGGACCCACTATATTGTTGGGCTGACTTGTGGGCCTACTAAGTTGACAGGGACGGAGAGCTTTGTCAACTTAGTCAATACTCCAGTGACCGTATGATGTCCATCCAACGGCCATAGTGCTTCTTCAACCTCTGGTCTTCTTGCTCTAGCCACCCAAAGCAGCGCTGGTCGTGCCGCCTGCTCCTGCCTCCCGTGGCCGGCTGTGCTACCGCGGAGGTCTCACCACCCCCATACTACTCCCACCACTGGCCAGGCCATCCCTCCACTCACCCACACCTCCTGTTATTCTGCGGCGACGGCAGCCTCACACCGCAGCCGAACCAATGAACGCTCGTACTCCTCTCCGCGTGGGCATCCACTGCCGCGTCTTGCACGGCTCCGCGTCGTCCCCTTCCTAGGCCTCGCCGTCGTCCACCGCCGTAGTGTTCTTGGCGCGGCGTGGTCAATGTGGTCAACGACCGACTTCCATCGGAAGAGTACTGTACATGGAGAGGCTGGCAGCTAGGTCCACGGCAGCCGCAAGGAAGTGCCTCCTTATTATGCGGAAAATAATTATTCCTCCACCTGACAGCGGGGACCCACCGGACGGGCCACCAGTATTTTGCAAAAAAATCGTTTCCCCCTGACTGCTGGGACCCACCGGACGGGCCACCATATTTCGTGAAAAAAACGTTCCCTCCGCTGTCAGCTCGGACCCACCGGAAGTGCCTCCTTATTACGCACAAAAAAATGAATACTCCCCCGGCTAGCTGGGACCCACCTTGCTGGGAGGCTGACTTGTGGGCCTACTAAGTTGACGGGGACGAAGGGCTTTGTCTACTTAGTCAATATGAACGATTCTAGCTCCAGTGACCGTACGATGTCCATCCAACGGCCGTAGTGCTTCTTCAACCTCTGGTCTTCTTGCTCCAGCCGCCCAAAGCAGCGCTGGTCGTGCCGCATGCTCCTGCCTCCCGTGGCCGGTTGTGCTGCCGCAGAGGCCTCACCGCCCCCTACTATTCCCATCGCTGGCCAGGCCCTGCGGTGACGGCAGCCTCACACTGCAGCCGAACCAGTGAACCCTCGTAGTCCTCTCCGCACGGACTTCCACTGTCGTGTCGTCCCTTTCATAGGCCTCGCCGTCGTCCACCGCCGTGGTGCTCTCCACGCGGCGTGGTCAACGTGGTCAAGGAACGACTTCCATCGGAAGAGTACTATACGTGGAGAGGCTAGCAGCTGGGTCCACGGCCACAGCCCAGTTTTTTTGTGATTTGCCAAGTAAGTTGCTTTGTCAGGCCTATTGGGCTACAAATCTTTCAAGACGAGGAGAGCTTTCATTCGGCTGGCCAAGAAAATGGCCCATCAGTAATTAGAAATGGGTTGTACATTTTTAAAACACATCAAACCAACAATTAGTTTCAAATATCTTTTTTCATTTCAAGATTTTAAATTACATTAATTTTTATGCGTGGAGAATTTGTTGGATTTTATATTGATATACATTTATTTTTAAAATCAATTTGAATGTGAGTTGAAATTTCGGGATTAAAAACAGTTTGGACCGCACCAAAATATGCAAAATTTCGTATAATTTTTTAACCGTTGCCACAATATGGGCTGTAATGCTAACAAAAAGAATATGGGCTCCAAAAAAACCTTAAGAATTAGCAAATGGGCTGTAAATTATTAGAAATAATGGCAGATGGGTTGTATGATGTTTTCCACAGATTTGAGGCTTTCCTAAAAAAAACGTTGACGCACAAGCACTGACTGTTAGATTTCCATCCAATGGCCGTTGTGCTTCTTCAATCTCTGCTCTTCCTGCTCCAGCCGCTCAAACAAGCACCGGCGGGACTGCCTGCTCCCTCCTCCTCGCGGCCGGCTATGCTGCCGCGCAGGCCTCACCGCCCGACCGTACTCCCATCGCTGGCCTAGCCATCCCTCTACTCACCCACACCTGCTGTTATTCTCCGGCGACGGCAGACGAACCAGTAAACCCTCATACAGTCGTACTCCCCTCCGCGTGGGAAACAACTGTCGAGTCTTCCCTGCCTCCGTGTCGTCCCCTTCCTAGGCCTCACCGTCGTCCACCACCATGGTGCTCTCGGCGCGGCGTGGTCAACGTGGTTAACGAACGACTTCCATCGGATGTGGACTGTACATGGAGAGGCTGACAGCTGGGTCCACGGCCGCAGCAAGGAAGTGCTTCCTTATTACGCATAAAATAATGATTCCTCCACCTGACAGCTGGGACCCATCGGATGAGCCACTGTATTTCGCGAAAAAAACGTTTCCCCCTGACTGCTGGGACCCACCAGCTACATCTTCGCACGCAAGGAAGTGCGTCCGGGCAAAAAAAAATGATTCACCCCCTGACTGCTAGGACCCACCAGCTACATCTTCGCAGGCAAGGAAGTGCCTGACAGTCGGGACCCACCTGGTCGAAGCGTACGTAGCGTTGTCATTCTGGTCGCGAACGTGTACGTACATACTGGTCGATGTAGAGGCGCGCGCGTGTCGTAGTAGAGGCGCGCACATGTCGTAGTAGAGGCGCGCATGTAGCATGTACACGTACGTACAGCGGCCAGGGTGCAAGAAAGAAAATACGGCCACGTATGTGTACATACGGGCAGGGTCTCGAACGCCTACTCGCGCATACGTACGGCCAGGGCTCGTGTACATGGCTGGGTCAGAACGGAGAAACAGCATCATCGTCGTGTTCATGGGGAGGCAACGGAATGCGTCGTGTTCATGGGGAGGCAACGGAATGCGTCGTGCTCATCGGGAGGGCTTTGATGGAATAGGCAATGGAAACGAGGCCTGGCGTACCGCAGAATGGAGGAAACGGCCTTGTGTTCGACCGGCCATGTTCAAAACGGGATCCTGTTCATCGGGAGGGGTCTGGCGTACCGCAAAACGGAGGAAACGGACCTCCTACGGTCGAAACGGGGGTCCTGTTCATTGGGAGAGGTGTGGCGTACCGCAAAACGGACGAAACAGACCTCCTACGGTCGAAACGGGGGTCCTGTTCATCGGGAGGGGTGTGGCGTACCGCAAAACGGAGGAAACAGACTTGTGTTGGAGCGCTACGGTCGAAACGGGGGTCCTGTTCATCGGGAGGGATGTGGTGTACCACAAAACGGGACTCCACGGGATACTTTTCTCTCCACCGTCGACCCCCTCCAGCCTCCACGAGCTACTGTTCATCCACCGTCGACCTCCTCCAGCCTCCACCTGTGATTGTTCATCCACGGGCTCCTGTTCATCCAGCCTCCACTGCGCGCTACTCCACCGGCTATTGTTCAACCAGCCCTCTCCACGGGCTCCTGTTCAACCACCCCTCCACGGGCTACTATTCATCCTGCCCTCCACTGTCTACTGTTCATCCTGCCCTCCACGGGGTCTTGTTCATCCAGCCCCAACCGGCTCGATCAATCGGGGTCCTGTTCATCCAGAGGCAACACCACGGGGTCCTGTTCATCCACCC
>NC_041386.1:608043966-608055203 GCF_002162155.2 Triticum dicoccoides
CGCTCACTGTTCATCCAGAGGCAGCATCGATCGGCTTCAGTTAGCAGCAGTATCGAAGGAATCGCTTGATCGGGTTTAGTTAACAGCCATCGATCGATCGCTCGGGTTCAGTAACGCGTAGCCTGCAGTGCAATCGCTCGGGTTCAGTTAGAGCCAACGCCTCGCACACACGCATGTACGTGTACGAGAGAAACGCGCATCGCTCGGCCCCCGACCTCCCACCGTAACCGGGAACTCCCCGAAATTTTCCTCGCCCTCACTTCTACCACGGTTTTTTCCGTCATGGACGGCCCAAAGAATGTCATGCAGCTGCGTCTCCGGCCCGCCCAGGACGAAAAGCCCATTTTCTATCATCATTTTTTGTCATAGAAGTAGGAGCCCACCACATCTATGATGATACCGGGTTTTGTCACAATTATCGTCATAGAAGTGTCATATGTATGACAGAAAAAAAATTGTTCGGCCCAAAATGTCACGGATGTGTCTTTTTTTGTAGTGCGCCAAGCAATTGCATTTCAACTTATTCAACAGAGTTTAAGTAAGAGCTCCACATACTCAACCATCATATAGTCTTCTATGATTGCTAACACTCACCTTGTACACATGAGCAAAACGTTTCAACCGAACACATAGAAAGATAGGGGCTTATAATTTCGCCTCCCAACGTATTCACCTCAAGGGTGATGTCAACAATAATAACTCATGCTACACATATCCAACTGGATATATGTGCCTAGATCTTTCCTCACCACATGATGCCTGCCAAAAGAGAAAAATAAAAAGGAATAGAGAGAAAGACTTTGACTCTTTGCATCAAAGTAAATACTGAAAAGTAAAAGATAGGCCCTTCACAGAGGAAGGCAGAGGTTGCCATGCGATTATTTGTTTGTATGCTCAACTCCTTAGTGCAAAAGAACGTCACATTATATTGCCCCTTATGATAGCAACCTTTATTATGCAGTCTGTCGCTTTTATTCTTTGCCATCACAAGTTCATACAACTCTCAATTTTCTCTTACACTAAGTGATATCACACTTTTAGAAGCAATTTTTATTGCCTTATTCCACCCATGACAATTTACTTGAAGGATCTTGCTCAATCCTTAGGTAGGTATGGTGGAATCTTGAAAATAAGATTTGGGTTTAAGGGTTTTTGGATGCACAAGTAGTATCTCTACTTGGTGCGGAATTTTTGGCTAGCAAAGATGGGGGGCAAGCACCACATGTTGAAGGATCTATGACAATATAACTTCTATGTGAATATGAACAAACATAAATCATTATGTTGTCTTCCTTGTCCAACATCAACAATTTTGGCATATAATATTTTGATGGGGGCTCACAATCACAAAAGATTTCCATGATAGTGTATTTGCATGTGAAAGTTCTCTTCCTTATACTAATTATTCGTGAATTGCTGCTACCTCTTGAGCACTGCATTGATTTTCCCTTGAAGATGTAAGGGTGATGCAGCAAAGCAGCGTAAGTATTTCCCTCAGTTTTTGAGAACCAAGGTATCAATCCAATAGGAGACCACGCGTGAGTCACCTCGTACCTACACAAACGAATAAGAACCTTGCAACCAATGTGGTAAAGGGGTTGTCAATCCCTTCACGGCCACTTGCAAGAGTGATATCTGATAGAGATAATGATAATAGGATAAATATTTTTGGTATTTTTATGATATAGATTGAAAGTAAATATTGCAAAATAAAATAGATTAGAAACTTGTATGATGGAGAATAGACCCGGGGGCCATAGGTTTCACTAGTGGCTTCTCTCAAGATAGCATAAGTATTACGGTGGGTGAACAAATTACTGTCGAGCAATTGATAGAAAAGCGAATAATTATGAGAATATCTAGGTATGATCATGTATATAGGCATCATGTCCGTGACAAGTAGACCGACTCCTGCCTGCATCTACTACTATTACTCCACACATTGACCGCTGTCCAGCATGCATCTAGAGTATTAAGTTTATAAGAACAGAGTAATGCCTTAAGCAAGATGACATGATGTAGAGGGATATACTCATGCAATATGATGTAAACCCCATCTTTTAATCCTCGATGGCAACAGTACAATACGTGTCATTTCCCTTTCTGTCACTAGGATCGAGCACCGCAAGATTGAACCCACAGCTAAGCACTTCTCGCATTGCAAGAAAGATCAATCTAGTAGGCCAAACCAAACCGATAATTCGAAGAGACTTGGAAAGATAAACCAATCATACATAAAAGAATTTAGAGAAGATTCAAATATTGTTCATAGATAGACTTGATCATAAACCCACAATTCATCGGATCTCGACAAACACACCGCAAAAGAAGATTACATCGAATAGATCTCCAAGAGAATCGAGGAGAACTTTGTATTGAGATCCAAAGAGAGAGAAGAAGCCATCTAGCTACTAGCTATGGACCCGAAGGTCTGAGGTAAACTACTCACACATCATTGGAGGGGCCATGGAGTTGATGTAGAGGCCCTCCGTGATCAATGCCCCCTCCGGCGGAGCTCCGGAAAAGGCCCCAAGATGGGATCTCTTCGGTACAGAAGGTTGCGGCGGTGGAAATAGGGTTTTGAGGTGCTCCTGGATGTTTTCGGGGTATATGGATATATATAGGAGGAAGAAGTAGGTCGGTGGAGCAACGAGGGGCCCACGAGGGTGGAGGGCGCGCCTGGGGGGGTAGGCGTGCCCCCTGCCTCGTGGCCTCCTTGATTGTTTCTTGACGTCCACTCCAAGTCCCTTGGATCACATTTGTTCCAAAAATAACTCTCCCGGAGGTTTCATTCCGTTTGGATTCGATATTCCTTTTCTGCGAAACACTAAAATAGGCAAAAAAACAGCAATTTGGGTTGGGCCTCCGGTTAATAGGTTAGTCCCAAAAATAATATAAAAGTGTGAAATAAAGCCCATTAACATCCAAAACAGATAATATAATAGCATGGAACAATCAAAAATTATAGATATGTTGGAGACGTATCAATTGCTTGTACGACCAATATTGTGATTGTTAAGCCTCAAAAGATTTCACTTTCTAAACCCAATGTGAAGCTACCACTAGGCATGATATAATTTCAACTTCATGATATTCAATCCACTCAACAATTTACTCATAGGATATAAGTGAAGCACAAGAGTAAATGAGCGATGGTCTTTTCCTACCAATCTATCCCGCTAGGAGCATGCGTGTAGTACTTTGTTTCGATAACTAATAGATTTTTGCAATAAGTATGTGAGTTCTTTATGACTAATGTTGAGTCCATGGATTATGCGCACTCTCACACACTTCCACCATTGCTAGCCTCTGTTGTGCCGCACAAATTTTGCCGGTACCATACACCCACCATATACCTTCCTCAAAACAGCCACCATACCTACCTATTATGGCATTTCCATAGCCATTCCGAGATATATTGCCATGCAACTTTCCACCGTTCCGTTTATTATGATACGCAACATCATTGTCATATTGCTTTGTGATGTCTACTACGCAACTTCATTCTTGTAGACACGTGTTGGGCCTCCAAGCGCAGAGTTTTGTAGGATAGTAGCAATTTTCCCTCAAGTGGGTGACCTAAGGTTTATCATTCCGTGAGAGGCGTAGGATGAAGATGGTCTCTCTCAAACAACCCTCAAATACAGGAAATCTCTTGTGTCCCCAACACACCCAATACAAGGGCAAATTGTATAGGTGCACTAGTTTGGCGAAGAGATGGTGATAAAAGTGTAATATGGATGGTAGAAATATATTTTTACACTGAATAAATAAAAACAGGAAGGCAGCAAATAGTAAACAGGCACAAAAATGGTATTGCAACGCTTGAAAATGAGGCCTAGGGTCCGTACTGTCACTAGTGCAACCTCTCAACAATGCTAATATAATTGGATCATATAACCGTCCCTCAACATGCAATGAAGAATCACTCAAAAGTTCCTATCTAGCAGAGAACATATGACGGAATTGTTTGTAGGGTACAAAACCACCTCAAAGCTATTCTTTCCGATCAATCTACCCTAGAGTTCGTACTAAAATAACACGAAGCTATTCTTTCCGATCGATCTAACCTAGAGTTCGTACTAAAATAACACCAAAGCAAATTCAGATTCATAATATTCAATCCAACACAAAGAACTTCAAAGAGTGCCCCAAGATTTCTACCGGAGAAACAAAGACAAGAACATGCATCAACCCCTATGCATAGATTACCCCTATGTCACCTAGGGAATCTATGAGTTGAGTGCCAAAACATATATCAAGTGAATCAATATGATACCCCATTGTCAGCAAGAGTATTCAATTGCAAGACATATATCAAGTGTTCTCAAATCCATAAAAGTATTCAATCTGTTAACAACGAAATCTCAAAGGGAAAACTCAATTCATCACAATGAGATAGAGAGGGGAAAACACCATATGATCCGACTATATTAACAAAGCCTGCGATACATCAAGATCGTGACATCTTGATGTCTACTACGCAACTTTATTTGTAGACACGTGTTGGGCCTCTGCTACCTCTTGAGCACTGCGTTGGTTTTCCCTTGAAGAGGAAAGGGTGATGCAGCAAAGTAGCGTAAGTATTTCCCTCAGTTTTTGAGAACCAAGGTATCAATCCAGTAGGAGACTACACGCAAGTCCCTCATACCTACATAAACAAATAAGAACCTCGCAACCAACATGATAAAGGGGTTGTCAATCCCTTCACGGTCACTTACGAGAGTGAGATCTGATAGAGATAATAACAATAATAAGATAAATATTTTTGGTATTTTTATGATATAGATTGAAAGTAAAGATTGAAAAATAAAATAGATTGGAAACTTATATGATAAAAGACCCGGGGGCCATAAGTTTCACTAGTGTCTTCTCTCAAGATAGCATAAGTATTACGGTGGGTGAACAAATTACTATCGGGCAATTTATAGAAAAGTTCATAATTATGATAATATCTAGGCATGATCATGTATATAGGCATCACGTCTGCAACAAGTAGACAGAAAAAGATTCTGCATCTACTACTATTACTCCACACAACGACCGCTATCCAGCATGCATATAGAGTATTAAGTTCATAAGAACAGAGTAACGCATTAGGCAAGATGACATGATGTAGAGGGATAAACTCAAGCAATATGATATAAACCCCATCTTTTTATCCTCGATGGCAACAATACACTACGTGTCATTTCCCTTTCTGTCACTGGGATCGAGCACCGCAAGATTGAACCCAAAGCTAAGCACTTCTCCCATTGCAAGAAAGATCAATCCAGTAGGCCAAACCAAACTGATAATTCAAAGAGACTTGCAAAGATAACCAATCATACATAAAAGATTTCAGAGAAGAATCAAATATTGTTCATAGATAAACTTGATCATAAACCCACAATTCATTGGATCTCGACAAACACACCGCAAAAAGAGTTACATCGATAGATCTTCAAGAATATCGAGGAGAACATTGTATTGAGATCCAAAGAGAGAGAAGAAGCCATCTAGCTAATAACTATGGACCCGAAGGTCTGTGGTAAACTACTCACACATCATCGGAGAGGCTATGGTGTTGATGTAGAAGCCCTCGGTGATCGATTCCCCCTCTAGCGGAGCTCCAGAAAAGGCCCCAAGATGGATCTCTTGGGTACATAAGGTTGCGGTGGTGGGAATAGGCTTTCGTGGTGCTCCTGGATGTTTTCGGGGTATATGGATATATATATAGGAGGAAGAAGTAGGTCGGTGGAGCTGTGAGGGGCCCACGAGGGTGGGGGTGCGCCCTCCTGCCTCGTGGCCACCTCGTTTCTTTCTTGACGTCTACTCCAAGTCCCCTGGATCACGTTTGTTCCAAAAATAACTCTCCTGAAGGTTTCATTCTGTTTGGATTCCGTTTGATATTCCTTTTCTGCGGAACACTGAAATAGGCAAAAAAAACAATTTGCACTGGGCCTTGGGTTAGTAGGTTAGTCCCAAAAATAATATAAAATTGTATAAATAAGCCCATTAACATCCAAAACATATAATATAATAGCATGGAACAATCAAAAATTATAGATACGTTGGAGACGTATCAAGCATCCCCAAGCTTAATTCCTGCTCGTCCTTGAGTAGGTAAATGATAAAAACAGAATTTTTTATGTGGAATGCTACCTAGCAAAATTCTCAATGTAATTTTCTTTATTATGGCATGAATGTTCAGATCCGAAAGATTCAAGACAAAAGTTTAATATTGACATAAAATAATAATACTTCAAGCATACTAACAAAGAAATCATGTCTTCTCAAAATAACATGGCCAAAGAAAGTTATCCCTACAAAATCATATATTCTGGTTATGCTCTATCTTCATCACACAAAGTATTTAAATCATGCACAACCCCGATGACAAGCCAAGCAATTGTTTCATACTTTTGACGTTCTCAAACTTTTTCAATCTTCACGCAATATATGAGCGTGAGCCATGGACATAGCACTATATGTGGAATAGAGTGGTGGTTGTGGAGAAGACAAAAAAAGATAGTCTCACATCAACTAGGCGTATCAACGGGCTATGGAGATGCCCATCAATAGATATCAATGTGAGTGAGTAGGGATTGCCATGCAACGGATGCACTAGAGCTATAAGTGTATGAAAGCTCAACAAAAGAAACTAAGTGGGTGTGCATCCAACTCGCTTGCTCACGAAGACCTAGGGCATTTTGAGTATTCCCATCATTGAAATATACAAGCCAAGTTCTATAATGTAAAATTCCCACTAGTATATGAAAGTGGCAACATAGGAGACTCTCTATCATGAAGATCATGGTGCTACTTTGAAGCACAAGTGTGGTAAAAGGATAGTAACATTGTCCCTTCTTTCTTTTTCTCTCTTTTTTTGTTTTGGGCCTTCTCTTTTTTTATGGCCTCTTTTTTTAAAAAAAATTCGTCCGGAGTCTCATCCCGACTTGTGGGGGAATCATAGTCTCCATCATCCTTTCCTCACTTGGGACAATGCTCTAATAATGATGATCATCACACTTTTATTTACTTACAACTCAAAAATTACAACTCGATACTAGAAGAACATATGACTCTAGGTGAATGCCTCTGGCGGTGTACCAGGATGTGCAATGACTCATGAGTGACATGTATGAAAGAATATGTCAAAAACAAAACAGTCTATAGTAATCTGTAGGTTTAGAATACTTCTGTAAGCCCAAAAATTCTGAAATAAATTGGTGGAAATGAGTAATTTGTCTATTAATCATATGCAAAAATAATAAACCTAATAGCACTCTCCAGTAAACAATGGCAGCAAATCTCATGAGCACTAAAGTTTCTGTTTTTTACAGCAAGATCGCTAAAACTTCCGCCAAGTCTTCCCAAAGGTTCTACTTGGCACAAACACTAATTAAAAGCATAAAAGCACATCTAAATAGAGGATAGATGAATTATTTATTATTAAACAGAAACAAAAATAAAATTGGGTTGCCTCCCAACAAGCGCTATCGTTTAACGCCCCTAGATAGGCATATAAACAAGAATACATCTAGGTATTATCATCTTTGGTATGCAATCCATAAGTGGCTCTCATAATAGATTCATAAGGTAATTTAATTTTCTTTCTAGGAAAGTTTTCCATGCCCTTCCTTAATGGAAATTGGAATCTAATATTCCCTTCTTTCGTATCAATAATTGTACCAATCGTTCTAAGGAAAGGTCTACCAAGAATAATGGGACATGTAGGATTGCAATCAGTATCAAGAACAATGAAATCTATGGGCACATAATTCCTATTTGCAACAATAACAACATCATTAATCCTTCCCATAGGTTTCTTAATAGTGGAATCTACAAGCTGCAAATTTAAAGAACAATCATCAAATTCACAGAAACCTAACACATCACACAAAGTTTTTGGAATCGTGGAAACCCTAGCACCCAAATCACATAAAGCATAGCATTCATGATCTTTAATTTTAATTTTAATAGTATGTTCCCACTCGTCATTTAGTTTTCTAGGGATAGAAACTTCTAATTCAAGCTTTTCTTCATAAGATTGCATTAAAGCATCAACGATATGTTTGGTAAAAGCTTTATTTTGACTATAAGCATGCGGAGAATTTAGCACGGATTGTGTTGGGAATATAGCTACCAGGTAAGACCCGCCCAGGAGGGGCCGGGTCAACCCTAATGGTGGGTTACAAAAGAAGCCCAGTAACATTCAAGGCGATAGTTTATTAAGACTTGTAGAAGGCCTAAGCCCAGAGGCGGCTTAAGGCACAATATTTTAAACTACTTTATGTAAAGAAAGGCATATAAAGAAGTCACCGAGCCAGACACGTTTATGAACCGGCCGGGACTCTGTAGGCCGCCGGGCGTCAACCCATGTATATAAGGGGATGACTTGGCGGCGGCTTAGGATAAGAGACAACAACTCGAAGCCAGGCAAAGTGTATTCTCTCCCTGGTCATCGAAACCCCAGCAATTCCAACACACTAGACGTAGGCTTTACCTTCATCGTAAGGGGCCGAACTAGTATAAAACCTCTCGTGTCCTTTGTCCCGATTAACCCCTTTAAGCTTCCTGGTTGTGATGGCCCTACGACTAAGTCCTTTTGCTAGGACATCTGCCGTGACAATTCCACGACAGTTGGCACCCACCATGGGGCCAGCGCACGGTGGATTTGAGTTCTTGAAGGGCAACTTCGAAGGGCTCAAGGGATACGTTGTGGGCCGGATGACCAAGAGTCGTCGCGGCAAGCTCTACATCGACGACGAAGGCTGGGGACCCGAGGCCGGCTCAATTGAGTACGGGTATCGGGTCCCCTTCGGCGGAATTCATGTCTTCATCGGCCAGATCAGCGAATCGGGCCCTGGGCTGGACGTCTGCACCAACATCATCGAGACGGCTCAGCGCGTGAGATCCGCCCGGGCCCAACCCGCCGTAAAGCGTGCCTTCGTGGGTTGCATCCATGGAGGTGAGTTTTTTGAAGGATCCGTGGATGGCGGTGAGACGGCCATCTGTTCTGACGGTGAGTCGTCCTCAGGCAAGACAGACTCTTTATATCAGCTACAAGATGGCGTGCTTGGGGGCTGTTTCGATGGCAGCAGTATTCCGGACCACTCTGAGCCGCCGAATCAAGCCGGAGTTTTCATGGCTGGCACTCAACCCGAGCAGAACTCTATGGCTGCGGCAGCAGTAACCACCGGGTCGGCAGCAGCCAGGTCAGGAGACCCCGCGCGCCCCCCGGCTCAGATGCTAATGGACCTCATGGATAAGTTGACGGCTTTGTTGACTGCTGTGGTGGAGCCGGCGGATAAGGCTCAGCATGGCGCGGAGGTGGCATAGGTACGCGAATAGATGGCACAGGCCAAGGAAAATTTAGCAGCAGAAGAGGTCAGGATGGCCGCGGAGCGGGCGGCTTTGGACGCTCGTGCTCAGCAACTTCAAGCGGAGACTTTTCGGCTCTCGGTGGATCTGAATGCGTCAAACAAGGTCATGAGGAGAAGGCACCAGAAAACTCAGTCACGTCTGCCTCTGACGTATGATCCTAGGAACCTTTTCCACACACCCAGGGCTGGTCCAAGTAACCCGCCGGAGGCAAACCGGATCACGACACCCGGGGCCGGGGTGCCGGTTCAGCCGCGGGCCATGGAACCACCTCATATGAATACCGCTCTACCTCATTATACACCAATACCACTGGGTCACTTTTCCAATCCTTTGGAGAATCTCATTGCTGCGTCGGCTCGTTTGGCTACTCTCCGGATGGAAGGCGACTCTCCGACAGCAATCGAAACACGAAAGGTGAGAGAACTTCTTCAGACGCCTCTGGCGTAGCAGGATGCATACTCTTACAGTCGAGACAGAATCCATTCAACCCCTCACCCAAGCCGGAGCCCGAGCTATAGTAAGCATATGGACTCAGCCGCTATGTCGAGCAACGCTCCACGCCGTAACCAACCACGCAGGCATGAGTCGGCACAGGGTGGAGCCCTTAACTTGGCGGATCAGGAGAGGATCCGTCAAGAGGCTGAGCGGGCGGTTCAACTGGCAGCTGAGCAAGCGGCTCATCAGGCTTTTCTGGCTTACCCGGCAACCTCTATTGAGGCAGGAGTAGCCACAAGAACAGAAGGTGTCCCTTGCCTGGTGCCAGCTATACGTAATGAGCGCTTGCCAAAAGACTTCAAGGGGCCTCGTAAGGTGCCTAATTACACGGCCGACTTGCAGCCTGGGGCCTGGATTGAAAGTTATGAGATGGTGATGGAGCTGTTGGAAGTTAGCGATGCAGCAATGGCTAAGTATTTCACTATGATGTTGGATGGAACGGCTCGCACTTGGTTGAAAGGATTGCCCCCCAATTCCATCGGCTCATGGGCGGAGTTAAAGGCCCGGTTCATTCAGAACTTCAAGGATACATGTAAACAACCTATGTCAATCGTGGACCTGACTAGAGGAAGGTGAGTCCACGACCCATTGGGTGCGCCGGGTCAAGGAGATAATACATTCATCTGATAAGATGGGTGCCGGCTCGGCAATCTTAATATTGGAGAAAAATTACCGTTTTGAACCTCTGAAGCAGAAGCTCGGGCGGGTCAAGCGTGACTGCAATGACATGGGCCAGTTGATGGCGGCCCTGGTCAAATATGTTGATTCTGACAGTACCAAGGATCCCGTGTCTGATGAAGAAAAAACAGGGAAGGGAAAGAAGAACGGCAACGGCAAGGGTCACCAGCATAACCCAGCAAATCAAGGAGGTAATAAACGTAAGGCTGACGAGTTTGTGGCTAACACCAATGCACAGGGGAACAACCAACGGTGCAAGGGTAGGCAACCCCCTCGGTCAGGCGGGTCAGGTCCCACCCTCGAGCAACTACTGAATGAACCTTGTCCAAGACACGGCACCCGGGAGAAGCCAGCTACCCATCTGTGGAAGGACTGTACGATCATGCAGGCATTTAAAAATTCCAACACATTTGATGGTAGTTGATACGTCTCCAATGTATCTATAATTTTTTATTGCTCCATGCTATATTATCTACTGTTTTGGACATTATTGGGCTTTATTATCCACTTTTATATTATTTTTGGGACTAACCTATTAACCGGAGGCCCAGCCCAGAATTGTTGTTTTTTGCCTATTTTAGGGTTTCGAAGAAAAGGAATATCAAACGGAATGAAACCTTCGGGAACGTGATTTTCTCATCGAACATGATCTAGGAGACTTGGACCCTACGTCAAGAAATAAAGGAGGAGGCCAC
>NC_041386.1:608055467-608069656 GCF_002162155.2 Triticum dicoccoides
CCTCCACCCTCGTGGGCCCCCTGTTGCTCCATTGACGTACTCCTTCCTCCTATATATACCTACGTACCCCCAAACGATCAGATACGGAGCCAAAACCCTAATTCCACCACCGTAACTTTCTGTATCCACGAGATCCCATCTTGGGGCCTGTTCCGGAGCTCCGCCCGACATCACGGAGGGCTTCTACATCAACACCATAGCCTCTCCGATGAAGTGTGAGTTTTTTACCTCAGACCTTCGGGTCCATACTTATTAGCTAGATGGCTTCTTCTCTCTTTTTGGATCTCAATACAATGTTCTCCCCCTCTCTTGTGGAGATCTATTCGATGTAATCTTCTTTTTGCGGTGTGTTTGTTGATACCGGTGAATTGTGGTTTTATGATCAAGATTATCTATGAACAATATTTGAATCTTCTCTGAATTCTTTTATGTATGATTGGTTATGTTTGCAAGTCTCTTCGAATTATCAGTTTGGTTTGGCCTACTAGATTGATCTTTCTTGCAATGGGAGAAGTGCTTAGCTTTGGGTTCAATCTTGCGGTGTCCTTTCCCAGTGAAAGTAGGGGCAGCAAGGCACGTATTTTATTGTTGCCATCGAGGATAACAAGATGGGGTTTTATCATATTGCATGAATTTATCCCTCTACATCATGTCATCTTGCTTAAGGCATTACTCTGTTTTCATGAACTTAATACTCTAGATGCATGCTGGATAGCGGTCGATGAGTGGAGTAATAGTAGTAGATGCAGGCAGGAGTCGGTCTACTTGTCTCGGACGTGATGCCTATATACATGATCATACCTAGATATTCTCATAACTATGCTCAATTCTGTCAATTGCTCAATAGTAATTCGTTCACCCACCGTAAAATACTTATGCTCTTGAGAGAAGCCACTAGTGAAACCTATGGCCCCCGGGTCTATCTTCATCATATTAATCTTCCAATACTTAGTTATTTCCTTTGCTTTCTTACTTTGCTTTTATTTTACTTTGCATCTTTATCACAAAAATACCAAAAATATTATCCTATCATATCTATCAGATCTCACTCTCGTAAGTGACCGTGAAGGGATTGACAACCCCTTATCACGTTGGTTGCGAGGAGTTATTTGCTTTGTGCAGGTACGAGGGACTCGCACGTAGCCTCCTACTGGATTGATACCTTGGTTCTCAAAAACTGAGGGAAATACTTACGCTACTTTGCTGCATCATCCTTTCCTCTTCAAGGAAATCCAACGCAGTGCTCAAGAGGTAGCAGTAGTCACGGGCCTGGTGGCGGTTCAGGCGGAGGCGGCTTTCATGGCTCGAGCGCCGGTTCAGGCGAAGGCGGTTTTCACGGTTAGGGCTATCCGGGTAACCGGGGAGGTTATAATCCACAACCCGGCCAAGGTAATCAGCAGCAACAGCAACAGCAGTCCGGATATCAGAGCAACCCAAAACAGTTGAATAGTGGGCAGTACCATGTATTTACCACTAGTTTATGCAAGAGGGACCAGAAGCTTCATAAGAGGGCTATCAATGCCATTGAGCCGGTGATTCCATGTTATTTGAGGTAGTCAGAATAGCCTATTGTGTGGAGCAGAGAAGATCACCCTCCCCGGGTTGATAATCTAGGTCACTTAGCCTTAGTAGTGGCACCTCAGGTTGGTGGATATAAATTCACTAAGGTGCTCATGGATGGAGGCAGTAGCATCAACATCATCTATTATGAGACGTTCATCGGATGGGGTTGACTGATAAGAGTCTTAAGCAATCCAACACTGTTTTTCATGGTGTTGTGCCTGGCAAGT
Source organism: Triticum dicoccoides (assembly GCF_002162155.2). Taxonomy (NCBI): domain Eukaryota; kingdom Viridiplantae; phylum Streptophyta; class Magnoliopsida; order Poales; family Poaceae; genus Triticum; species Triticum dicoccoides. The sequence goes on from NC_041386.1 coordinate 608,057,258, forward strand.
CGGCATACCCAGTTGGTAAGATTGAACTAGAAGTAGCCTTTGGGGATGAATATGATTCCAGGGCTGAGAAGCTAACTTTTGAGGTGGTTAAGATCAAAAGCCCATATCATGCTCTGTTTGGACGGCCGGCTTATGCCAAATTCATGGCTCGGCCGTGCTATGTGTATCTACAGCTCAAGATGCCGGGTTATAAAGGCACCATCACGGTACATGGAAGCCGGAAAATAGCCCTGGAGTGTGAAGAAGGAGATGCCGCTTATGCTGAGTCTGTTTGTGCAATAGAGGAGTTCAAGTTTTATAAAGATAATGTTGACCCGGCAGACATGACGTCTTTGAAGAAGCCAACTATGGAGCATGAATCAGTGTTGAAATTCAAGTCAGCTAATGACACCAAGATGGTTGATTTTGTGCCTGGCAACTCATCCGAACAGTTCATCATCAATGCCAACTTGGATCCAAAATAGGAAAGCGCGCTCATTGATTTCATCCATGAGAACCGGGACATTTTTGCATGGAAACCTTCTGACATGCCGGGTGTTCCGAGAGAACTCGCTGAGCACACTCATAACATGATCCGAAGTTTAAGCTGGTCAGGCAGTTCCTTCGGCGGTTTAATGAGGAAAGGCGCAAGGCCATTGGAGGAGAGGTGGCCCGGCTCTTGGCGGCCGGTTTCATTGTGGAAGTTTTTCACCCAGAGTGGTTGGCTAACCCGGTGCTTGTACTCAAGAAAAACGGCACCTGGCGTATGTGTGTGGATTACACCGATTTGAACAAAGCTTGTCCGGCTGACCCTTTTTCTCTCCCTCATATTGATCAGATCATTGATGCTACGGCGGGTTGTGAGCGTTTGAGTTTTCGGGACGCCTATTTAGGTTATCATCAGATCAAGATGGCAGTCAAGGACCAGGAGAAGACAGCTTTCATCACTCCCTTCGGAGCCTTCTGCTATGTGTCTATGCCTTTTGGGCTTAAGAGTGCCCAAGCGACTTATCAACGGTGTGTGCAGAATTGCCTTCATAGTCAGATTGAGCATAATGTTCATGCTTATGTGGATGATATAGTGGTGAAATCCAGAGATACGGAAACCTTGGTAACAGATCTGAAGGAAACCTTTGATAACCTCCGGGTCTACAAGATGATGCTTAACTCGGCCAAGTGTGTTTTTGGAGTCCCATCTGGCAAACTCTTGGGTTTCTTGGTGTCTAACAGAGGTATTGAGGCTAACCCGGAGAAAATTAAGGCAATCACATCTTTGGCTAAACCGGTGTGCATCAATGATGTTCAGCGGCTGGCGGGTCGCGTCGCTGCCTTAAGCTGGTTGATAAGACGGTTAGGGAGAAGGCGATGCCTTTGTATCAAATGATGAAAAAGGTGGATGATTTTGTCTGGAGTGATGCTGCTAACTCTGCCTTCGAGGATCTGAAGAAACAGCTCGTTGAGTCGCCGGTTCTTGCTGCTCCGGTTGAGAAAGAGTCGTTGTTGTTATATGTGGTTGCTAACTCACGTGATGTCAGTGTGGCCATTGTGGTGGAGCGCAAGGAGGCTGGCAAGGAACATCTGGTCCAGTGGCCGGTTTACTACGTCAGTGAGGTGCTGATTGAATCTAAACAAAGATATCCACATTGGCAGAAGCTCGTTTATGGGGTGTTCATGGCAAGCCGGAAGCTCAAACATTACTTTCAGGGTCACCCAATCACTATGGTTAGCTCTACTCCTCTAGGAGACATCATTCAAAATAGAGAAGCCACAGGACAAGTCGCCAAGTGGGCCATTGAACTTGGGTCTCATGGTTTGAAGTATGTGCCACGTACTGCGATCAAATCTCAGGCGCTGGTTGACTTCATTAATGACTGGACAGAGTTGCAGATGCTAGAAGAGAAACCATACAACACATATTGGACGATTCACTTTGATGGGTCCAGATAGTTGGAAGGCTCGGGGCTGGAGTTGTTTTAACTTCTCCCCGAGGTGACAAATTTTGTTATGTGTTGCAATTGATGTTTCCTTGTACTAACAATGCAGTAGAATATGAAGCCCTGCTCCATGGTCTTCGAATGGCTAAAGAGATGAGTCTGACCGGGTCCGGTGCCTTGGCGATTCAGATTTGGTGGCTCAACAGGTGTCAGGAAAGTGGGATTCCAAAGATCCCCTCATGGCGGCTTATCACCGCGAGGTCGACGTTGTTGCAGGGCATTTTAAGGGTTATCAAGTGGAGCACATTGACCATAGAAAGAATGAAGTAGTCGATGCCTTAAGTCGGTTGGGATCTCAGTGTAAGCCGGTACCCCCTAACACCTTTTTGGATGTTTTACATAACCCGTCGGTTAAGTTGCGTACGGAGGAAGATTTGGCCATTCCTGACCCGGAAGCACAGTTAGTGGCGGCTACTCATGTTATTCCAGATTAGACAGTACCGTTCTTGGCCTACATGACCCGGGGTGAGTTGCCAGAGGACGAGACCCTGGCCCAACAGATAACCCGGCGGTCCAAGTCAATGACGATTTCTGACGGGGAGTTGTATCATCGCAGCATCACTGGAGCATTTCAGCGTTGTGTTTCTCCTGAAGAAGGTCAAGAAATACTCCATGAGATCCATGAAGGGGATTGTGGTCATCATGCCGGGTCAAAGTTTCTTGTGGCCAAAGCTTTTCATCATGGTTTTTACTGGTTGACGGCTCACGCTGATGCAGAGGATCTGGTCAGTAGGTGTGATGGATGTCAAAAATTTGCATGACGAGCGCATGTGCCGGCTCAAGAGTTGCGGATGATTCCAATCACTTGGCCGTTTGCAGTCTAGGGGCTTGACATGGTTGGACCTTTCAAAAGGTCTAAGGATAAAAAGACACATCTTTTAGTGGCAGTTGACAAATTCATAAAATGGGTTGAGGCAGAGCCAGTGAGTAAGTGTGATGCAGCCACGGCGGTTCAGTTCATGAAAAAAGGTGATCTTTCGCATTGGTTTTCCACACAGCATTATCACTGACAATGGCACAAATTTCTCCCAAGGGGCTATGGAGGAGTTTTGTCAACATGAGCATATCCGGCTTGATGTTTCTTCTGTCGCTCACCCTCAATCCAATGGTCAGGCTGAGAGAGCAAATTAGGAAATCTTAAAAGGTCTCAAGCCCCAGCTTATGGTTCCCTTACAACGGACGCCGGGTTGTTGGGTAGAGGAATTACCCTCGGTGCTGTGGAGTATCAACACCACTCCTAACAGGTCTACAGGTTATACACCTTTCTTCATGGTTTATGGGGCGGAAGCAGTGTTGACATCCGTCATGACTCGCCTCGCGTGGAGGCTTATGTTGAAGATAATAACGAACAAGCCCGACAGGATGCACTTGACTTGTTAGATGAGGAGAGAGACTTGGCGGCGGCTCGATCAGCAATTTATCAACAGGACCTGCGTCGTTATCACAACCGCCGGATTAAGTCCAGAACCTTTCAAGAAGGTTACCTGGTGCTTGCTACGTCTTGAGCTTGCGTTGGTTTTCCCCGAAGAGGAAGGGATGATGCAGCAGAGTAGCGTAAGTATTTCCCTCAGTTTTTGAGAAACAAGGTATCAATCCAGTAGGAGGCCACGCTCAAGTCCCTCGTACCTGCACAAAACGATAGCTACTCGCAACCAACGCGATTAGGGGTTGTCAATCCCTTCACGGTCACTTATGAGAATGAGATCTGATAGATATAATATTTGTGGTATTTTTGGTATAAAGATGCAAAGTAAAAAAGTAAAGGCAAAGTAAAAAAGCAAAGCAAGATTAAAGTGATGGAGATTAATATGATGAGAATAGACCCCGGGGCCATAGGTTTCACTAGTGGCTTCTCTCAAGAGCATAAGTATTCTATGGTGGGTGAACAAATTACTGTTGAGCAATTGACAGAATTGAGCATAGTTATGAGAATATCTAGGCATGATCATGTATATAGGCATCACGTCTGTGACAAGTAGATTGAAACGATTCTGCATCTACTACTATTACTCCACTCATCGACCGCTATCTAGCATGCATCTAGAGTATTAAGTTAAAAACAGAGTGTCGGTGTCAAAACCGGCGGATCTCGGGTAGGGGGTCCCGAACTGTGCGTCTAGGCCGGATGGTTACAGGAGGCAAGGGACACGAAGTTTTACCCAGGTTCGGGCCCTCTCGATGGAGGTAAAACCCTATGTCCTGCTTGATTAATATTGATGATATGGGTAGTACAAGAGTAGATCTACCACGAGATCGGAGAGGCTAAACCCTAGAAGCTACCCTATGGTATGATTGTTGTTCTATATGTTGTCCTACGGACTAAAACCCCCCGGTTTATATAGACACCGGAGAGGGTTAGGGTTACACAAAGTCGGTTACAATGGTAGGAGATCTACATATCCGTATCGCCAAGCTTGCCTTCCACGCCAAGGAAAGTCCCTTCCGGACACGGGACGAAGTCTTCAATCTTGTATCTTCATAGTCCAGGAGTCCGGCTAAAGGTATAGTCTGGCCATCCGGACACCCCCTAATCCAGGACTCCCTCAGTGGCCCCTGAACCAGGCTTCAATGACGACGAGTCCGGCACGCAGATTGTCTTCGGCATTGCAAGGTGGGTTCCTCCTCCAAGTACTTCATAGAAGATTTTGAACACAAAGATAGTGTCCGGCTCTGCAAAATAAGTTTCCACATATTGCCATAGAGAGAATAATATTTACACAAATCTAATCTGCTGACGTATTCCGTACTGCGACACACCACGGCCAAGCCTTTATCCGAGTCATTTTATTATCCCACCTCAGCGCGTCATGTGAGGCGGTTTCCTTGGCACGTCTTGTTAAAGCAGAGATCGTGTCCCCTTATTCCGGGATTCTCATCAATACGGGCGTGGGTAACCCAACCGCTTCTAGGACTCCTAGATTATAGGTAAGTCCAAACAGACACGGAGAGGACGCTTGATATTCACCCTCTTTATAAAGGGACAAGGCTTTTATTTTTCCCTCCCGTGCTCAATTGAATCCTTCCCCCACCTCAAGCTCGAACGCCCAAAGTTCAGGTTAGGTGCTCCGAACCTTCAGTCATGTCCGGATCTAGCCTTCAAGGCCGATGGGTGCCTTCCTCCATCACGGAAGAAGACATCAAAAAATTGAGGGAGGCCAGATATCTGACCGCCGAGATTTTGCATCGGCTGCCTCCCCGAGGGCAGGCCGTCCCCACCCCCGAACCCAACGAGAACGTCGTGTTCGTCTCCCACTTCCTCCGAGGTCTAGATCTTGCTCTGGATCCTTTCGTCGGGGGTTTGATGTTTTATTACGGGCTAGACTTCCATGATATAGCTCTGGACTCCTTTCTTCATATCACGACATTTATTGTCGTGTGCGAGGCCTTCCTCCGGGTTACCCCTCACTTTGGCCTATGGCTCAAGACCTTTGAAGTGAAGCCGAAGATGATCGAGGGGCAACATGCAGTGTGTGGAGGTGCCTCAATACGCAAGATGACGGGAGCTCCGTGGCCCAAAGGTTCCATCCCAGCGGTGTCTGAATTGTGGCAACAGGAGTGGTTCTACATCACAGCTCCTAGAAGTGCCAAGTGGGCGGCCGCCCCTGTTTTCCGCTTGGGCCCTCCACCACAACTGATGTCATGGATCAGCAGAGGTCTGAGCTGGGGTCCAGCCAAGGACGTGTCTATACTGCAAAGCCGCATTCAAGATCTCTTCAATGGAGATTTCAGTTTGGTTGCGGTAATACAAGTTATGCTGGTTCGTCAAGTCCAGCCTTGCAAACGCCGGCCTCTTCGCCTGTGGGAGTTCAATCCCGAGGGACCGCGTGTCATTCAAAATTTTCTCGGCCTGACGCACGAGGAGATGTACAGGTCATTCTTCGGACCTCAGGTGGAGTGTCCGGAAATCACCGAGGACGTGGGCCTGAGTAGTAACCGCGTCGCCGAACAGGTAAGGCATCTTCTGGCCGAACATACTATATTTCCCTTGTTACGAAGTTATTTCTGAGAGTTCGCTTCTTGACCAGGACTGGCTAACAAAGGCAAAGTTGATTCGGTGTTCAGCCCCCCTCCCTGAGGGTTTGGAAAATCCGGTATTGGAAAAGATGCTCCAGACCGCACCTTGCCTAGAGCCCTTGAAGGAAGATACAGTGGAGGATAATATGGGCGGACACGGGCCCCCAACGCTGCCCATTCTAACCGAGGGAGCGAGCGTCTCCATGAAAGAAGACGACCAGAAGAGGAAAAGGACTGCGCCCGGGGATTCAGAAGCCGAAGCTTCCAAAAGGGAGAAGAAGTCTCCCACAGAGGGTCCTACCTTGGCGGGGCGCTGTTGCCGCACAAAGTCCGTGGGGGGATCAATTCTCCCGCGAGTCGTAAGTGACCCGAAATACTTTAATAGTACAGATATGCCCTCTTTTTCTTCTGAGAGAATAACCACCGCATATGTCTTTGCAGTTCGGGCCTTAGCCCCTCTCAAATGAGCTCGTCTTCGGGGGATCTTCTTCCAGAGATGATGGAGAGCAAAACGCCTCCTCTGGACTCCTTCGCTCCGGAAGTGGGCGACCCTGAAGTGTCGTCGTGTAGGGCCTCTCCGAGTCCGGTGAGACCAGAAGATAATCCCATTGACCCCAGAAGCTCCCAGTGTCCGGCTCCCGAAGAGAGCAGACAAAAGAGTCCGACACCGTCTAGTGTGCGATCGGATGTTCTGAGGGAGTTGGTGGGGCGAGCGGCCATCTCAGATGAACACCGTGTGCTGATGAATATGGTGATGGAGAGAATATCATCCGTCGAAAGAGGATTGCATGAAGCTTTTATGAGTCTACTGACAGGCTTTGAGGTACGGTGGAAGCTCCCAGGTAATAACCATACTGCATCTATGTGCAGGTGATGGAAGCTCCGGTGGCTAGCCGGACTATCGAGTTTGCCCATTTAGAACGGCAACTGGATGCGGCAGACGCCGACATCGAGCTTGTTAACAAAAGGCTTGACGAGGCACAGGGTAAGTGTCATTATCTGGTAAGCGCCACATAGGAAGAGCAGCATGATGCCAGTATCTTTAATATGTTGTGACTGCAGATGGAGCTGCCACTGTTCAAGCCTTGCGGGCAGAACTTGCCCGAGCCAAGGAACAAGCGAGGTTGGGTAATGCGGCTGCTTTGAAGGCGGCCGAAGAGTTGCAAGCTGAGAAGGCCGCGCATGGCGAGAGCCGAGACAAGATGGCCAAGATGGCCATAGAATTAAAAGCCACCACCGACCGTTGCCGGGTTCTTGAAAAGGAAAACCAAGCGAAGGCATCGGATCTTGAGAAGGCTGCTATGACGAAAAAAGACCTCCGCTCTGCTATGAGGGCAAAGAAGGAGGAGCTGCGAGAAGCCGGGGATATTGTAGCTGGGAAATCATTTATGTTGCGGAGGAAGTTCGGAGATCCACGGTATGCCCCTCTGGATCGGCTATGGAGTTCGGAGGGTGTGTATATGGATTTGGAGGCGAGCGCTGCCGATGCGGCCAAGTACTTCCAGGGTCAGACAGACCGTGAAGTAGACCAGCTGTTTTGGAGATAATTCCATTCTCCCGAGCGTCCACTTTCATTGATTGACCAATTAGCCGAATGGGCCGAACTAAATAGGTTGTCCGGACTCTCCATGAGGTCTGTTGTGGATCAGCTATGGCCGGAAAGGTCAAAACCGAACAGCTATTTCAGCTTGGTGCAACAGTTCCTTGATGTGGTGCCGTGCATTAATGCGATGAAGAGGTCGGCATGCATAGAGGGCGCACGGATGGCCTTTGCCCGTGTTAAGGCATACTGGGCGGAGATGGATGCTACCAATGTTGCAGCGCGGGATTCGGCTATAGGTCGAAAGGCTGCTGAGCACTACTTTGAAGAAGTTCTTGAGGGTGCCCGTTTGATAGAGACCCAGTGCTCAAAAAATATTATGTTTGAGTGATATGTAATCTCATTGTAAGCGAAATGCTTTTATAAATTTTTATAAGGCTATTTTTATACTTTTGCCTGAAAGTAATATGATGCCTCCTGGGCGGCCGTTTATGTATACATGTGTATAACCTAAAAGATTGCAGTCGTCAGCTTCAACCCCCACGCATATAATGCGGAGGTGCTTGCAAAAACATGCGTTCACACTTAACCCAACGTCTTGGTCCTATTAAGGAGGTGATAGCGAAGCGAGCGAGGCAACCGGACTATAATGCTTTAGCACTTTCACTTAGCCATAGGAGTTTGACAGTGGGGCTACTAGATAGCCCCTGGTGGCTCCGCACTCTCCCGATTCCGGGGTGCGTACATGCCTGGCCAGAAAACGGCCCTTCGTTAAGGCGGAGGAATTCTAACATTCCCACAGGTCATCGAGTGGTTAACCAGTCTCACGCTATATCATGACAGTCAGTTTTCAGCTTTCTCTACTGAGGTGCTTGTCCGGATGAACCAGGGCACAATCGCAGTAGTTCTCCTGGTGCTACCTTAGCCGGTAAAGCGGAACGTAAGGCACCAAAACACAGGAGCCGGGCAAACCCAACATTTGACGAAAGACAATGATTCAGAGCTGATGCATATAGGGCCAAACTCGCGACGCCGAACACTCCCTAAGGTATTCGGTCTTTGTGGTATAAACCGGGCCTAAATAATGGCCTTTGTAAGAAGCCCCTTGTGTCCAGGTACGTGCATTGTTTTGGCATGGCCACATGCCAAGACGTCAGCATCCTTCTCAATGGTGGATATGTATCAACAAGAGACAGTAAAAAAAGGTTTACGCAGGGTCTTAATCTAAAAAGAATCCTTGGAGCGGGTCCCTGCTGCACGTCTGCGCCTGTGTCTCCGTTGTGCCGTATCCTGGACGGGTGTAGCACGATGATCGTCTGTAAAAGAGAGGAAGTTAAGTGAAAAAGTTGTCGTGCAAAAAGATAGTTTTTAAAGAAAACCATGTATAATTCAAGATGATAAGAAATTGCCACTCGTCTGCGCGTGTTGAGCCCCTTGTATTGACAAATAGGGATGTGACCATTTATTCGGTATAAGTAGCGGTGCCGGACTCGATTAGTTGTATCTGAGGTCTTGACGACCTATTGGATGCTTTCGCTTGTCCGGGCGCCTTTAGTGTGCGGCTGCCAAGGCAGCCTCACTCTCTTCGGCGTGGAGAGATCGCTTGATATTTCTGTGCACTGTAATGATGCCACGTGGACCGGGCATCTTGAGTGTGAGGGAGGCATAGTGCGGTATTGCATTAAAGCGAGTGAAAGCTTCGCGTCCAAGCAGTGCTTGACAGCCACTTTGAAACGGAGCGATGTGGAAAGTTAAATGCTCGCGATGGAAGTTATCGGGGGAGCCGAATATAACTTGTAGTAGGAGGGAGCCCGTACAACGAGCCCCTGGGCCTGGCGTTACTCCTTTAAAGGTAGTATTGCTATGGCGAATTTGTGTTGGGTCTAACCCCATCCCGCGGATTGTATCCTGATATATTAGGTTTAGGCTACTGCCGCCGTCCATCAAGACTCTTGTGAAGTGATATCTGCCAATTACTGGGTCTAATACCAGGGCAGCCCATCCTGCGTGTCGGGTACTTGCTGAGTAATCACGATGGTCGAAAGTGATCGGTTGAGATGACCAGTGGCAGGACTTCGTGGTGACAGGAACTTGGGTATATTTTCTTGGGAGTGCCATGTTGTTTTTTCCCTTGATTACGTGTAACACGTTTACAGTTTTGACTTCTGGTGGAAATTTCTTTTGTTCCCCCGTGTCTTGCTTGGGGGGCTCGTCCTCGTCTTCACTTGGTGTATCCTCCCCCTTGTGTACGGCGTTGAGCTTGCCGGACTGCTTGAAGACCCAACATTCTCTGTGGGTATGATTAGCAGGTTTACCAGGGGTACTATGAATCTGACATACTTGGTCCAGAATTTTGTTGAGGCTGGACAATTCATCCCTGGTGCCTTTAGGGGGAGGCTTTTGACCTGGCCAAGAGCTTTTGAATCCGGCATTTACTGTCGTGCCCTTCGTGCTGTCTTCTTTATTCCAGCGTTTGTTATTGTTGTTGCGCCGTGATTTCTCGTTTCCATCTCTAACTTCAGATGTACTGGGGTTGCTGGTGCTGCATCTGGCTAGCCAGCTGTCCTCACCCGCGCAAAAGCGGGTCATGAGGTTTGTTAATGCGGCCATCGTTCTCGGCTTATTTTGGCCGAGGTGTCTGGCGAGTCATTCGTCACGGACGCTATGCTTGAAAGCTGCCAAGGCTTCGGCGTCCGGACAGTCGACAATCTGGTTCTTTTTAGTAAGAAACCTGTTCCAAAGCTTTCGGGCTGACTCTCCGGGCTGTTGAGTTATATGACTCAAATCGTCCGCATCCGGAGGTCGGACATAAGTCCCTTGAAAATTTGCCCGAAAGGCGTCTTCGAGCTCTTCCCAACTTCCAATGGAGCTTTCGGGGAGGCCTTTGAGCCAGTGACGAGCTGGCCCTTTGAGCTTGAGGGGTAGGTACTTGATGGCGTGGAGATCATCTCCTCGAGCCATATGGATATGAAGGATGTAGCCCTCAATCTAGACCCCAGGGTCTGTTGTTCCATCATATGCCTCTATGTTTACGGGCTTGAATCCCTCTGGAAATTCGTGGTCCAGCACCTCATCAGTGAAACATAGGGGGTGTGCGGCACCCCTGTAGCTGGGTGTACCATGTTGTTTGGATGTTTGTTGTGTTGCATTGTATGCTGGGGCGCGCTTGCGTGGTCCATAGATGGATCTTGTTGCGCCGTCCTTTGGGTGCGAGACCTCGCATGGGTCGCGTATTGTATTGTGAGCGGCGTTGTATGCCGCTCTGTGTTGGTAGAGGGGTCGTCTATCCGACCAGGTGGCTGCTTTGATATTTGGTTGTGGGGGTTCTGAGGCCTCCTCATCGAATTCGGGTAGCAGCTTCCGCTTTGGGTAACTCTTGGAGGGGCGATTGTCGCTGTACCTTGCTGCAGTGTTGAGTATTTTACTCCATCTGATTTGGAGTGTGTCTTGCGCGGCCTTGAGCCTTTGCTTCTGCTTTTTCAGACTCCTCGCGGTGGCAACAAGCCTTTTTACGGGCATTCTGCTGCTCTGGGTGTCTGTCCGGCATTATTTCGTCCGGACCATTATCCTTGATAGGATTTGTTTGTTCGGTTTGATTATCCGGATTGCCGTTGTCCGGCAGCGGGTCGCCCTGCTCCAGCGCTGGGTCTGTGTGATCGCTATTTCTGTCGAGGCGGGATTTGGGGTGGCGCTTGCGTCGCCGCTTTAACTGCTTTTCGAGGGAACAAGCCTTCGGTGCGTCCTTCCGCTCCTCGTCGTCATCTTTTGGTGCGTCCACCATGTATACGTCATATGACGAGGTGGCGTTCCAGGGCCCAATAGGCACTGGTTCTTCATCGTCTCCTTCATCAGTGTCCATACCGTCGATGTCTTCGGAGTCAAAGTCGAGCATGTCGGTTAAATCGTCGACAGTGGCTACAAAGTGGGTGGTGGGTGGGCTTTGGATTTCTTCATCATCCGCATCCCAATCTCGCTGACCGTAGTCCGGCCAGGGCTCTCCTAATAAAGAGAGAGACTTTAGTGATTTTATAATATCGCCAAAGGGCGAGTGCTGAAAGATGTCCGCGGCAGTAAACTCCATGATCGGCGCCCAATCGGATTCGATCGGCAGAGGCGCGAATGGTTCGGAGTCCGGAGCGGAGTCCGGCTCCTTGGAATCATGAGTCTTGCAGAGTGCAGGGCTGATGTTCGGCTCGATCGCCGTTAGGATCGCAGCCCCCAAGGCGGCGTCCAACCACCCATCCTCGATCGGCGCAGTTAGCTCCGAATTAAGGGTCGAAGCCGATGCGGGTGCGGCTTTCAGGGCACTGTTAGGCGGCAGAGCTAGATTATGCTCGTCGTGGCAGTGCGGCGCGCTCGAAAGTGGCTCGAATCCGTTGAAGATCAAGTCCCCGCAGATGTCAGACGTGTAGTTTAAACTTCCAAATCTAACCTGACGGCCAGGGGCATAGCTTTCGATCTGCTCCAGATGGCCAAGTGAATTGGCCCACAGTGCAAAGCCGCCGAAGACAGAGATATGTCCGGGGAGACAAGTTTCACCCTAGACCGCATCAGTATCGATGATCGTAGGAGCCATCAAGCCTGACGGCGACGACACAGAGGAACTCTCAATGAAAGCACCAATGTCGGTGTCAAAACCGGCGGATCTCGGGTAGGGGGTCCCGAACTGTGCGTCTAGGCCGGATGGTTATAGGAGGCAAGGGACATAAGTTTTACCCAGGTTCGGGCCCTCTCGATGGAGGTAAAACCCTACGTCCTGCTTGATTAATATTGATGATATGGGTAGTACAAGAGTAGATCTACCACGAGATCGGAGAGGCTAAACCCTAGAAGCTAGCCTATGGTATGATTGTTGTTCTGTATGTTGTCCTA
>NC_041386.1:608069971-608081745 GCF_002162155.2 Triticum dicoccoides
TTTATATAGACACCGGAGAGGGTTAGGGTTACACAAAGTCGGTTATAATGGTAGGAGATCTACACATCCGTATCGCCAAGCTTGCCTTCCACGCCAAGGAAAGTCCCTTCCGAACACGCGACGAAGTCTTCAATCTTGTATCTTCATAGTCCAGGAGTCCGGCTGAAGGTATAGTCCGGCCATCCGGACACCCCCTAATCCAGGACTCCCTCACAGAGTAACGCCTTAAGCAAGATGACATGATGTAGAGAGATAAATTCATGCAATATGAAATAAACCCCATCTTGTTATCCTCAATGGCAACGATGCAATACGTGCCTTGCTGCCCCTTCTGTCACTGGGAAAGGACACCGCAAGATTGAACCCAAAGCTAAGCACTTCTCCCATGGCAAGAACTACCAATCTAGTTGGCCAAACCAAACGGATAATTCAAAGAGACTTGCAAAGATAACCAATCATACATAAAAGAATTTAGAGAAGATTCAAATATTATTCATAGATAGACTTGATCATAAACCCATAATTCATCGATCTCAACAAACACACCGTAAAAAGAAGATTACATCGAATAAATCTCCACAAGAGAGGGGGAGAACTTTGTATTGAGATCCAAAAGAGAGAAGAAGCCATCTAGCTACTAACTATGGACCCGAAGGTCTGAGGTAAACTACTCACACTTCATCGGAGGGGCTAGGATGATGTAGAAGCCCTCCGTGATGACGGCCCTCTTTCGGTGGAGCTCCAGAACAGGCCCCAAGATGGGATCTCGTGGATACAGAAACTTGCAGCGGTGGAATTAGGTTTTTGGCTCCTCTTCTGATCGTTTGGGGGTACGTAGGTATATATAGGAGCAAGGAGTACGTCGGTGGAGCACCAAGGGGCCCACGAGGCAGGGGGCGCGCCCCCCACCCTCGTGACCTCCTCTTTGGCTCCTTGGAGTAGGGTCCAAGTCTCCTGGATCACGTTCGGTGAGAAAATCACGTTCCCGAAGATTTTATTCCGTTTGGACTCTGTTTGATATTCTGTTTCTCCAAAACACTGAAATAGGCAAAAAAAACAGCAATTCTGGGTTGGGCCTCCGGTTAATAGGTTAGTCCCAAAAATAATATAAAAGTGGAAAATAAAGCCCAATATAGTCCAAAACAGTAGATAATATAGCATGGAGCAATCAAAAATTATAGATATGTTGGAGACGTATCAGGCATCCCCAAGCTTAATTCCTGCTCGTCCTCGAGTAGGTAAATGATAAAAAGAGAATTTTTTATTCGGAGTGCTACTTGGCATAATTTCAATGCAAATCTTCTTAATTGTGGTATGAATATTCAGATTAGAAAGATTCAAGACAAAAGTTTATATTGACATGAAAAATAATAATACTTCAAGCATACTAACAAAGCAATTATGTCTTCTCAAAATAACATGGCCAAAGAAAGTTATCCCTACAAAATCATATAGTCTGGCTATGCTCCATCTTCACCACACAAAATATTTAAATCATGCACAACCCCGATGACAAGCCAAGCAATTGTTTCATACTCTAACTTTTTCAAAACTTTTCAATCTTCACGCAATACATGAGCGTGAGCCATGGATATAGCACTATTGGTGGAATAGAATGGTGGTTGTGGAGAAGACAAAAAGGAGAACATAGTCTCACATCAACTAGGCGTATCAACGGGCTATGGATATGCCCATCAATAGATATCAATGTGAGTGAGTAGGGATTGCCATGCAACGAATGCACTAGAGCTATAAGTATATGAAAGCTCAAAAAGAAACTAAGTGGGTGTGCATCCAACTTGCTTGCTCATGAAGACCTAGGGCAATTTGAGGAAGCCCATCATTGGAATATACAAGCCAAGTTCTATAATGTAAAATTCCCACTAGTATATGAAAGTGATAACATGAGAGACTCTCTACTATGAAGATCATGGTGCTACTTTGAAGCACAAGTGTGGTAAAAGGATAGTAACATTGTCCCTTCTCTATTTTTCTCTCATATTTTTTATATTTTTTTTATTTGGGCCTTTTCTATTTTTTATGGCCTCTTTTCTTTTTTCTTTTTTTATTTGGGCTTCTTTGGCCTCTTTTATTTATTTTTTGTCCGGAGTCTCATCCCGACTTATGGGGGAATCATAGTCTCCATCATCCTTTCCTCACTGGGACAATGCTCTAATAATGATGATCATCACACTTTTATTTTTCTTACAACTCAACAATTACAACTCGATACTTAGAACAAAGTATGACTCTATGTGAATGCATCCGGCGGTGTACCGGGATATGCAATATGACAATGATGGAATGTGTCATGAATGGAACGGTGGAAAGTTGCATGGCAATATATCTTGGAATGGCTTTGGAAATGCCATAATAGGTAGGTATGGTGGCTGTTTTGAGGAAGGTATATGGTAGGTGTATGATACCGGCGAAAAGTGCGCGGTATTAGAGAGGCTAGCAAAGGTGGAAGGGTGAGAGTGCATATAATCCATGGACTCAACATTAGTCATAAAGAACTCATATACTTATTGCAAAAATCTAGAAGTTATCAAAGCAAAGTATTAAGCGCATGCTCCTAGGGGGATAGATTGGTAGGAAAATACCATCGCTCGTCCCCGACCGCCACTCATAAGGAAGACAATCAATAAATAAATCATGCTCCGACTTCATCACATAACGGTTCACCATACGTGCATGCTACGGGAATCACAAACTTTAACACAAGTATTCTTTAAATTCACAACTACTCAACTAGCATGACTTTAATATTATCACCTCCATATCTCAAAACAATTATCAAGCTTCAATCTTTTCTTAGTATTCAACACACCCAAAAGAAAGTTTCACAAATCTTGAACACCAAGCATACTATTATTAAGCAAATTACCATGCTATTAAGAGACTCTCAAAATAATTTAAGTGAAGCATGAGAGATCAATAGTTTCTTTAAAACAAATCCACCACCGTGCTCTAAAAGATCTAAGTGAAGCACATAGAGCAAAATTATAACGCTCAAAAGATATAAGTGAAGCACATAGAGCAAAACTACTTAGCTCAAAAGATATAAGTGAAGCACATAGAGTATTATATCAAATTTTAATTCATGTATGGCTCTCTCAAAAGGTGTGTACAGCAAGGATTATTGTGGCATACTAAGACACAAAGACACAAATAATACAAGACGCTCCAAGCAAAACACATATCATGTTGGTGAATAAAAATATAGCTCCAAGTAAATTACCTATGGAAGTGGACGAAAGAGGGGATGCCTCCTGGGGCATCCCCAAGCTTTGACTTCTTGGTGTCCTTGGATTATCTTGGGGGTGCCATGGGAATCCCAAATCTTAGGCTCTTGCCACTCCTTGTTCCATAATCCATCAAAAGAATTCACCCAAAACTTGAAAACTTCACAACACAAAACTCAAAATAGAAAACTCGTGAGCTCCGTTAGCGAAAGAAAACAAAAGACCACTTCAAGGTACTGTAATGAACTCATTATTTATTTATATTGGTGTTAAACCTACTGTATTCCAACTTCTCTATGGATTATAAACTATTTTACTAGCCATAGATTCATCAAAATAAGCAAACAACACACGAAAAACAGAATCTGTCAAAAACAGAACAGTCTGTAGTAATCTGTAGCTAGCGCAATATCTAGAACCCCAAAAATTCTAAAATAAATTTCTGGACGTGAGGAATTTATCTATTAATGATCTGCAAAAATAATTAACTAAATAGCACTCTTCAAATAAAAATGACAGCAGTTCTCGTGAGCGCTAAAGTTTCTGTTTTTTACAGCAAGTTCAACAAGACTTTCCCCAAGTCTTCCCAACGGTTCTACTTGGCACAAACACTAATTAAATACAGAAAACACAACCAAAACAGAGGTTAAATAATTTATTTATTACTAAGCATGAGCAAAAAGCAAGGAATAAAAATAAAATTGGGTTGCCTCCCAACAAGCGCTATCGTTTAACGCCCCTAGCTAGGCATAAAAGTGAGGATAGATCTAAGTATTGCCATCTTTGGTAGGCAATCCATAAGTGGCTCTCATGATAGTTTAATATGGTAATTTTCTTTTCTTTCTTGGAAAGTGTTCCATGCCCTTTTTTAATGGAAATTGAAATCTAATATTCCCTTCCTTTATATCAATAATCGCACCAACCGTTCTAAGGAAAGGTCTACCAAGAATAATAGGGCAAGAAGGATTGCAATCTATATCAAGAACAATGAAATCTACAGGCACATAATTCCTATTTGCAACAATAAGAACATCATTAATCCTTCCCATAGGTTTCTTAATAGTGGAATCCGCAAGATGCAAGTTTAGAGAGCAATCATCAAAATTGCGGAAATCTAGCAAATCACACAAAGTTTTGGGAATAGTGGAGACACTAGCACCCAAATCACACAAAGCATAAAACTCATGATCTTTAATTTTAATTTTAATAGTTGGTTCCCACTCATCATAGAGTTTTCCAGGGATAGAAACTTTCAACTCAAGTTTTTCTTCATAAGATTGCATCAAGGCATCAACAATATGTTCGGTGAAGGCTTTATTTTGACTATAAGCATGTGGAGAATTTAGCACGGATTGCAACAAGGAAATACAATCAACTAAAGAGCAACTTTCATAATTAAATTCCTTGAAATCCAATATAGTGGGTTTAGCAACATCTAGATTTTTATTTCTTTCAATCCCACTTTCATCAATTTCATCATTAAGATCTAAATACTCCGAATTTTTAGAACGCCTTCTAGGTAAAGGAAGATCATATTCAGTTTCATCAAGATTCATATTGCAAAACAAAGATTTAATGGGGGACACATCAATAAATTTTAGATCTTCATCTTGATTTTCATAGGAATTCGGTTTAGCGGCCATCTTATTGACTAAGGTGGCTTGCATATCCGAAATTTCAGCAGTCATCTTTTCTAGACGAGCAATTTTGGATCTTATACCCTCAAATTCTTTATTCATATAACTCATAAAACTTTTTTGTTCCTTAAGCTCGATTCTAAAGAAATTATTATGCTCAAATTGCAAAACCATAAACTTCCTAACGTTGGTTTCGATCTCCTCTGACCTTTTAAGGTGAAGATCACCAAATCTCGGTTGAGCCATCGCGACAAACAAGCAAACTAGCACACAAGCAAACAAGAGCAAATGGGCAAAAGAGGCAAGTAGAGAGGGAGGATAGAGAGAGAGAAGGCGAATAAAACGGCAAGGGTGAAGTGGGGGAGAGGAAAATGAGAGGAAAATGGCAAATAATGAAATGCGAGAGATTGTGATGGGTACTTGGTATGTTGACTTTTTACATAGACTCCCCGGCAACGGCGCCAGAAATCCTTCTTGTTACGTCTTGAGCTTGCGTTGGTTTTCCCCGAAGAGGAAGGGATGATGCAGCAGAGTAGCGTAAGTATTTCCCTCAGTTTTCGAGAACCAAGGTATCAATCCGGTAGGAGGCCACGCTCAAGTCCCTCGTACCTGCACAAAATGATAGCTACTCGCAACCAACGCGATTAGGGGTTGTCAATCCCTTCACGGTCACTTACGAGAATGAGATCTGATAGATATAATATTTTTGGTATTTTTGGTATAAAGATGCAAAGTAAAAAAGTAAAGGCATAGTAAAAAAGCAAACCAAGATTAAAGTGATGGAGATTAATATGATGAGAATAGACCCAAGGGCCATAGGTTTCACTAGTGGCTTCTCCCAAGAGCATAAGTATTCTACGGTGGGTGAACAAATTACTGTTGAGCTAAGGTTATTAAAAAACAGGCCAAGGGAGTCAAGGGCTACCTCCGACTCAGAATCTTCATCAAGCTTTAACAGGTCCTCGGCGGTGCTCTTTTTCTTCTTGGACCTCTGGGTCGTCTTCTTAGCGGCTATGGCGGCGACTCTAGCCTTCTTGGCGGCTTCATGGTCATACTTGGCTTTCCAGAAGTCAGATTTGGCCTGTAAACAAGTAAATAAGATAAAAGATCATGCAAGTATTTAAAACTGTTGAGGAAAATACAAAGAGAAAGAGGTCAGGGTTTTTTTACCTCTGGCGCCGGGTTAAGTTTGCAGAAGGGGTTTAACCCGACTTAACTGTAGTTTCATATTTACCGTTCACCAGAAGGGTTGACATTGAAACAATATCTTCTTCAGTTAGTTGAACGGAGATGTGATGAAGAGAGTCATCTGGGCCTCCGCCATAGTCATACATCAATTTGGATCGGCGGCTTATAGGGATGACCTGCCACGAGACCCAGCAACGGGTCAAGTCAACTCCGGTTAAGCCTGTCGGGGGACTGATCCACGAACACCTATGGGACCGGCGGGCCGAGTCCCTTTCGATTCGGCGGGGGCAGAGGTCGTGCAAAGAGCGGATCGAGGCGAAGCATACGAGCAGTTTACCCAGGTTCGGGCCGCACGGATGCGTAAAACCCTACTCCTGCTTTGTGGTTTGTATCGAGTTCTTGCTCGGGAGCGTGGAGTGCTACAGTACACACCAGCAGCTAACGAGACCGAGCGTGAGTGTTCTCCCCCCCCCCCCTCTCTACGTTGCACATGGGCCTCCTTTTATATGCTCAAGGGGTCACCGATAGGTGGCAACGGAGACAAAGGGTAAAAATGGAAAGGTGCTGCGGTAGGTACAGCTACCTGCTACAGTGTATCATACCTAACCCTGACGGCAGGGGACAAGGGCATTAAATGCCCGTCTGTGTCGCCTAACAGTGCAAAAGGGACCGTCAGGGGCGCCACCGCTCGCCATAATGGCAATCTTGTTAGCACCGCTTGCCACCGTGTGCCGCTGGCTGCACAGCCTCCCGCCACATACGCCTGGAAGGGTCCCAGAGCGACACGTTGGTGGGTATGCTGGAGCGCGGGCACAGAGTAGTGGCTTGCCGCGGAGAGCGCCTTGCCGCGGTCATTGTCTTGTCGCGTCCGGGAGCTTGTCGCTCACCGGGTCTTGCCGGGACGCGTGGCGCGCCGCGGCAAGTTCCTCGAGATGCCTTGGTTGGCCTTCCCAGCAAGCTCCTCTTGCCGGGGTCTTGAGATGCCCTGGTTGGCCTTCCCGGCAAGCTCCTCTTGCCGGGGTCTTGTCTCCTTGGCTTGGATACTTTGTTCTTGAATGGCTCCAAAGGAACCACGGAGGACCTTGGCGGTCACCCGGCAAGCCTTGCCGCGGGATGCTGCGACTGCCCGTGCACAAGTTCGGGATACTAGGGTACCCCTACTCTAGTACACCAACAGGAGCCCCCGGGCCTGGGCCATACACGATGCCGAGCGCTGTTGGGCCAGGCCCAAAACAGGGCACGGGCACGCGCGGCCTAGGTTATGGCGTATCTCTCTCCGTATCCATCGCGCCCTCCCCGAACGGCATGCATTGAATGCGGCATCGTGGGAGGGATCGTGGGTGGTTTCTTTATTCGGAAATGCGGAACGTCCGCCCCCTCCCTCTTTATAAGCAGGGGAAACAGGGGTAGTTCGCCCATTCACCGGTTGCTGCTTCAATCTCGGAAATCTTCGCCGCTCCCTAATCTTCCCAAAGCCGAAAGAGAGCAGCGCCCCGCCCCCCCATCGCCACCAGCACCACCAACGCCGTCGACCTCCTCCACCACTTCCGCCATGGCTCCGAAAGCCGACAAGGGGAAGGTTGTGAAGTCGACCGAGGCGCAGCGGCTTGCAGCGCTGCGGAAGGAGCAGGCAGTCTTCCCCCCCAAGCTTGCCGCGAAGGAGCTGAGGGAGAACTACTACCTCTTCTGGTCGACGGAGACGCGGGCGCACCCGCGCACGAAGGTACTTCCCGCCGCCGCTTGGAAGAAGGCTCCGAACGGATACCCTTTCTTCGCCTTGTTCTTCTACTGCGGGCTCTGCCCGCCCTTCTCTAAATTCTTCTGCGATATCATGAACACCTACGGGTTCCACCTCCTTGACTTCACCCCCAACGCCGTTCTGACCATGGCAGTTTTTGCGCATCTCTGCGAAAACTTTGTCGGAGTCCATCCCAATGTAGCCCTCTTTCGCCATTTCTTTATACCCCGAGTAGAGAGAGGAGAGCCTTTATCCGGCGGAATCGCCTGGATCTCAAGGGCCGGCAAGAAGGAAACTTATCTGGAGGGACAGTTTTGCGGCAAGTGGGAGGAATGGAGAGCAGACTGGTGCTGGATTGACGAGGAGAACCCGCAGCCGTTTACCACCCGGCGCCAAACCCCAGTAGCACGCGGCAGCGATTGGAGTGACGTGGCCCCGGAAGACGACAGGCTGAAGATTGCCATCACCAGGATCCTATGCCTCAGGCTTGCCGGGCTCACTGTAGGCGCTGTTGGCGCAGATTTCCTTCGCTGCCGCATCGCCCCTCTGCAGGAACGAGGAAGACCCGCCTGGGAGTTCAAGAATGCGGCGGATATCATGAGGCTGCGGCCGGGCCTCAACTTCAACTTCACTGTTCTGGAGCTCAACGCGATGCTCCAGGAGCTGTTCAAGTATGACCCCCAACATCCCGAAGTCTTCAGGTTGCCGGGGGGTGTCGTTCTGCTGTGCAACAACTCCGCGCTCAACCGCATCCGTGCAATAATGCCGCTGCGACTCACATGTAATTGTCCCAACTTGGCAAGAGCCTGCGGACGACGTCGTGCAGCAATTCTTCGATGACTTGGTAGAAGTGCCGATCCGCTCCGACGAGAAGGACGGCCTCACCCGCGACACCACCGATGAGGAGATGACACGCATCGCCACTAGGCTGGAAGAGGCGGCGGCAGCCGCAGCCGCGGGCGAATTTGGATTCACCATGGAGGAGGCAGAAGCAGCAGAGGCGGGAAGCCGTGCCGAGCGAGAGGAGCGCGTCGGCGAGAAAGAACTTGCCGGGCATGGCGCCGGGTCGAGCGAGCCCACCAAGGATACAAGCGGCTCGCTGGAGATCAACTCATCTTCCACTTCATCTTCAGACAGCTCGCTGCAAGCAGAGCCTCCATCTCCACCAAGAAGGCGTCTTCGCAAGGCCGGGGACGTAGCAGAGTGGCAAGCGAGTCAACAACCGCCGCGCCGCGCGACACGCTCCACCGCGGCAAGCACTGTTGCCGCGGGAGCATCTCACGCTGCAGCGGCAACTAGAGCGGGGTCCTCCCGGACCACCGCTTCTGCTCCTGCCGCTTCTCATGTCGTGGCGACAGCTGGAGCGGGGTCGTCGCAGACCACCGCCACTGTTCCCGCCAAGCGGCCAAGGGAAGCCACTCCTCCGCCTTCTCGCACCGGACATGAGCCGGACTTCGACTTCTCCGCGTTCAGCTCCGACGAGGAAGAAGAAGAAGAGTAAGATTCCCTTGTTGTACTTGTAGTTCTTCAATCCTTGTTGTTTGTCTTGTATCTTATTTGCTTGACTCTGAACTTGTTCCTTTTTAGGACTCTGGCCCAGAGAGCAGCAAAGAGAGCCAAAGTCCCGGTGATTGTCATTGAGGACGAACCTACTACGACAGCAGGGGGTGCGCCCAAGACAACCTTGCCGGACCCGGCAACTTTTCTCCAGAGCAGCCCCCAGCGTAAGTATATGGTTTGCTTTCCGCTGTGAGATGCGCATGGATACTTTGTCTTTGCTAATATCTTACTGCTGGTTTGTGTAGGAGCAGAGCAGCCCCACCAGGAGCCAAGGGAGGATCCCCCGACAAGGGAGAGCTCTCCGGCAAGGGAGAGCTTTCCGGTAAGGGAGAAGTCTCCGGCAAGGGAGGGTTCTCCGGCAAGGGACAGCACCAGCGGCCCCCCGACGGCGGAGACCACGACTACAGAACCCGGTACAGGTAATCCTTTTGCTTCAAAACTTTCCTTGGGTTCTTCTTCTTTTGATCTTCTTCTTGTTGAATATTTGCTTGACTCTTCTCCCTTTTCCGGCCGTCAGACCCATCTGCTGCGGAGCAGATGGAGACCGAGGTTGCCGCCGACGAAGCAGCTGGTGCTGGCGATCCCGTCGGCGCAGAGGCCGCCAAGGCTGCCGCCGACTGGCGAGGGGTCTGGCGATCGCACTGACGGCCCTGAGGCCGCAGGAGCGCCAGGCGCTACGTCGACCGCCGACCCGTCCGCCGCTGCCGCAGCGCCAGGCTCCGAAGAGCCCCAGCCAGGCGTCTACTTGAAGGCCGACGAAGGCGTCTTCATCAAGCTCCCCTGGGCGTCAAGCTCCAGGGCGCCAGTTGAAGGGGAGAGCTTCGACGGAGAAGTGCTCGCCTCCGCTGGGCTGACGCTGGTTGACGCGCCAAGCAGCAGCAGCAATGAGTCCGAGGAGGAGCGGCTGTTGCGGAAGCTGGTGTCACTCTACCGCGCGCGGCAAGCCAAGCTGGAATCCCGCGAGGCGCTTGTCGCGAAGGCGGGGGCAGACATCAAGAAGCACGCGAAGGAGCTCCGGGGTCTCCACCAGGAAGCTCTCCGGTCCCTGGCGGAGGAGCGAGAGCAACCTGCCGAAGCGCAGAAGGTCTTCTTCCTCGAGAAGGCCGAAGTCGAAGAGCAACAGCGGCTTGCCGCTGTGAAGCTATCCGCGGAGCAGGGCGAGCTGGCGCAGCGGAAGGTCAATCTTGACGCCCACGAGGAGGAGCTTGCCATGCGCGAGGAAAAACTCGGCGGAGCCCTCAAGCAAGTAGAGGATGATGCCGCCACCGCCGAGGCTGCCAAGAAGGAGCTGGAGACGAAGGTGGCGCAGCTAGAGGCCGATCTCGCCGAGAAGGGTAAAGAGCTTAGCACCGCCAAGGACTCCAATGCAAATCTTGAGTTGAAGTTGTCCACTTTGACCAAGACGCTGGACGGCGCCAAGGAACAGGAGGCAGCCTTGAAAGAAGAGATCAAGGCCGACAAGGCGCTGCTGGAGAGTGTTGCCACCACCCAGAATGCTTTCAGGGAGACTGTGGAGCACTGGACGGAGAGTCTTGTGAATGCTGCCACAGACATTGACAGGGAGTTGGCGCAGCTGGGGATGGAGGATCTCGGGTATCCCTTCGACGAGAACCTCCAACCCAGCGCCAAGCTCGTCTTGTTCTTCAAAGGCGTGGCGACGGCCCTTCAGCAGCTCCGGGAGAAGATCCCAAAGCAGCTGGCCGACGAGTCACGCAAGATCTGCGCGGGAGCTCTTCAAAAAGTGTTGGTGAAGGCGGCCTTCCGCAATCCGGGCCTCAACCTCACCAACGTCCTCAGGACCCTGCCGCCGGATGCTGATCTGGAGGCACTCAAGACCCTTGTCGCACCCATTGTGGACAAGGTGAGCGGGATCAAGAGGATCGAAGGCGATCGCGTAGACTAGGCCGCATGTTTCTTCTTTCCTTGTCGCTGTTTATCATGTTATGAAAACAATCCGTTAGAGCCGCGACAAGCTATCTTTGTAATATAACTCTATTCTGGGTAATGATTGTAATGTTGTTCCCTTTACTTGATTCCTCCCTTTGTATGTTTTTGCCCTATGCTTTTAGGGAACTTGCCGGTGCAGGCACCTTGGCCGCGAGCGCTGAGTGCGGGACGTCAGCAGCCTGCTGGTGGTGCTGCTACCGACAAGAAACCTTGTCGCAGCTAGTCGCAGCTCACTTAAGTTGTTGAGCGGACTCGAAACAAAGTAAGGGCGCAACTAGCTACAAGTTGGTTCCTCCGCGCACAGGTTTTCCATACAAAGTGTGGTCGTTCAAGGGAGATAACTTAAAAAATTTAAAATTTTGATTGCTCAAACTTTGGCAACTTAGCTTTTCTGTCGTTTGCTTCCCGGCAAGGCGAAACTCTCTTGAACGACGCCCGGTCCATACCATTATCTTCTCC
>NC_041386.1:608081929-608092350 GCF_002162155.2 Triticum dicoccoides
TTGAGAAAAAAGAAAGAAGAGAAAATAAAGATATGGGGCCTTACGGCTCGTTATTGCTTACCGGGGAGTAGGTGCTGCACAAAGTGTCAGATCGCACATGCAAAAAATAGAAAGCATGAAATTGACAAGATGTGCAGTGCACATGAGCTTTACTTATGCACGGGGTCTGCGCCCGGCTTTGTACAAAGGATTATATGCAACAGCGGCAAGACTTGTACAAAAGGTGGTTGCCGGAACAGGTTTCGGCAACCGCGCCTTACGGGTAAAACTTATGAAGATGCTCAATATTCCAGGAGTTGCTCACCGGAATGGCATCTTCGGTCTCAAGGCGGACAGCGCCAGGCCTAGTGACTCGTTTCACCCGGTAAGGGCCTCCCCACGGTCGGCGTCAACTTGTTGGAATTCTTGGCGGACTGAACACGCCGAAGAACAAGGTCGCCTTCCTCGAAACTTCTGGCATTAACTTTGCGGCTATGGTAGCGGTGCAAAGCTTGCTGGTAGCGAGCACCTCGTACAGCAGCCTGAAGACGGTCTTCCTCAAGGAGTAGCGCGTCATCTTGTCGCAGCTGCTCTTGCTCAAGCTCATCATAAGCGAGCACTCGAGGTGACCCGTATACGAGTTCCGTGGGGAGAACTGCCTCTGCTCCATAGACTAGAGCGAAAGGTGTCTGTCCAGTGGCTCGATTTGGCGTCGTTCTGATCGACCAAAGAACCACCGGCAGCTCCTCAATCCAGTTTCTTCCGCACTTGTGTAGCCTGTCGAAAGTTCTGGTCTTGAGCCCACGCAGCACTTCAACATTTGCCCTCTCCGCTTGACCGTTGCTTCTCGGGTGAGCAACAGAAGCGAAGCAGACCTTGGCGCCAAGATCTTGGACGTACTGCATGAAGGTGCGGCTCGTGAATTGCGTACTGTTGTCGGTGATTATCCTGTTAGGGATCCCGAAGCGGCAAACATTCGACCTGAAGAACTTGACTGCTGACTGTGCTGTCACCTTCCTCACTGGTTCCACTTTCGGCCACTTTGTGAACTTGTCGATTGCAACGTACAAGTACTCAAAGCCCCCGACTGCTCAGGGAAAGGGGCCGAGGATGTCGAGCCCCCAGACCGAAAATGGCCAGGATGAAGGGATCGTCTAGAGAGCTTGAGCTGGTTGGTGTATCTGCTTGGAATGGAACTGGCACGCTTCACACTTGGTTACTTGTGCAGTTGCATCCTGGAGGACTGTCGGCCAAAAGAAACCTTGCCGGAATGCTTTGCCGACAAGTGCTCTTGCGCCAATGTGGTGACCACATATGCCTCCATGTATCTCTGCCAACAGCTTTTGTCCGTCTTCCCGGTGAATACACTTCAATTTCACACCATTGAGTCTTCTTCTGTACAGTTTGTTGTCGACAAACTGGTACATACTTGACTGGCGGGCTACTCTTTCCGCTTCTTCTTGCTCTTCGAGAAGTTCTCCTGTCTGAAGGAAACGGACAATCTGCTGTGCCCATGCTGGAGCTTGTGGCTCGACAACAAGGACTAAAGGCAAATCTGCTGCTGCGGGAACATCCGCTTCTACGGCGAGATCCTGTGGCTCTGCCGGAGCTTGACGTTCCCCGGCAAGCTTGCCGGAGCGAAACTTGTCGGGAGCTCTTGCTTCAACGGAACAAACCCTAAGGCTTGCCGGAGCATATTGCTCCTCAGCGCTTTTGGCGTTGATTTTGGGGACCTTCTTGGCGGCGGCTTTGGGGATCTCTACCGGCAAATAGTCACCAGAAATCAACTTCCTCTTTGCTCTGTCTAGTTGATGGTGTTACAGACGGTTGAGTCAGCTTGAGCACAAAGATCCCTGGTTCCACAGGTAACTTAAGTGCGACGCACTTTGACAGGCCATCGGCAATGGCGTTCTGAGCTCTTGGAACATGCTCCATCTGTAGGCCGTCAAAGTGCTCTTCTAGCTTTCTCACTTCATCGACGTAGGCTTCCATCAACGGACTCTGATAGCTCTTGTTCACTTGTCGGACGACAAGCTGCGAGTCACCCCTGACAATGAGCTTCTTGATCCCAAGGTCTGCCGCGATCCTGAGACCGGCAAGCAAGCCTTCATACTCTGCAGTATTGTTTGTTGCTTGCTCCTTGGGAAAGTGCATCTGGACTACGTACTTGAGGTGCTCTCCGGTGGGTGCGACAAGCAGCACGCCAGCGCCAGCGCCTTGTAGCGAAAAGGCACCATCAAAGTACATCAGCCACTCTTTGCTTGCTTCCTTGACGGGGATGCTTGTTTCTGGAATTTCTTCGTCTGGTGTTAGCGTCCATTCTGCTATAAATTCTGCCAATGCTCTGCTCTAGATAGTTGAAGTGCTCTCAAACTTGAGGACAACGCTTAATAGTTCCAGTGCCCATTCAACAATCCTGCCTGTCGCTTCTGGATTCTGTAGTATCCTCTTCAGCGGAAAGCGAGTGACAACTGTGATCTCATGTGCTTGGAAGTAATGGCGCAGCTTTCTCGAGACCATGAGAAGGCCGAAAAGCAATTTCTGCACGCCAGAGTACCTTGACCTAGCCCCCTGCAGAAGGGAACTGACAAAGTAAACTGGGCGCTGCACCATTTTCTTCTGTATCTCCTCGCGCATCTGTGCAGATCCATCTTTGTCGGGACCAGAGCTTATCGGGGAAGCCTCCTGCTTGTCGCTGGATGCGCCTGCCGTGGTTGCTGGCTCGTCATCTGCCTCCCTATCTGCCACTAACGCAGCACTAACCACTTGATTGGTTGCTGCTATATACAGTAGCAACTTCTCTTGTGGCTTAGGTGCGATAAGTATTGGAGGGGAGGACAGGTATCTCTTCAAGTCTTGCAGTGCAGCCTCCGCTTCCGGAGTCCATTTCATTGGACCTGCCTTTTTCAATAATTTGAAAAATGGCAGGGCGCATTCAGCAGACCTAGAGATAAACCTGCTGAGAGCAGCCACACAACCGGCAAGTCTTTGTACATCCTTGACGCGCTTTGGTGCTTCAATTTGCTCAATGGCCTTGATCTTGTCGGGATTGGCTTCGATTCCCCGCTGAGACACGAAGAACCCGAGAAGCTTGCCGGAGGGGACTCCAAACACACACTTCTCGGGGTTGAGCTTGAGGCTGATCTTGTGCAGATTTGCAAAGGTCTCGTCTAAATCTTGGATCAGAGTTGCCTTGTCCTTGCTCTTGACCACTATATCATCCATGTAGGCTTCCACATTCCTGTGTATTTGTGGCTTAAGAGCGACATGGACTATTCTTGCAAATGTTGAGCCAGCATTTTTTAATCCAAAAGGCATCCGTATGAAACAGTACGTGCCACATGGAGTAATGAATGCGGTCTTCTCCTCATCCTCTTCTGCCATGAAGATCTGATGGTATCCTGAGTATGCATCAAGAAATGAAAGCAAATCACATCCGACCGTGGAGTCAACAATCTGGTCAATGCGCGGCAAAGGAAATGGGTCTTTGGGACAAGCTTTGTTAACATCGGTAAAATCGATACAAAGTTTCCATTTCCCGTTCGCCTTGCGCACGACTACAGGATTGGCCAACCACGTAGGATGGAGCACTCCTCTGACAAGGCCTGCTGCTTCCAACTTCTTGATCTCTTCTGCAATGAATTCTTGGCGCTCCACTGCTTGCTTCCTGACCTTCTGCTTGACGGGCCGCGCACGAGGACAAACGGCAAGGTGATGCTCAATTACTTTCCTGGGAACACCGGGGATGTCAGACGGTTGCCACGCAAACATGTCGACATTCGCCCGCAGGAAAGCAATGAGCGCGCTTTCCTATTTGGGGTCGAGAGTGGCACTAATGGTGAAGGTACCACCAGTGTCGTCCTCCTTGGCGGACACCTTCTTGGTCTCTGGCGGAGCTGCCATTGTCTTCTTACACTTGCCGGTGGAGCTCGATGGTGCGTCCTCGACGGCAGCGCAGCACTCCGAAGAGGTGCGCTTGCCGGAGTGGGCATCAGAACTCTTGCCGGACTTGGTCTTCTTCTTCCCCCCGGGAGCTTCAGCGGCAAGTGACTTGCAATCTGCTGCGGCTGCCGCTTCCCGGTAGATCTTGTCGGCACAGATAAGAGCATCCTTCTTGTCGCCAGGGACAGAGATGACGCTTATTGGGCCTGGCATCTTCAGCATGTTGTATGCGTAGTGAGAGGCTGCCATGAACTTGGCGAGTGCTGGACGGCCAAGTATGCCATTGTAAGGCAATGGAATATCGGCAACGTCAAAAGTGACCCTCTCTGTCCTGAAGTTCAGCTCGCTGCCAAATGTTACTGGCAACGTGACCTTCCCCTTCGGCTTGCTCCTTCCCGGGTTAATTCCCTGGAATGTGCCGGTCTCTTCAAGCTCGCTGTCAGGGATCTGGAGTTTCTGGAGTACTGCGGAGGAGATCAGGTTCAAGCCGGCCCCGCCGTCAACTAATATCTTAGTGACCTTGAGGTTGCGGATAGTTGGTGAAACCAACATCGGCAAGCACCCGACCGCAGTTGTGCGATCAGGGTGGTCCTCACTGTCAAAGATGATAGGCGTGCTGGACCATTTCAGAAGCTTGCGCGACTCGACAGGTGGTTCCGCTGCATTGACTTCCCGCACCCACTGCTTGAGTTGGCGGTGCGAAGTATGCAGAGAAGCACCGCCGTCAACGCACAAGACCTCTGTGGCTTTCTGGAACTCCTGCTCACTGGTCTCAACATCATCCATGTCTTCGTCGTCGTTGTCATCTTCATCCTTATCGCGGCCGCGGGGAGGTCTGTCTCCTTGCCGCTGCTTGGCCTTGCCGCGGCGCCCTCCCCGGCCGGCGCGCTTCTTGACAGATTCTCCAGTGCCTCCTTGGGCCCTCTCCTTGTCTCGTCGCTCGTACTCAGCCTTTTGTTGCTCGACAAGCTGCTCGACCTTCTTGCAGCTCTGGAGGTCATGGCCCTTGGTGCGGTGGATCTTGCAGTACTGCTTGTCGGTGCCGTCCTGCTTGTCGGCGACCGCCACGGCCTGGCAGTTGGTGCATGCGGCAATCTCCTTGCCGGAGCTACCAACTTTGGCCTTCTTGGCACCACCTTCGTTGCCAGACTGCTCAATGACTAGCACATCTTTGCCTTTCTTCTTCCTGTTCCGCCGCCGGTTTTTCTTTGCCGAGGCAGCATCCTCGCTGTCAGATCCTCCTGCTCCTGCATTCTCTCCGGGGAGTTTCCTCCCTTCCTCAGCACGTGCACACTTGTCGGCCAGGGCATACAGCTCACTGACGTGTCTGATCTTGCACATCGCCATCTCCTCCCGCATCCTGCGGTTACGCACGTTCTGATGGAACGCGCTGATGACCGCGGTAGGGTGGACGTCTGGGATGTTGTGCTGTACATGGCTGAATCTCTGAATGTACTTGCGCAGGGGCTCTCCTTCCTTCTGGACGAGTAGATGAAGGTCACTCTCTTGGCCATGAGGTTTATGGCCGCCTGTAAAGGCGCCGACAAATTGATGGCAAAGGTCTGCCCAGGAGGATATGGAGTTGCCTGGCAAGTGCATGAGCCAGGATCTGACATTGGGCTTGAGCACCAGCGGGAAGTAGTTGGCAAGGATCTTGTTGTCCCGTCCCCCGGCAGCATGCATCGTGATGGTGTAGATGCTGAGGAACTCCGACGGATGCGACTTGCCGTCGTACTTCTCTGGTACATCTGGCTTGAAATTCTTCATGCTGGGCCACTGGACTTGCCGCAGCTCACGAGTAAAGGCAGGGCAACCTACCGCGTACGGCAAGTCACCTGGTTCCCCTGGCGCATGCATGTCAACAGAGGGCCCAGCGCGCTGGTCGGATTGACGTCGCGCTTCTCTTAGGCGCTCGATGCGAGTACGAGCGTCTTCTTGCTGTCGTTCGTGAAGAACTTGGCGCTGATCGCGACGAGCTCATGGATCTGATGACGCGGTGGAGTCGCTGTCGAGGTGGATCCGGCGAGTCAGCGATCTTGGCCTTCAGGGCGGAGAGTGCACAGTGGTTGCACCCCCACCGGTCTTGTCGTCACCGACTCGTGCCTGGCTGACTGGCTGCGGCTGTGATGTGCTCGGCTGCCGTTGAGTGTCGCCGTTGGCGAAGCCGATGAGACTCTGAATGGTGGCCCTCCAGTCATCGATCTTGTCCGCTGTTGGAGGGTAGTCCAGGAGCAGTTGAGCTCGCGCCAAAGCTTCTGCTGCAGTGGCGGGTGGTGGTGGCGAACGGTGCGAGGAGCGGGACATGCTCGGACTTCTAACCATGTTAGAAGGAGCAGTGTCCCGTCCAGGCGACCGTGCCTCGCTCGTGCCAGCATGTTGGTGTGCATGCTGGTCTTGAGCATTCCGAGATCCACCAGCTCGATCTTGGTCCAGCAAACGCATGGTACCGTGAGCACCATGGCGCTGCCGGTCCCGCGCCTCCTGAGATGGGCGCGGTGCGTGTACGGACGCCGAGGTCTTGGAGTGCGCCCGGTCGTTGTGGGAGCCGGCTACGCCACCGATGGGCAGCGCAGCCTTGTCCTTGGACCTGGCAGCACCGTGAGCTCCCTCGTCGACGCCCGTTCTTCCGCCGGCGCCTGCCTCCTCAGCCGTTTGCTCCGGCGGTGGTGGGTTTGGCGCGGACATAGCAGCCGCCTCCGAAGCCTTCTTCTTCGGCGACATGTCGATGAAGATGATGAAGATCTAGCTCGTGTGAACGCCGGATCTGGTTCACACAACCTCGACGCCCCCTACCTGGCACGCCAAAGATGTCGGGGGAGTGATCCACGAACACCTATGGGACCGGCGGGCCGAGTCCCTTTCGGTTCGGCGGGGGCGGAGGTCGTGCAAAGAGCAGATCGAGGTGAAGCATACGAGCAGTTTACCCAGGTTTGGGCCGCACGGATGCGTAAAACCCTACTCCTGCTTTGTGGTTTGTATCGAGTTCTTGCTCGGGAGCGCGGAGTGCTACAGTACACACCAGCAGCTAACGAGACCGAGCGTGAGTGTTCTCTCCCCCCCCCTCTCTACGTTGCACATGGGCCTCCTTTTATATGCTCAAGGGGTCACCGACAGGTGGCAACGGAGACAAAGGGTAAAAATGGAAAGGTGCTGCGGTAGGTACAGCTACCTGCTACAGTGTATCATACCTAACCCTGACGGCAGGGGACAAGGGCATTAAATGCCCGTTTGTGTCGCCTAAACAGTGCAAAAGGGACCGTCAGGGGCGCCACCACTCGCCACGATGGCAATCTTGTTAGCACCGCTTGCCACCGCGTGCCGCTGGCTGCACAGCCTCCCGCCACGTACGCCTGGAAGGGTCCCAGAGCGACACGTTGGTGGGTATGCTAGAGCGCGGGCACAGAGTAGTGGCTTGCCGCGGCGAGCACCTTGCCGTGGTCATTGTCTTGTCGCGTCCGGGAGCTTGTCGCTCACCGGGTCTTGCCGGGACGCGTGGCGCGCCGCGGCAAGTTCCTCGAGATGCCTTGGTTGGCCTTCCCGGCAAGCTCCTCTTGTCGGGGTCTTGAGATGCCCTGGTTGGCCTTCCCGGCAAGCTCCTCTTGCCGGGGTCTTGTCTCCTTGGCTTGGATACTTTGTTCTTGAATGGCTCCAAAGGAACCACGGAGGACCTTGGCGGTCACCCGGCAAGCCTTGCCGCGGGATGCTGCGATTGCCCGTGCACAAGTTCGGGATACTAGGGTACCCCTACTCTAGTACACCGACAAAGCCATTCCCCAATAAGGCATTAATCCTCTTTATATATGGAATAATCTTCTTGCATTCAGCAGCAGTGAGCTTATCAGGGAGCACAAACTTGGAGTCCAGACGCTCCGCGCGGTAACCCGGCAGTGGTTTTTCATTGGCTGGAGATGTATCTTGGCAATAGAACGAGGTCTGGTTCCAATCCTTGGGATGACTCGGTAAGACTATTAGGGGAAAGACGGCACCCTGTTGGCGCTGAATTGAGATTCCACCAAGTTCCAAGCTAGGGCCATTGGTACACTCGTTCTGGCGGTTCAGATAAAAATACTCTCTGAAGAGTTCCACAGTCGGCTCTTCTTGAAGATACACCTCACAGAGAACTTGGAAGTTGTAGATATTGGATATGGAATTGGGAACAAGATCTTGAGGGTGGAGTTTGAAAAAATGAAGAACGTCTCTGAAGAACTTTGAGCCGGGTGGTGAAAAACCCCAATTCATGTGGTCAGAGAAGACAATAACTTCACCGTCTTTTGGGTTAGGCCGTTCCTCGTCCGGGTCAGGTGCATGGTAAGGCATAACATTCTTCCCTGGAAAAAATCCTATGGTGAAGAATTCCTTCAAGTTATCCTTAGTTACTGTGGAGGGGGCCCAGTTGCAGACAGTTGGTGCTTTTGACGGCATGATGATCAAAAGACGAACTGAAAAGAAAGTAACGTGCCGGTTCAATTCAATGGTGATGGTGAAGTTAAATGATGATGGTACAAATAAGTAATGGCGGCTTAAGTAAGGGCTAATGTCATATAAGGAAAAGTGAGCTGGCGTAATAAGCCGCCATGACTACAGATATTTGAGAAATGCCAGAAACAGAATTGGCCAAGTGTTGAGACAAACAAGTTTCCTAATTTTTTTATACTATTACGGATCAAATGGCCGTTCAAAATGGAAAATATTCTAGACCTAAAAAACTAGCACATATGAGTTCGTGAGTTCTAATGAGGCCTTTTGTACCAGAAAATGGGATCTACTGGTATCCAGAATGGGCACAAAACAACTACCGCACGAATATGTGTTCTTTTTGGATCAAGAAGAAGCTGTAGTGGAAGAACTACGAAGAAACTGAGATGAACTATGAAGAACACGCAGAAAACCTAGAAACCCTAATGCGGATCTGAGGAACAAGAGGGCAAACACTTACAGCCACGAATCTTCCGCGGAGAGTCGCCACCGTTCTCTGGACCGACTCCGGTTGATGCAGCAGCCAAGACCGACAAAGACGAAGTGCTCTGCGATGACGGCGGAGCTCGAGCAGCGGTAGGGTTGCGAGAGGAAGAAGACGAAGAGGGAGAAGAATGAGAAAGACCAGGTCGTGCCTATTTATAAGGAGATAAGTGAACAGGCGGGCGCGAAAATCAAGGAAGACCCAAATAATGATTATCCAACTAAACGTACGCCTTGATTCTCGGAAGACACTAAAAGATAAAGATCCGTTGAGGATGACGTCATAACAGTTTTTTGTGTTTTCAAAAGATGACGTCATGGCGGGTTACAAAATTTTTACAGAGAGAGGAAGATGGATTTCGTCTAAGTATCGAAGATTGACAAAGAACAAAGTTCAAAGTCAACCTGGGGCCTAATGTTGGGAATATAGCTACCAGGTAAGACCCTCCAAGGAGGGGCCGGGTCAACCCTAATGGCAGGTTATAAAAGAAGCCCAGTAACATTCAAGGCGATAGTTTATTAAGACTTTTAGAAGGCCTAAGCCCAGAGGCGGCTTAAGGCCCAATATTGTAAACCGCCGTATGTAAAGAAAGAATTGTAAAGAAAGGCATATAAAGAAGTCACCTAGCCGGACACGTTTATGAACCGGCCGGGACTCTGTAGGCCACCAGGCGTCAACCCGTGTATATAAGGGGACGACCCGGCGGCGGCTTAGGGTAAGAGACAACAACTCGAAGCCAGACAAAGCGTATTCGCTCCTTGGTCATCAAAACCCCAGCAATTCCATCACAACTAGACGTAGGCTTTACCTTCATCATAAGGGGCCGAACTAGTATAAAGCCTCGCGTGTCCTTTGTCCCGATTAACCCCTTTAAGCTTCCTAGTTGCGATGGCCCTGCGACTAAGTCCTTTTGCTAGGACATCTGTTGGGGAACGTAGCAGAAATTCAAAATTTTCCTACGTGTCACCAAGATCTATCTATGGAGAAACCAGCAACGAGGGGAAGGAGAGTGCATCTACATACCCTTGTAGATCGCACATGGAAGCGTCAAGAGAACGGGGTTGATGGAGTCGTACTCGTCGTGATCCAAATCACCGATGATCCTAGCGGCGAACGGACGGCACCTCCGCGTTCAACACACGTACGGAGCAGCGACGTCTCCTCCTTCTTGATCCAGCAAGGGGGGAGGAGAGGTTGATGGAGATCCAGCAGCACGACGGCGTGGTGGTGGAAGTAGCGGGATTCCAACAGGGCTTCGCCAAGCGCTGCAGGAGGAGGGAGATGTGTCATGGGAGGGAGAGGGAGGCGCCAGGGCTTAGGTGTGGCTGCCCTCCCTTCCCCCCCCCCCACTATATATAGGGCCAAGGGAGAGGGGGGCGCAGCCTTGGCCCTTCCTCCAAGGAAGGGTGCGGCCAGGGAGGAGTTCATCCTCCCCAAGGCACCTAGGAGGTGCCTTCCCCCTTTAGGACTCTTCCTTTCCCTTATCTCTTGGCGCATGGGCCTCTTGGGGCTGGTGCCCTTGGACCATATAGGCCAAGGC
>NC_041386.1:608092842-608162245 GCF_002162155.2 Triticum dicoccoides
TCTCCTCCTTCTTGATCCAGCAAGGGGGGAGGAGAGGTTGATGGAGATCCAGCAGCACGACGGCGTGGTGGTGGAAGTAGCGGGATTCCAACAGGGCTTCGCCAAGCGCTGCAGGAGGAGGGAGATGTGTCATGGGAGGGAGAGGGAGGCGCCAGGGCTTAGGTGTGGCTGCCCTCCCTTCCCCCCCCCCCCCTATATATAGGGCCAAGGGAGAGGGGGGCGCAGCCTTGGCCCTTCCTCCAAGGAAGGGTGCGGCCAGGGAGGAGTTCATCCTCCCCAAGGCACCTAGGAGGTGCCTTCCCCCTTTAGGACTCTTCCTTTCCCTTATCTCTTGGCGCATGGGCCTCTTGGGGCTGGTGCCCTTGGACCATATAGGCCAAGGCGCACACCCCTACAGCCCATGTGGCCCCCGGGGCAGGTGGACCCCCTTGGTGGACCTCCGGACCCCTTTCGGCACTCCCGGTACAATACCGATAATGCGCGGAACTTTTCCGGCGACCAAACCAAGACTTCCCATATATAAATCTTTACCTCCGGACCATTCCGGAACTCCTCGTGACGTCCGGGATCTCATCCGGGACTCCGAACAACTTTCGGGTTACCGCACACTAATATCTCTATAACCCTAGCATCACTGATCCTTAAGTGTGTAGACCCTACGGGTTCGGGAGACACGTAGACATGACCGAGACGACTCTCCGGCCAATAACCAACAGCGGGATCTGGATACCCATGTTGGCTCCCACATGCTCCTCGATGATCTCATCGGATGAACCACGATGTCGATGATTCAATCAATCCCGCATACAATTCCCTTTGTCTATCGGTATGTTACTTGCCCGAGATTCGATCGTCGGTATCCCAATACCTTGTTCAATCTCGTTACCGGCAAGTCTCTTTACTCATTCCGTAATGCATGATCCCGTGACTAACTCCTTAGTCACATTGAGCTCATCATGATGATGCATTACCGAGTGGGCCCAGAGATACCTCTCCGTCATACGGAGTGACAAATCCCAGTCTCGATTCGTGCCAACCCAACAGACACTTTCGGATATACCTGTAGTGCACCTTTATAGCCACCCAGTTACGTTGTGACGTTTGGTACACCCAAAGCACTCCTACAGTATCCGGGAGTTGCACAATCTCATGGTCTAAGGAAATGATACTTGACATTAGAAAAGCTTTAGCATACGAACTACATGATCTTTGTGCTAGGCTTAGGATTGGGTCTTGTCCATCACATCATTCTTCTAATGATGTGATCTTGTTATCAATGACATTCAATGGTCAAGAAATCGTAACCATCTATTGATCAACGAGCTAGTCAACTAGAGGCTTACTAGGGACATGGTGTTGTCTATGTATCCACACATGTATCTGAGTTTCCTATCAATACAATTCTAGCATGGACAATAAACGATTATCATGAACAAGGAAATATAATAATAACCAATTTATTATTGCCTCTAGGGCATATTTCCAACAGTCTCCCACTTGCACTAGAGTCAATAATCCAGTTCACATCGATATGTGATTAACACTCAAGGTCACATCCCCATGTGACTAATACCCAAAGAGTTTACTAGAGTCAATAATCTAGTTCACATTACCATGTGATTAACACTCGATGAGTTCTGGGTTTGATCATGTTATGCTTGTGAGAGATGTTATAGTCAACGGGTCTGAATCTTTCAGATCCGTGTGTGCTTTACAAATCTCTATGTCATCTCCTAGATGCAGCTACCACATTCTGTTTAGAGCTATTCCAAATAACTATTCTACTATATGAATCTAGTTTACTACTCAGAATAATCTGGATCAGTGTCAAAGTTTGCATCAGCGTAACCCTTTACGACGAACTCTTTTACCACCTCCATAATCGAGAAAATTCCTTAGTCCACTAGTTACCAAGGATAACTTTGACCATTGTCCTGTGATCCATTCTTGGATCACTCCTGTACCCCTTGACTGACTCATGGCAAGGCACACTTCAGGTGCGGCACACAGCATAGCATACTGTAGAGAGCCTATGACAAAAGCATAGGGGACGACCTTCGTCCTTCCTCTTTCTTCTGCCGTGGTCGAGCTTTAAGTCTTAACTTCATACCTTACAACTCAGGCAAGAACTCCTTCTTTGACTGATCCATCTTGAACACCTTCAAGATCATGTCAAGGTATCTGCTCATTTGAAAGTACCATTAAGTGTTTTGATCTATCCTTATAGATCTTGATGCTCAATGTTCAAGTAGCTTAATCTAGGCTTTCCATTGAAAAACACTTTTCAAATAACTCTGCATGCTTTCTAGAAATTCTACATCATTTCTGATCAACAATATGTTAACAACATATACTCATCAGAAATTCTATAGTGCTCCCACTCACTTCTTTGGAAATACAAGTTTCTCATAAACTTTGTATACACCCAAAACTTTGATCATCTTATCAAAGCACACATTCCAACTCCGAGATGCTTACTCCAGTCCTTAGAAGGATTGCTGGAGCTTGGCATACTTGTTAGCATCTTTCAGGATTGATAAAACCTTCCGGTTGTATCACATACAACCTTTCCTCAAAAATCATTGAGGAAACAATGGTTTTTGGCATCCTATCTGCAAGATTTCACAAATAATGCAGTAATTGCTAATATAATTCCAACAAACTCTTAGCATTGCTACGAGTGAGAAAGTCTCATCGTAGTCAACTCCTTGAACTTGTCGGAAAACATCTTAACGACAAGTCGAGCTTTCTTAATGGTGACATTTACCATCATTGTCCGTCTTCCTTTTAAAATCCATCTGCACACAACAGCCTTACGACCATCGAGCTATTCTGCCAAAGTCTACACTTTGTTTTCATACATGGATCCTCTCTCGGATTTTATGGCCTCGAGCCATTTATCGGAATCCGGGCCCACCATCGCTTCTCCATAGCTCGTAGGTTCATTGTTGTCTAGCAACATGACTCCCAAGATAGGATTACGTACCACTCTGAAGTAGTACGCATCCTTGTCATCCCACGAGGTTTGGTAGTGACTTGATCTGAAGTTTCATGATCACTATCATAAGCTTCCTCTTCAATTGGTGTAGGTGCCATAGGAACAACTTCCTGTGCCCTGCCACACACTAGTTGAAGAGACGGTTCAATAACCTCATCAAGTCTCCAACATCCTCCCATTCAATTCTTTCGAGAGAAACTTTTCCTCGAGAAAGGACCCGATTCCAGAAACAATCCCTTATTGCTTTCGGATCTGAGACAGGAGGTATACCCAACTGTTTTGGGTGTCCTATGAAGATGCATTTATCCGCTTTGGGTTCGAGCTTATCAGCCTGAAACTTTTCCACATAAGCGTCGCAGCCCCAATCTTTTAAGAAATGACAGCTTCGGTTTCCCTAAACCATAGTTCATACGGTGTCATCTCATCGGAATTACGTGGTGCCCCTTTTAAAGTGAATGTGGTTGTCTCTAATGCCTAACCCATAAACTATTGTGGTAATTCGATAAGAGACATCATGGTATGCATCATATCCAATAGGGTGCGATTATGATGTTCGGACACACCATCACACTATGGTGTTCCAGGCTGTATTAGTTGTGAAACAATTTCCACAATGTCTTAATTCTGTGCCAAACTCGTAATTCAGATATTCATCTCTATGATCATATCATAGATCTTTTATCCTCTTGTCACGACAATCTTTCAACTTCACCCTGAAATTACTTGAACCTTTCAATAATTCAGACTCGTGATTCATCAAGTAAATATACTCAACATCTACTCAAATCATCTGTGAAGTAAGAACATAACGATATCCACTACACGCCTCAGCACTCATTGGACTGCGCACATCAAAATGTATTACTTCCAACAAGTTACTTTCTAGTTCCATTTTACTGAAAACAAGGCTTTCAGTCATCTTGCCCATGTGGTATGATTTGCATGTCTCAAGTGATTCAAAATCAAGTGAGTCCAAACGATCCATCTGTATAGAGTTTCTTCATGTATATCTACCAACAAACATGGTTCGCATGTCTCAATCCTTTCAAAAATTAGTGAGTCCAAAGATCCATCAACATGGAGCTTCTTCATGCGTTTTATACCGATATGACTTAAGTGGCAGTGCCACAAGTAGGTGGTACTATCATTACTATCTTATATCTTTTGGCATGAACATGTGTATCACTATGATCGAGATTCAATGAACCATTCATTTTAGGTGCAAGACCATTGAAGGCATTATTCAAATAAACAGAGTAACCATTATTCTCCTTGAATGAATAACTGTATTGTGACAGACATAATCCAATCATGTCTATGCTCAACGCAAGCACCAATCTCGATGGTAGAGGGAGCGTGCGATGCTTGATCACATCCAGCTTGGGAAAAACTTCCAACACATATCGCCAGCTCACCTTTAGCTAGTCTCCGTTTACTCTGTAGCCTTTTATTTCGGGTTTACTAACATTTAGCAACCGGACCGGTATCTAATACCATGGTGCTACTAGGAGTACTAGTAAAGTACACATTAACACAATGTACCTCCAATATACTTCTATCGACCTTGCCAGCCTTCTCATCTACCAAGTATCTAGGGTAATTCTGCTCCAGTGGTTGTTCCCCTTATTACAGAAGCACTTAGCCTCGGGTTTGGGTTCAACCTTGGGTTTCTTCACTAGAGCAGTAGCTGAATTGCCGTTTCATGAAGTATCCCTTTTTTCCCTTGCCCTTCTTGAAACTAGTGGTTTCACCAACCATCAACAATTGATGCTCCTTCTTGATTTCTACTTTCGTGGTGTTAAACATCGCGAATATCTCAAGGATCATCATATATGTCCCTGATATATTATAGTTCATCACGAAGCTCTAGCAGCTTGGTGGTAATGACTTCGGAGAAACATCACTATCTCATCTGGAAGATCAACTCCCACTCGATTCAAATGATTGTTGTACTCAGACAATCTGAGCACAAGCTCAACAATTGAGCTTTTCTCCCTTAGTTTGCAGGCTAAGAAAATCGTCGAAGGTCTTATACCTCTTGACGTGGGCACGAGCCTGAAATCCCAATCTTAGCCCTCGAAACATCTCATATGTTTCGCGACGTTTCAAAAACATCTTCGGTGCCTCAACTCTAAACCGTTTAACTGAACTATCACGTAGTTATCAAAATGTGTATGTCAGATGTTCGCAACATCCACAGACGACGTTCGAGGTTCAGCACACTGAGCGGTGCATTAAGGACATAAGCCTTCTATGAAGCAATGAGGACAATCCTCAGTTTACGGACCTAGTCCGCATAATTGCTACTATCAACTTTCAACTAAATTTTCTCGAGGAACATATCTAAACAGTAGAACTAAAGCGCGAGCCACGACATAATTTGCGAAGACCTTTTGACTATGTTTAGGATAATTAAGTTCATCTTATGAACTCCCACTCAGATTAACATCCCTCTAGTCATCTAAGTGATTACATGATCCGAGTCAACTAGGCCATGTCCGATCATCACGTGAGACAGACTAGTCAACATCGGTGAACATCTTCATGTTGATCGTATCTACCATACGACTCATGCTCGACCTTTCGGTCTCTTGTGTTCCGAGGCCATGTCTGTACATGCTAGGCTCATCAAGTTAACCTAAGTGTTTCGCATGTGTTCCGAGGCCATGTCTGTACATGCTAGGCTCGTCAACACCCGCTGTGTTCGAACGTAAGAATCTATCACACCCGATCATCACGTGGTGCTTCGAAACAACGAACTGTTGGAACGGTGCACAGTTAGGGGGAACACTTTCTTGAAATCATTATGAGGGATCATCTTATTTACTACCGTCATTCTAAGCAAATAAGATGTAAAACATGATAAACATCACATGCAATCAAATAGTGACATGATATGGCCAATATCATACTGCTCCTTTTGATCTCCATCTTCGGGGCTCCATGATCATCATCGTCACTGGCATGACACCATGATCTCCATCATCATGATCTCCATCATCGTGTCTTCATGAAGTTGTCTCGCCAACTATTACTTCTACTACTACAGCTAACGGTTAGCAATAAAGTAAAGTATTACATGACGTTTATGTTGACACGCAGGTCATAAATAAATTAAGACAACTCCTATGGCTCCTGCCGGTTGTCATACTCATCGACATGCAAGTCGTGATTCCTATTACAAGAACATGATCAATCTCATACATCACATATCATTCATCACATTCTTCTTGGCCATATCACATCACATAGCATACCCTGCAAAAACAAGTTAGACGTCCTCTAATTGTTGTTTGCATGTTTTACGTGGCTGCTATGGGTTTCTAGCAAGAACATTTCTTACCTACGCAAAAACCACAACGTGATATGCCAATTGCTATTTACCCTTCATAAGGACCCTTTTCATCGAATCCGATCCGACTAAAGTGGGAGAGACAGACACCCGCTAGCCACCTTATGCAACTAGTGCATGTCAGTCGGTGGAACCAGTCTCACGTAAGAGTACGTGTAAGGTCGGTCCCGGCCGCTTCATCCCACAATGCCGCCGAATCAAGATTGGACTAGTAACAGTAAGCATATTGAACAAAATCAACGCCCACAACTACTTTGTGTTCTACTCGTGCATAGTAACTACGCATAAACCTGGCTCTGATACCACTGTTGGGGAACGTAGCAGAAATTCAAAATTTTCCTACGTGTCACCAAGATCTATCTATGGAGAAACCAGCAACGAGGGGAAGGAGAGTGCATCTACATACCCTTGTAGATTGCACGCGGAAGCGTTCAAGAGAACGGGGTTGATGGAGTCGTACTCGTCGTGATCCAAATCACCGATGATCCTAGCGCCGAACGGACGGCACCTCCGTGTTCAACACACGTACGGAGCAGCGACGTCTCCTCCTTCTTGATCCAGAAAGGGGGGAGGAGAGATTGATGGAGATCCAGCAGCACGACGGCGTGGTGGTGGAAGTAGCGGGATTCCAACAGGGCTTCGCCAAGCGCTGCGGGAGGAGGGAGATGTGTCATGGGAGGGAGAGGGAGGCGCCAGGGCTTAGGTGTGGCTGCCCTCCCTTCCCCCCCCCCCACTATATATAGGGCCAAGGGAGAGGGGGCGCAGCCTTGGCCCTTCCTCCAAGGAAGGGTGCGGCCAGGGAGGAGTTCATCCTCCCCAAGGCACCTAGGAGGTGCCTTCCCCCTTTAGGACTCTTCCTTTCCTTTATCTCTTGGCGCATGGGCCTCTTGGGGCTGGTGCCCTTGGCCCATATAGGCCAAGGCGCACACCCCTACAGCCCATGTGGCCCCCGGGGCAGGTGGACCCCCTTGGTGGACCCCCGGCCCCTTTCGGCACTCCCGGTACAATACCGATAATGCGCGGAACTTTTCCGGCAACCAAAACAAGACTTCCCATATATAAATCTTTACCTCCGGACCATTCCGGAACTCCTCGTGACGTCCAGGATCTCATCCGGGACTCCGAACAACTTTCGGGTTACCGCACACTAATATCTCTATAAACCTAGCATCACCGATCCTTAAGTGTGTAGACCCTACGGGTTCGGGAGACACGTAGACATGACCGAGACGACTCTCCGGCCAATAACCAACAGCGGGATCTGGATACCCATGTTGGCTCCCACATGCTCCTCGATGATCTCATCGGATGAACCACGATGTCGAGGATTCAATCAATCCCGCATACAATTCCCTTTGTCTATCGGTATGTTACTTGCCCGAGATTCGATCGTCGGTATCCCAATACCTTGTTCAATCTCGTTACCGGCAAGTCTCTTTACTCGTTCCGTAATGCATGATCCCGTGACTAACTCCTTAGTCACATTGAGCTCATCATGATGATGCATTACCGAGTGGGCCCAGAGATACCTCTCCGTCATACGGAGTGACAAATCCCAGTCTCGATTCGTGCCAACCCAACAGACACTTTCGGATATACCTGTAGTGCACCTTTATAGCCACCCAGTTACGTTGTGA
Source organism: Triticum dicoccoides (assembly GCF_002162155.2). Classification (NCBI taxonomy): domain Eukaryota; kingdom Viridiplantae; phylum Streptophyta; class Magnoliopsida; order Poales; family Poaceae; genus Triticum; species Triticum dicoccoides. Next base: position 608,100,830 of record NC_041386.1, read on the forward strand.
TGTTTGGTACACCCAAAGCACTCCTACGGTATCCGGGAGTTGCACAATCTCATGGTCTAAGGAAATGATACTTGACATTAGAAAAGCTTTAGCATACGAACTACATGATCTTTGTGCTAGGCTTAGGATTGGGTCTTGTCCATCACATCATTCTTCTAATGATGTGATCCCGTTATTAATGACATTCAATGGTCAAGAAACCGTAACCATCTATTGATCAACGAGCTCGTCAACTAGAGGCTTACTAGGGACATGGTGTTGTCTATGTATCCACACATGTATCTGAGTTTCCTATCAATACAATTCTAGCATGGACAATAAACGATTATCATGAACAAGGAAATATAATAATAACCAATTTATTATTGCCTCTAGGGCATATTTCCAACAACATCTGCCATGACAATTCCACGACAGATTGCAACAAGGAAATACAATCTATCAAAGAGCAATTATCATAATTAAATTCCTTGAAATCCAAAATAGTGGGTTCATTGCTTTGTAAAGTTTTGACCTCTCCAATCCCACTTTTACCAATTTTTGCATGAAGATCTAAAAACTCCGAATCATTGGGATGCCTTTTAACTAAATTTGACTCATCTCCAGTCCCATCATTATCAAGATTCATATTGCAAAACAAAGATTTAATAGGAGACACATTAATCACTTTTAGATCTTCATCCTTATTATCATCAAAACTAGAAGAACACGCTTTTATGAAGCAATCTTTTTTAGCACACATCCTAGTGGTTCTTTCTTTGCACTCATCAATGGAAATTCTCATGGCTTTGAGAAACTCATTGATATCATGTTTAGGTGGAATAGATCTAAGTTTCAAAGAATCAACATCAAGAGAAATTATATCCACGTTCCTAGCCAACTCATCAATCTTAGACAACTTTTCTTCAATCAAAACATTGAAACTCTTTTGCAAACTAATAAATTCTTTAATACTAGATTCAAAATCAGAGGGAATCTTATTATAATTTCCATAAGAATTCTTGTAGGAATTACCATAATTATTAGAGGAATTACTAGGATACGACCTAGGATTAAAGTTTCCTCTATACGCGTTGTTACCAAAATTGTTCCTACCAACAAAATTCACATCCATAGATTCATTATTATTCTCAATCAAAGTAGACAAAGGAATATCATTAGGATCAGAAGAAACACTCTTATTAGCAAACAATTTCATAAGTTCATCCATCTTTCCACTCAAAACATTAATTTCTTCTATAGCATGTACCTTTTTACTAGTAGATCTTTCGGTGTGCCATTGAGAATAATTAACCATAATATTATCTACGTGTTTGGTAGCTTCGCCTAAAGTGATTTCCATAAAAGTGCCTCCCGCGGCCGAATCTAAAAGATTTCTAGAAGCAAAATTCAACCCAGCATAAAAAATTTGTACGATCATCCATAAATTCAAACCATGTGTAGGGCAATTACGAATCATTAATTTCATCCTCTCCCAAGATTGTGCAACATGCTCATGCTCTAGTTGCTTAAAGTTCATAATATCGTTTCTAAGAGAGATGATCTTCACGGGAGGAAAATACTTAGAGATAAAAGCATCTTTGCACTTGTTCCAAGAACCAATACTATTTTTAGGCAAAGACAGAAACCAATTTTTAGCACGATCTCTAAGTGAAAACAGAAATAGCTTTAATTTAACTATATCATTATCCACATCTTTCTAAAAGATTTCTAGAAGCAAAATTCAACCCAGCATAAAAAATTTGTATGATCATCCATAAATTCAAACCATGTGTAGGGCAATTACGAATCATTAATTTCATCCCCCCTCCCCCAAGATTGTGCAACATGCTCATGCTCTAGTTGCTTAAAGTTCATAATATCGTTTCTAAGAGAGATGATCTTCACGGGAGGAAAATACTTAGAGATAAAAGCATCTTTGCACTTGTTCAAGAACCAATACTATTTTTAGGCAAAGACAAAAACCAAGTTTTAGCACGATCTCTAAGCGAAAACGGAAATAGCTTTAATTTAACTATCATTGTCCGCATCTTTCTTCTTTTGCATATCACACAAATCAACAAAGTTGTTTAGATGGGTAGCGACATCTTCACTAGGAAGGCCAGAAAAAGGATCTTTCATGACAAGATTCAGCAAAGCAGTATTAATTTCACAAGATTCAGCATCGGTAAGAGGAGCAATCGAAGTGCTAATAAAATCATTATTGTTGGTATTGGAAAAATCACGCAATTTAGTATTATTTTGAGCCATCGTGACAAACAATCCAACACACAAGCAAGCAAGAGGCTAACAAAAAAGAGGCGAATGAAAAAGAGGCGAGCGGAAAAAGAGGGCGAATAAAACGGCAAGGGTGAAGTGGGGGAGAGGAAAACGAGAGGCAAATGGCAAATAATGTAATGCAACGGATAAGAGTTTGTGATGGGTACTTGGTACGTCTTGACTTGTGCTTAGATCTCCCCGGCAACGGCACCAGAAATCCTTCTTGCTACCTCTTGAGCACTGCATTGGTTTTCCCTTGAAGAGGAAAGGGTGATGCAGCAAAGTAGTGCAAGTATTTCCCTCAGTTTTTGAGAACCAAGGTATCAATCCAGTAGGAGACTACACGCAAGTCCCTCGTACCTACACAAACAAATAAGAACCTCGCAACCAACGCGATAAAGGGGTTGTCAATCCCTTCATTGTCACTTACGAGTGTGAGATCTGATAGAGATAATAATAATAAGATAAATATTTTTGGTATTTTTATGATATAGATTGAAAGTAAAGATTGCAAAATAAAATAGATTGGAAACTTATATGATAAAAGATAGACCCGGGGGCCATAGGTTTCACTAGTGGCTTCTCTCAAGATAGCATAAGTATTACGGTGGGTGAACAAATTACTGTCAAGCAATTGATAGAAAAGTGCATAATTATGAGAATATCTAGGCATGATCATGTATATAGGCATCACGTCCGCAATAAGTAGACCAAAACGATTCTGCATCTACTACTATTACTCCACACATTGACCGCTATCCAGCATGCATCTAGAGTATTAAGTTCATAAGAACAGAGTAACACATTAGGCAAGATGACATGATCTAGAGGGATAAACTCAAGCAATATGATATAAACCCCATCTTTTTATCCTCGATGGCAACAATACAATACGTGCCTTGCTGCCCCTGCTGTCACTGGGAAAGGACACCACAAGATTGAACCCAAAGCTAAGCACTTCTCCCATTGCAAGAAATATCAATCTAGTAGGCCAAACCAAACTGATAATTCGAAGAGACTTGCAAAGATAACCAATCATACATAAAAGATTTCAGAGAAGAATCAAATATTGTTCATAAATAAACTTGATCATAAACCCACAATTCATCGGATCTCGACAAACACACCACAAAAAGAGTTACATCGAATAGATCTCCAAGAAGATCGAGGAGAACATTGTATTGAGATCCAAAGAGAGAGAAGAAGCCATCTAGCTAATAACTATGGACCCGAAGGTCTATGGTAAACTACTCACACATCATCGGAGTGGCTATGGTGTTGATGTAGAAGCCCTCCATGATCGATTCCCACTCCGGCAGAGCTCCAGAAAAGGCCCCAAGATGGGATCTCTTGGGTACATAAGGTTGCGGCGGTTGAAATAGGGTTTCGTGGTGCTCCTGGATGTTTTCGGGGTATATGGATATATAGGAGGAAGAAGTAGGTCGGTGGAGCTACGAGGGGCCCACAAGGGTGGGGGCACACCCTCCTGCCTTGTGGCCACCTCGTTTCTTTCTTGACGTCTACTCCAAGTCCCGTGGATCACATTTGTTCCAAAAGTAACTCTCCCGAAGGTTTCATTCTGTTTGGATTTTGTTTGATATTCCTTTTCTGCGAAACACTGAAATAGGCAAAAAAACAACAATTTGCACTGGGCCTTGGGTTAGTAGGTTAGTCCCAAAAATAATATAAAAGTGTATAAATAATCTCATTAACATCCAAAACAGATAATATAATAGCATGGAACAATCAAAAATTATAGATACGTTGGAGACGTATCAGCCTCCAAGCGCAGCGTTTTGTAGGACAGTAGCAATTTTCCATCAAGTGGATGACCTAAGGTTTATCAATCCATGAGAGGTGTAGGATGAAGATGTTCTCTCTCAAACGACCCTGCAACCAAATACAAGAAATCTCTTGTGTCCCCAACACACCCAATACAATGGAAAATTGTATAGGTGCACTAGTTTGGCGAAGAGATGGTGATAAAAGTGTAATATGGATGGTAGAAATATATTTTTATAGTCTGAATAAATAAAAACAGCAAGGTAGAAAATAGTAAATGGGCCCAAAAATGGTATTGCAATGCTTTAAAATGAGGCCTAGGGTCCGTACTTTCACTAGTGCAACCTCTCAACAGTGCTAATATAATTGGATCATATAACCACCACTCAAAGTGCAATGAAGAATCACTCCAAAGTTCCTATCTAGCGGAGAACATAAGAATAAATTGTTTGTATTGTACGAAACCACCTCAAAGCTATTATTTCCGTTCGATCTATCAAGAGTTCGTACTAAAATAACACAAAGCTATTCCTTCCGTTCGATCTATCCTAGAGTTCATACTAAAGTAACACCAAAGCAAATTAATATTCATAATACTCAATCCAACACAAAGAACTTCAAAGAGTGCCCCAAGATTTCTACCGGAGAAACAAAGACAAGAACGTGCATCAACCCCTATGCATAGATCACCCCATTGTCACCTCGGGAATCTGTGAGTTGAGTGCCAAAACATATATCAAGTGAATCAATACGATACCCAATTGTCCCCACGAGTATTCAATTGCAAGACATATATCAAGTGTTCTCAAATCCATAAAAGTATTCAATCCGATAACAACGAAATCCCAAAGAGAAAAACTCAATTCATCACAACAAGATAGAGAGGGGAAAACACCATATGTTCTAACTATATTAACAAAGCCCGTGATACATCAAGATCGTGACATCTCAAGAACACGAGAGAGAGAGAGAGAGATTAAACACATAGCTACTGGTACAAACCCTCAGCCTCGGGGGTGGACTACTCCCTCCTCATTGTGGTGGTCGCCAGGATGATGAAGATGGCCACCGGTGATGATTCCCCCCTCCGACAGGGTGCCGGAAAGGGTCTAGATTGGTTTTTGGTGGCTATAGAGCCTTGCGGTGGCGGAACTTCTGATCTAGGTTAACCCGGAGGGGTTTCGGAATATTTGGGAATTTATACTGCAAAGAAGGGGTACGGGAGGCCACCGAGGTGGGCACAACACACCTGGGCGCGCCAGGGGGCCCTGGCGCGCCCTGGTGGGTTTTGCCCCCCTCGGGGCACCCCCCAGGTGCTGCTCTGGCCCATCGGGAGTCCTCTGGTCCATAAAAAATCCACAAAAACTTTCGCGGTTTTTGGACTCCGTTTGATATTGATTTTTTTGCGATGTAAAAAACAAACAAAAAACAACAACTAGCACTGGGCACTGGGTCAATAGGTTAGTCCAAAAAAATGATATAAAGTTGCTATAAAATGATTGTAAAACATCCAAGAATGATAATATATTGGCATGAATACTTCATAAATTATAGATACATGGGAGACGTATCAGCATCCCCAAGCTTAATTCCTACTCGTCCTCGAGTAGGTAAATGATAAAAGAAATAATTTATGAAGTGTGAATGCTAGCAAAGTGCACAAGTTTGATCAATGATAATTTCAATCACTTTTCCTAGCATCATAACAATAATTCTTTCTTATAAAACTTTTCATGTTATAGTGGCAACCCATTCACATGTTAAGGTTCAAACAATGAATTATCTTGAAACCCAACAACCTATGTTCTCAGTCACCAAGCAATTGCAATTCAACTTATTAAACAGAGTTTAAGTAAAAGCTCCACATACTCAACCATCATATAGTCTTCTATGATTGCTAACACTCACCTTGTACACATGAGCAAAACATTTCAACCGGACACATAGAAAGATAGGGGCTTATAATTTCGCCTCCCAACGTATTCACCTCAAGGGTGATGTCAACAATAACAACTCATGCTACCCATACCCAATTGGATATATGTGCCTAGATCTTTCCTCGCCACATGATGCTTGCCAAAAGAGAAAAATAAAAAGGAATAGAGAGAAAAACTTTGACTCTTTGCATCAAAGTAAATACTGAAAAGTAATAGATATGCCCTTCGTAGAAGGAAGCAGAGGTTGCCATGCGCTTATTTGTTTGTATGCTCAACCCCTTAGTGTAAAAGAACGTCACATTATATTGCCCCTTATGATAGCAACCTTTATTATGCAGTATGTCAATTTTATTCTTTGCCATCACAAGTTCATACAACGCTCGATTTTCTCTTAGACTAAATGATCTCACACTTTTAGAAGCAATTTTTATTGCCTTATTGCACCCATTACAACTTACTTGAAGGATCTTGCTCAATCATTAGGTAGGTATGGTGGGCTCTTGACACTACTAGGGAAAACCTTATACACAGAATCTTAGTAGCAGCGCGGTCTAAAAACAGACGCTACTGCTAATTAGCAGCAACGAGCTTTAGAAAAGAGCGCTGCTAATGACTGAGTAGCAGTAGCGCTCTAGGTGAAAAGAGCGCTACTACTATAATTGCCACGGTGTTGCCTCCAGGCTAGATATAGTAGTAGCGCCCTTCCCGTGGACGCGATTCTGCTAAAGAAGTTAGTAGCAGCGGTTTTGCTCAAAACTCGCTGCTGGTAAGTATGACCGCAACTAATTAAGTTTAGTCCCATACTGCTAAGCGAACAAGGTGTTTATCACCTTAAATATGTTGCTTCTCAACCTATCTCGAGCACTTGGTCTTCATTGAACTATATGTGTATGATTTGTGGTTGCAATATGAATCCTCGCCTGTACCTATACAGGTACAGTGAGGATTCATGTTGACTATTTAGATTATACACAAAAAGATCAATGATGACCAATGTATATTTTTGATGTTTTTACTAAACAAAAGAAATAACTGCTTCCATTAGCAGTAGCGTTTTTTCCCAAAACGTGTTGTAGATAAGTTAGCTATAGCGTGTTTTCTGTACGTGCGCTACTGCTAGTTCGAGTTAACCACCCCCCGCATCAAAATTTCGCTAAGTCCTCCTTTCCCCCCATCGGCCTGTTCCCCTACTCCCTGTCGCCGCCGCCCGAGCCCGAGCGCGCCTGCGCTCTCACCGCCGCCGCCGCCCGCCCTCAACCTCACCGCCGCCGCTCTCGACCACACTGTCGCCGCCCTCGACCTCACCGCCGCCGCCCTCGACCGAGCCCGCCGCCCAGGACCGTTGCCCTCCCGATCCCGAGCCCACCCTCGCCGCCCCTCCGTCGCCGAGCACCTCCCTGCCACCGTCTCTCCCTCTGTAAGCCCCCCACCCCTCCCCAACCCCCTCTCTCTTTGCTTAGTTAGTAGATGATTTTAGTAGTAGTAGATGTTAATTTAGGGTTCATAGATAATGATTTTTAGAAGTAGTGGATATTAATTACTAGTAGTGATGGTAAACTAGTTGTATAATTAGCAGTAGTACATGTTAATTAGTAGTAGATGTAGTAGTTAGATGTTAATTAGTAGTAGTAGATGTGCTAGTTTCTTTCTATTTATAGTAAGTTTATATTTAGTAAGAACTAGTTGAATTAATAGAACTAGTTTAGTTTTAGTTGAACTAGTTAAGTTTTAGTTGAACTAGTATAGTAAGTAAATTAATAACTAGTTGAACTACTTCATTTTTAGAAAGAACTAGTTTTTTCTTTTTATACTAAGTTTATATTTAGTAAGAACTAATTGAATTAATAGAACTAGTTGAACATGCCATATTAGGTGTTATTTTTTAGTTTAAGCAATTATTTCATGTTTTGGTTACACCCCCGAGTGGCCTATGTTTTGTCGGAGTGTTGATTAATTTCCGTTCCGGCAAATTTCAGCCGCTCGATATGTCCTTTTTTAGCAAAGGTCATGCCGGATTTTTCCGTGAATTCTGGCATGACTTGTGCTAGAATATGTGGGAAGTATCGAGTGGCCTGGATTTTCTTTGAAAAATAATGATCTAATTTAAGTTTTTTAGTACATATATTTAATTGTACAAGTTTAATCTTTGAATTATGAACGTAGGAAATGTCGTACTCGGATGACAATAGTCTCCCGGGGGAGTGCAGCTGGTGCCACGACGATCGAGGTATGTGCGACACGTTCGTTGAGCTGGACGAAGATCGGCGCTTCAGCATTAAGCTCGAGGAGACCTTCGATGTTGAAACGGTACGCAACAACGACAAGTGTTTTTTTTCGTAATTAAGCATGACTTCAACTATTTCAACGTCTAATTTTCATCTTTTACAATTCGACTAGCTTATCCCATGCCATGCAAGACGCTATGTCTTGGAGAGGATGGGTTTTGAAGACCATAAAAATTTTCAAACAAAGAAAATACACCTAAGGACCCATCATGATATTGATTTTGAAGTAAATCTGTATAATTCTCAGAGCGTAACCCATTTTGGTTGTCAAAATTGGGAAGCACTTTGCAAAATGTATGGTTTTTATGAGGGTATGATTGTCACCATGGATCTTGGTCATCCTGACATCGAGCAAGACAATATGGACATTTGGGTCCTTGTTGATACGCTTCCGATTCTACTGCAATGTGAGTTTCTCAAACATAGTTATTAACTAATTTATATTGTTTATTTTAAAATAGTTGACAGCTCATTTCCATTGATAGCTTATTTTGAATCTTCAAAGAATGTGCAGAAGATGGTAGACAAAACCCACTACGCTGATGGCTCCGAATTAACTTATAAGGAGAAAAATCATCTGATTGCTTATTGTACTTTTTTTGAGAATTACAATACCTATTATCGTACTCCTCCAAATTATGGTGAATACGTGCCACTAGTGCACGTGTTGAACCACAATAACTTCTATGGAGATACCCTGGTAAGATATTTTACTATTACGACATCCGTGCATCTTTTGCATACTTCTAAAACTAGTACATCATTGCTAACTACGAAGTTATTACTATGTTTTTCAACAAAAAATCCCGATGGATTGTGTGCCTCATCTGATGTATTACAATGGTCGTCTTGAAGTTCTGAACCTACAGCCAGGTCATCCTACGGATCTCACCTGTGCATATCGAATTTCTGAAACCAGCTGCATTAAGCGAAATTGACTCACTAATATATGTGTGCACGACCAATGGTAGTACTACTACTTTAAATTGACTCACTAATATATGTGTGCAGTACACAAATAAACAGGTTTAAACATTTGTATTCTTACTGTAGGACTGCCACAATGTAACAATATAATTTTCTTCTTAGATTCGGATTAAACTTATTTCTGGAGTAGATATTCACCGGGCTGCAAAAGGCAACAAGGATAGAAAAATAAATGCCTAGAGAGAAAATTCTAAATAGAACATGTTGACATATTAATACAGTAGCAGAAATCATGTCTCCAAGACCTAGGGGGAAAATCTAAACTGAATTAGATCTTGATAGAAGGCCACATACCACAGTGCAGCGTTTTGTCTCTACTTGGTACCCTGCAGTGTACAAGATACATAAGAAATTCAGAGAAATCTTAGTGTTAAAGATTCAGAGAGGAAGCACACACACACAACACACCGGCTGCCGCACCGATAACAGCTGGCACCACCTTGCCAGCACGCACACTCAACACACCCCTATAGTTAGAGAGAGCAGTAGCCACACTAGGCAATCGACACTAACAATTTGGACCTTTGTTATCAATCTATATAGGAACAAAGGTGAAGCGATTGTCGATATACACGTGCATCATCAAGTACTATCTATATAGGAACAAAGGGGATTAACGGATCAATAAGATTGTAACTTGGTATATAGCGATTGGGAAAAAACTCATCAATAAGATTGTAACTTGGTATATTACTCACTGCCTCCCTCAAATACATCCGCCATTAAAAAAAGGCCATCAATCGGGCGAGTCAGCAACACACTCTGAACCCAAAGACAGAATGCGAAGTAGTGGGTCAATCAAGCTCAAGCACAAATTTCCTGCTGGAACTTTTGTAAAGACAGAGAGAATGAATTCATAAGGTTATTCACTACAAGTAGAATGAACAATTTACCTACGGCTGCTATGATTTCATGCTGAAACTTACTGCTCATCGACAGGCTGCTCCTTGAATGCCAAGTACTCATAAACAGATCACAAACAGGGGGACTCTCAAACACTTCCTACACGCACGCACAGGGGGATCAGACAAAATCAAGAGAGGTGGGTCGGGGGGCATCAGCGATGGGTTAGTGTGGTCTGGCTGAGACGAGGGGCTAACCTTGGTAGAGAAGAAGGCGTTTCCGACGGCGGCCCAGGGGTTGGTCGCCCGCCGCTGGATGTTGGACAGCGACAACACCGCGCAGCCCACAAGGTGATTTCCAAGGGGTCGGTGTGGACAGAGACGAGCTGCCGGAGAGGCGCTGTGTGGATGGAGAGGAGCCGCCGGAGATGCGCAGCGTTGGATATGATGCCGCAGCCAAAACCCTAGCCATGGCTAGGGGTCGCGGGTGAGCGCCGGAGACCGGGAGCGATGAATCCAGCCGGACTGGAGGACGAAGGGGTCGGAGAACAGCTCGTGGTGGCGGACGTCATCGAAATTGCCCGGCGTTGGTCTCGGCATGAGTGGTTGAACCAGGGAGAGAGAGATTTTGTTGCGAGAGGGATGGATGGGTGGGGGATTCTGCGGATGTGGTAGTTGCCGGAGCTGCGAGGTGAGGGGGAGGGAGGGCAAGTGCCAGCGGCGAGCTATGGGAGGAGGGACGCGAAGAGGTGGTGGGTGGCGGCGTTCTGTGGGAGATGAGGGAGGGGGATGCCAAGAGGGAGGGAGGAGGGGCCGAGAAGGAGCATTTAGGGTTCTCATTTTATATGGGAACGGTTAGGCGGGCTTCAACGGGCTTTCAGCGGGCTTGCGGGGCTGTACCAGGTCGTCAATGACAGTTTTCCACATTGTCATCGAAAATCTGTCATGGATTAACAGGTTTCTTGTAGTGTATTCTTTCCGATCGATCTAACCAAGAGTTCGTACTAAAATAACACCAAAGCAAATTCAGATTCATAATACTCAATCCAACACAAAGAACTTCAAATAGTGCCCCAAGATTTCTACCGGAGAAACAAAGACAAGAACGTGCATCAACCCCTATGCATAGATCACCCCAATGTCACCTCGGGAATCCGCGAGTTGAGTGCCAAAACATATATCAAGTGAATCAATACGATACCCCATTGTCACCACGATTGCAAGACATATAGCAAGTGTTATCAAATCCATGAAAGTATTCAATCCGATAACAACGAAATCCCAAAGGGAAAAACTCAATTCATCACAACAACATAGAGAGGGGAAAACACTATATGATCCGACTATATTAACAAAGCCCGCGATACATCAAGATCGTGACATCTCAAGAACACGAGAGTGAGATTAAACACATAGCTACTACTACAAACCCTCAACCCCGAGGGTGGACTACTCCCTCCTCATCGTGGTGGCCACCGGGATGATGAAGATGGTCACCGGTGATGATTCCCCCCTCCGGCAGGGTGCCGGAAAGGGTCTAGATTGGTTTTAGGTGACTACAGAGACTTGCGGCGGCGGAATTTCTGATCTAGGTTAACCCCGAGGGGTTTTGGAATATTTGGGAATTTATACTGCAAAGAAGGGGTACGGGAGGCCACCGAGGTGGGCACAACCCACCTGGGCGCGCCCTGGTGGGTTGTGCCCCCCTCGGGGCACCCCCCAGGTGCTGCTCTGGCCCATCGGCAGTCTTTTGGTCCATAAAAAATCCACAAAAAGTTTCGCGGTGTTTGGACTCCGTTTGATATTGATTTTCTGCGATGTAAAAAACAAGCAAAAAACATCAACTACACTTGGCACTTGGCACTGGGTCAATAGGTTAGTCCCAAAAAATGATATGAAGTTGCTATAAAACGATTGTAAAACATCCAAGAATGATAATATATTGGCATGAATAATTCATAAATTATAGATACGTTGGAGACGTATCACATATCTCAAGAACACGAGAGAGAGAGAGAGAGAGAGAGAGAGAGAGAGAGAGAGATTAAAGACATAGCTACTGGTACAAACCCTCAGCCCCGAGGGTGGACTACTCCCTCCTCATCATGGTGGCCGCCAGGATGATGAAGATGGCCACCGGAGATGATTCCCCCCTCCGACAGGGTGCCGGAAAGGGTCTAGATTGGTTTTCGGTGGCTATAGAGCCTTTGCGGTGGTGGAACTTCTGATCTAGGTTAACCCCGAGGGTTTTCAAAATATTTGGGAATTTATAGGGTAAGGAGGGGGCGCGGGAGGCCACCGAGGTGGGCACAACCCACCTGGGCGCGCCTGGGCTCCCAGGCGTGCCCTGGTGGGTTATGCCCCCCTCGGGGCACCCCCAAGGTGCTTCTCTGGCCCATCCTGGGTGTTCTGGTCCATAAAAAATCTCCAAAAAGTTTCACGGTGTTTGGACTCCGTTTGATATTGATTTCCTACGATGTAAAAAACAAGCAAAAACAACAACTGGCACTGGGCACTGGGTTAATAGGTTAGTCCCAAAAAATGGTGTAAAGTTGCTATAAAATGTTTGTAAAACATCCAAGAATGATGATATAACGGCATGAATACTTCATAAATTATAGATACGTCGGAGATATATTATGGCATTTCCATAGCCATTCCGAGATATATTGGCATGCAACTTTCCACCGTTTCGTTTATTATGACACACTCCATCATTGTCATATTGCTTAGCATGATCATGCAGTTGACATCGTATTTGTGGCAAAGCCACCATTCATAATTCTTTCATACATGTCACTCTTGATTCATTGCACATTCCGGTACACCGCTGGAGGCATTCATATAGAGTCATATTTCGTTCTAAGTATCGAGTTGTAATTCTTGAGTTGTAAGTAAATAAAGTGTGACGATCTTCATTATTAGAGCATTGTCCCATGTGAGGAAAAAAAGAGGAAAGGCCCAAAAAAAAGAGAGAAAAGAGAGAAGGGACAATGTTACTATCCTTTTATCACACTTGTGCTTCAAAGTAGCACCATGATCTTCATGATAGGGAGTCTCCTATGTTTTCACTTTCATATACTAGTGGGAATTTTTTATTATAGAACTTGGCTTCTATATTCCAATGATGGGCTTCCTCAAATTGCCCTAGGTCTTCATGAGCAAGCAAGTTGGATGCACACCCACTTAGTTTCTTTTTGAGCTTCCATAAACTTATAGCTCTAGTGCATCCATTGCATGGCAATCCCTACTCACTCACATTGATATCTATTGATGGGCATCACCGTAGCCCGTTGATACGCCTAGTTGATGTGAGACTATCTCCCTTTTTTGTCTTCTCCACAACCACCTTCTATTCCACCTATAGTGCTATGTCCATGGCTCACGCTCATGTATTGCGTGAAAGTTGAAAAAGTTTGAGAACATCAAAAGTATGAAACAATTGCTTGGCTTGTCATCGGGGTTGTGCATGATTTGAATATTTTGTGTGATGAAGATGGAGCATAGCCAGACTATATGATTTTGTAGGGATAAGCTTTCTTTGGCCATGTTATTTTGAGAAGACATAATTGCCTTGTTAGTATGCTTGAAGTATTATTGTTTTTATGTCAATATCAAACTTTTGTTTTGAATCTTATGGATCTGAATATTCTTGCCACAATAGAGAAGATTACATTGATAAATATGTTGGGTAGCATTCCACATCAAAAATTTTGTTTTTATCATTTACCTACTGGAGGACGAGCAGGAATTAAGCTTGGGGATATTTTGATTGTTCCATGCTATTATATTACCCATCTTGGATGTTTTATATGCATTTATGTGCTATTTTATATGATTTTTAGGACTAACCTATTAACCTAGAGTGTGAGTTTCTGTTTTTTCCTTGTTTTTGAGTTCCGCGGAAAAGGAATATCAAACGGAGTCCAATTGAGCTGAAAATTTACGGTGATTTTTTATGGACCAGAAGAAGCCCCTGAAGCAAAAGAGTTGGGCCATAAGAGCCACGAGACCTCCACAAGGGTGGAGGGCGCGCCCTCCGGTCTTGTGGGCTTCTCGTGGACCCTCCTGACTTGTTCTCGATACCAAAAATTCCTATAAATATAGGAACCCCCAGAAATAAGCCTAGATCAGGAGTTCTGCCACCGCAAGCCTCTGTAGCCACAAAAAACCAATCGGGAGCCCGTTCCGGCACCATGCTGGAGGGGGGAATCATCACCGGTGGCCATCTTCATCATGCCGGCGCTCTTCATGACGAAGAGGGAGTAGTTCACCCTCGGGGCTGAGGATATGTACCATTAGCTATGTATTTGATCTCTCTCTCTCTCATGTTCTTGATTTGGCACGATCTTGATGTACCGCGAGCTTTGCTATTATAGTTAGATCTTATGATGTTTCTCCCCCTCTACCTTCTTGTAATGGACTGAGTTTTCTCTTTGAAGTTATCTTATCGGATTGGGTCTTTAAGGATTTGAGAACACTTGATATATGTCTTGCATGTGCTTATATGTGGTGACAATGGAATATTCATGTGATCTACTTGATGTATGTTTTGGTGATCAACTTGCGGGTTCTGTGACCTTGTGAACTTATGCATAGGGGTTGGCACATGTTTTCGTCTTGACTCTCCGGTAGAAACTCGGGGACACTCTTTGAAGTTCTTTGTGTTGGTTTGAATAGATGAAGCTGAGATTGTGTGATGCATATCGTATAATCAAACCCGCGGATACTTGCGGCGACATTGGAGTATCTAGGTGACATTAGGGTTTTGGTTGATGTGTGTCTTAAGGTGTTATTTTAGCACGAACTCTAGGGTTGTTTGTGACACTTATAGGAATAGCCCAATAGATCGATCAGTAAGAATAACTTTGAGGTGATTTCGTACCCTACAATAATCTCTTCGTTGAGGGATTTTTACATGATCTAATTATGTTATCATTGTTGAGAGAACTTGCACTAGTGAAAGTATGAACCCTAGGCCTTGTTTCCAAGCATTGCAACACCATTTTTGCTTACTTTTACTATTAGTTACCTTGCTGTTTTTATATTTTTAGATTACAAAAACCTATATCTATCATCCATATTGCACTTGTATCACCATCTCTTCGCCAAACTAGTGCACCTATACAATTTACCATTGTATTGGGTGTGTTGGGGACACAAGAGACTCTTTGTTATTTGGTTGCAGGGTTGTTTGAGAGAGACCATCTTCATCCTACGCCTCCTATGGATTGATAAACCTTAGGTCATCCACTTGAGGGAAATTTGCTATTGTCCTACAAAACTTTG
This sequence comes from Triticum dicoccoides, assembly GCF_002162155.2. Classification (NCBI taxonomy): domain Eukaryota; kingdom Viridiplantae; phylum Streptophyta; class Magnoliopsida; order Poales; family Poaceae; genus Triticum; species Triticum dicoccoides. Next base: position 608,116,211 of record NC_041386.1, read on the forward strand.
CACTTGGAGGCCCAACAACGTCTACCAGGATAAAGTTGCGTAGTAGACATCAGCCATCATCTCCACTTTTGCGCAACCCCTTCCAACCGCCGCTTGGTCGAATACCGACACCACCCAACTTCCTCCCCTGCCCGGGCTCATGCTAGTGCACACGCGCAAGCTGGCCTGCGTTGTCTGGCTACTGGCCGAATCCAGGGGCCAAATCACATTTTCCTTTCTCTTGAGGGCTTGTTTGTAAATTTACAAGGTGGGTTGTGACAACCTGTTAATGGTTGGCAGCTCCGCGCTGTCATAATTCTTGCCATGTCAAAGCGCGGGTCAACAGCGATCAGTGCCTTTTATCACGGAACCGTCACCTTAGGTGAAATTTGCTAATAAAATGTAAAGTGGTGACTTTTTTTAATGGCACCATGAATGTGATGGTTATGTGCTTTTCACTCAAGGAAAATAGATAGAGCGTATGTTATGGGGCATGTTTAGCGGAGTAATATCCATTTCGTGTGGTGAAGGAGCTAAATCCGGCAGATTTCGGGCGCGACTAGAGGAATATCCATTTCGTGTGGTAATAAGGACACGAGGTTTGCCCAGGTTCGGGCTCTCCGAAGAGATAACACCCTACGTCCTGCTTGTATTTATTGCTTTGGATTGGAGTACAAAGTGCAAATGATCTACCCTGAAACTGTTGTGTGTCCTCTATGAGCCCTACCCTCAGTTTATATAGATGCGGAGGGGCCTAGGGTTACAACATCCTAGTCGGCTACATACAAGGAGATCAAGTCTTCGACAAATCTAGCATCTTGGAGTACATGACAAGTCGTTGGGAGCCTTCCGTTTATAAATAAAGGGCTGCCCAACATGGTCCGCTCTTGAACCGAAATGGGGTCCTTGGCCCGACCCACTAGGGCGGGAGATGACGTAGTGAGAAAACCCATAGTCGGGACACCATCATGTGGCGTGTTATAAAGAAGTGAGGAGACTGATTTGTCATGCCGATGATCGTCACTGAGGATGCTGGGAAAAGATCAGGTGAGGAGACTGTGGATCCAAGGTGATGACGGTTTTTGGTTCTCTAGGGCACTGAGAGCGCACACGGTTTTTTTATAGATGGCGCGACTAGAGGGCTTCTGGAAAAAAGGGGGTGCTTACGTTACCGGACGATGGGGTTTAATGCGGTAGTATCGGTTTCGGATATCACGTTACAAATAAGTGAGGCACGAATTAAGGGCGAATGGACAAAAACAACATTACGAAGAAAAAATATTGGCGATGAAAGGTGGACGGTGAGAGGAAGGGGTGATGTGGGGAAAGATATGGTCGAAAAACGCCAATAGTGATGTTACTATGGAGCAGGCCGGATGCGAGGAAGGGTCCATGAAATAGGTGAGGATGTCGGAACGATACTTCGTGTCCCATAGATCACATATATGATTGTTCCATGTTAACTCGCAGGGTTTCATTGGTTATACCCATGTTAGCTCGCGGAGTTAACATGGAACAATTCATGTATAGTATGATTCATGGAACATCAAGTTTCATTTCAGACACCTCATCTATTTCTTGGACCATTCGGCGCCGCTCTATAGTAACGTAACTATTGTGTCACCCAATCATATATTCCTCCACGTCACTCCTCCCCCCTTCCATCCACCTCCCATCGCCAATATTTTTCTCACGGATGCCGTTTTTGTCCGTTCGTGCTTAATTCACGCCTTCGTTCTTTATAACGCGATATCCAAAACCGATACTATCGCATTAAACCCCATTGCCCGGCAATGTAAGCGCCCCCTGTTTCCCCGAGGCTCTCTGGCCGCGTCACCTATAAAAACCTCGCGCGCGCCCTCGACGCTCCGGAAAACTAAAAACCACTGTCGCCTCAGATCTAGAGTTTCCTCACCTAATCTTTCTCGGGCCTCCCGGTGACCACCATCGGCTCATCGACCGGGTGAGGAAAGCTCCGCGAAGGCAAGAAGAGTTCGGGGAGGGACCTGCGAGAAATCGGCATATTAGGCAGGCGGGGAAGAAGGGACGGGGAAGAAGGTTAGGGTGTGAGCTGGACCTTGCGTGGAGTGAGGGCAGGAGGCGCAGAAGATCCTCGTGCTCGCCCGCCCGCCCGCCCGCTAGGTCTCCTTTTCAACCTTTCCTCTCCTCCTCCGTCCCCATCTCCGCCTCCTCCCCCTCACCGCATCTCCGGATCCCCCGCCACGCCGCCCCACCGTCGTCGCCGCCGACCCGAGATCCCCCCCCGCCGCCCCCGATTCGTACGGACGGACGGACAGACCGAGGGAGATGCCGGTGGGAGCGGGCCTGCGCGGGTGATCTCTCTCCCTCCGTCGACAGCACGCGCGTGGGGAGGGGAGGGGAGCCGTCGCGTGGGCAAGCCCGCGTGGAGGGGTCCCGTCCGTCCCGCGCCCGCCCGGCCCGTCCTAGGGTAGAAGAAGCAGCGGCGGCGGCGGCAGCGGCAGCAGCTCCGCCGCTCTAGGGTTTGCTCGCTCGGCCGATCTCGTCGTCGCGTGGCGCGACGGCTAGCAGGAGACGGATGTTTTCGCACGGCGCGGATCCCGCCCACGACGCCTCCGCCGCCGGCGGCGGCGTCGGCGTCAGCGCCGGCGGCCCGCTCGTCCACACCCGCTTCGTCTGGCCCCATGGCGGCAAGAGGGTCTTCCTCAGCGGTTCCTTCACCAGGTCTGCGCTTTATCCCTATCTCTCCACTCCATCTCCATATCCATCTCAATCTCTATCTCTATATCTCCATCCTGTCATCATATCTCCAGTGATTACTGAGTACACCTTTTCTTATCTATGTATTTATTCTGCAATTACTTTGCTCGCTCACTGCCCACAGCCGTTTCAGCTGCATCATCAGTTACCGCAGGGAACCAGGGACGCTGCAGTTTGGTTTCCAAAGGGATTAGTATTATTTTAATGCTGCTCACTTGATCGATATCTCTAGGAGCGCGGCACCGCCCTATCTTATCTTGTGTTTTGATTGGATAATTAATGATGGATAGATTATCTCCCTGCTCTCTTGCAAGGGGGGCTGTAGATATGTACGTACTATGGTTTATATCTGGGTGCACTGCATGGATTCGACCGTTGGGCTTACTCTGGTGGTGCAGCTTCCTTACCCCGCACGCTGTCTTAGTTGTTAGTTCACACATGGGTGAATCTGAAGGTGCATCTTCCCGCCTTAGCGCTTGTCTGTGGCGGGGTGGCGCCACGACAACAGAAGTTCGCATACTGTCCAGTCTTGCTAGCACGCGGAAACAAATGGAATTTCCAAAGAGGAACAAAATTGCACATGTTCCCCGTTCAGGAAAACACACAAAGGGAATTTGTTTTCTGTCGATTACTGCTTTTTAAATCCCATGATGTTTTTTATGCACCGTAACTCCCAATTTTGTCGTAGGTGGTCAGAGCATTTGCCGATGTCTCCAGTCGAAGGTTGCCCCACTGTATTTCAAGCTATCTGCAGCTTACCTCCAGGGATTTATCAGGTTCCCTTCTTTATCCCGTGCTAACTAAAATTGTTGTGTGCTTACCTTGCCAATTAGTTGGTATATGCTGAGATTTATTTCCTGTGTTGAAATCTCCATTCTGCTTTATAAGGTTGCTGTTTGAGCGATTGTCCAGCACGATGTTTTTTTTTCTTGATTTGCACATGATATAATAATATAATATTGACTGCATTTGTACATGTAACTAGCTTATTTTTTATCTCATGTGTAATGTCACTTTTTGACATCTATAATGAATCATGCACGGCATATATGCAATGGAATTTCTAATGTGAGAACCTTCTTGCTTGGTTATTTTTACACAGTACAAGTTCAATGTGGACGGGCAGTGGAGGCATGACGAGGGGCAACCTACTATAACGGGAGAGTATGGGGTGGTAAACACTTTGTACTTGACAAGGGAATTTGACCACATAAATACTGTACTGAGCCCCACTACACCTGGGAGCAGGATGGATGTGGACAATGATAGTTTTCAACGAATGGTAAGTATCACTTATCTCGCCTAGTTGTGCGTGAACAGCCACACTATGTAGTCTACCTGTTCTTTTTATAACCGTCCTCTAAGTTTAATTGAAATGTTATGGTGACATATTTGTAAGCATACCTAAATGTATTACCATTTCAGTATTACAGCCTCTTGGAAAATATTATCTGCACAGGAGACAAGTGTTACTTTATTTCCTTGGATAATTTATAGAAAGCAATACTTGCTCCAATATATCTTGTTATCTGCATTCTAAAGTTCATGTACCCATGGAATGGTGGTTATATGGTAGTTCTCTGCTTTGGGATTCTACTAATTTCTTTGTTGAAGGTAAATAGAATATTTAGTTATGGAGTAGGGATGAAATTTACGTAACAATGACCTTGTCGTTACCTTAGGGTTCGTTGTCGGATGGTGCCCTTCAGGAAGGTTCTCCAAGAATTTCAGAGGCTGCTATACAGATCTCTAGGTGTCGTGTTGCTGAGTATCTGAATGCGCATACAGGCTATGACCTACTACCAGATTCTGGAAAGGTATGGGCAACCCAGCTGCTTGAGCGCTATTAATGGAGAGGTTTATTTTATAACATTATTATACCTTTTCAATCCAGGTCATTGCTCTGGACATTAATTTACCTGTGAAGCAATCTTTCCATATTCTCCATGAACAGGTATGAAATCTTACCTTCTAGAGCTGTATTGTTTGGTCTGTGGGAGGCATGCTAAATTGCTCTTCACTTTGCTTTATATCTCCTACCTAAATTTACATGAATTAGATGCTGTACATAAGAAAAAGAAATTACTTCACTCGTAGTCTCCTTACTAGTAAACATTATGTTTTTTCACAATTATCTATCTTTGGACCCTTCCCCGGACCCTGTGCAAGTGGGAGCTACATGCACTGGGCTGCCCTTTTATCTATCTCTGCCTGCATCTCATGATCTAATACTCGTACCATATGATGCTTAACTGTTCATAATTGCATTGGGACATAGAATTGGGAGAATCGAGACAGTTACGTACATTTTAGTAAATGCTGGCACATGGATTTACTTCTAAGGAATTGAGTGGAAACTGAACATTGCTTGTTTATTTTTAAAAATTATACTACTATATTGTGCTAATACAAGTGTACAGCTCAATACTGTTCATAGCTGATTGTAAGCGTTGGCTGCCCTTTGTTAGTAAAATTTATCTTATTTCACTAGCAACCCCAGTTATTGCTTATTGCTGTGTGGATCATTCTAGTCTCTGGGGTTAGTTTCTTAGCTAATAGTTGTGTCCTGGTTCTGCATGGTTAGAAACATAAATTATTTATCTTTTCTATGATCCAGCATTTCTGGCCCCTTGATAATCCATTGTTGCTTGTATCATGTATTGAAGTTACTGGCATGTTGTGAGAACATACACTGAATAGTGCACTTTGCAGGGGATTCCTGTGGCTCCTCTGTGGGATTCATTCAGGGGTCAGTTTGTTGGCCTTCTGAGCCCACTGGATTTTATACTTATATTGAGAGAGGTAATCTGTTTCAGCATTTACTCTTTTTTCTTAGCTTTTGTTGTATTATTTGACCCGGTTGATAGTTGCTTTACTTGTGTGATGTGTCATTCATGTACTCTGTAGTAGAGGCAAAATGTCCTGGATGTGTACTTCACTAGTAGTACATTGTTGTGGGTGGTGCCATACTGTTTATTCGAACAATCTTCCACTATGACAGTTTAATAACTTTGCGAATCAAGGCACTTGCTTCGAACAGAATTCTTCAGGTGTTATTACCGTCTTTGCGGAGGTAGTTGTGAATGGTCAATTTTCATGTGCCTTTTTAGTTGCTAGTCCACTGATGCTGTTCCCTAGGCCTGCTGGCCAGGGAATCCGTGTTTGTGGGTGATAGTTTTGCACACTATGTTTTTATTGCAACACCCTGTGTGCCAATGAACATCCATTCCTCTTGTTTTATTTACTTGATAAATTATAGTTTCTTATCATGTATTTTTTTTCCAGAAATAACCTGTATTACGTATTTTGCAAAATTATTTTGTAACATCTTGTTTTTGTTGCAGCTGGAAACGCATGGCTCAAACCTGACAGAGGAACAGCTTGAAACACACACTATATCTGCGTGGAAAGAGGCTAAGCGGCAAACTTATGGAAGAAATGATGGACAACTTAGATCAAATCAGCATCTAGTGCATGTAAGTTGGTACCAACATCTGGCTGAGAATTGGATTGCAGTTTTCTGTGCAGTTTGGGTTCAGTCTTATTGGTACTGACGTTTCATCTCTGAGTTTGGTTTGACAGACTTATTGGAACTGGTTTGACCAATTATGCTTGGCTTCATGGAATTGATAACCTTTGCATGCCTATTGTATAAAAATGAAATCATACCTTTTGATTTAATTTCATTTGGCGAGTCGTAGTTGGAAGTAGTCACTGAGAAGCGAGAACCCCTTTTGCCACCCACCATTTAGCACACACATTTAAATTTTAACCTTCGTTTAAAACTGTCCTTGTGAGCTTTGTGACCCATTTGCTCGAGTAAGTGTTTTAAGGCAGAGCTTGTCCCTCAAATGGATGTATGTAGCACCAAATTAGTTCTAGATACATTCATTTGAAGATAAGCTTGCGACAAGTTTTTTTGGACGGAGGAAGTATTTAGTTACATTATGATTTATGTGGCAATGCACTAACACTGGAGTTCCTGTTGTCTAGGCCACCCCTTATGAATCCTTGAGGGGTATTGCCATGAAAATACTCGAAACTGGTATTTCTACAGTACCAATCATCTATTCATCGTCATCAGATGGATCGTTTCCGCAGCTGTTGCATCTTGCATCCCTTTCAGGAATTTTGAAATGTAAGTATTTGGCATCTTTATGATGAGTGGGACTTTAATATGCTATAAGGAGCTTTATTGTGAGATTGCTTAGCAGCATATATTCTTTTCAGGTATCTGTAGATACTTTAAGAACTCCACTGGTAGTTTGCCGATTCTAAACCAACCAGTATGCTCAATTCCGCTGGGTACATGGGTTCCAAAAATTGGTGAACCAAATGGTCATCCATTGGCTATGTTGCGGCCTAATACATCTCTTAGCTCTGCCCTTAACTTGTTGGTTCAAGGTATGTTCTCTGTTCTCTTTGCTGCAACCATACCCATACATACCTATGCTTGGGAAATGCAATACAAAACAAAGGTGCTCTTGCTTGTATCTCCAAATTCTAAGGCAGCTCTTGTGTTATTGAGGTTTAACACAATCCAGCTGATATTCCATATGACGTGAAACTACTGTCTGTATCAATTATGCATCACTGATCCCTTACATTCTGTACATGCAGCTGGAGTTAGTTCAATACCCATTGTGGATGATAATGACTCGCTGATCGACACATACTCCAGAAGGTATACCATGCTGACACATGCAGACATACTTCATTCTTTGGGTTGCATTGTTTGCCACTACCTCTGTAACTAAATATAAGACGTTTTTGCAGTTCAATATTTATTTACAGAGGTAGTATGTTGCAGTTTTGCTGGTGACTTATGTATTGTGTTTCCTCCATTATGCAGTGACATCACAGCTCTAGCAAAAGACAAGGTCTACACCCATATTCGCCTAGATGAGATGACCATTCATCAGGTATGCTATAGTAGATATTAATGCCTATCTCATTCTCAACCAAGTTTTAGACTGAAACTTATACTTGAGTTTATTTGTCCAACGACTTTAGCTTCTGCTATGTGAAACTTGTTTATATTAAGAGTTGATATTTTGGGAATGAACAAAAATGTAGGCATAGTGAAGTTCTTCCTTTTGGAATTACAGTTACCTTACTGTTTTCTCTATCTGAATTGAAATCTGGATTGATATCCAAACTACCAAACTGTGCATACCATATAAAATTTAAAAATACTACCTTGTGGATATGATAACTGATTCTGGAATTCATTAGTGAAGCAAGGCCTCATTAGTTTGTAGCCCCAGAGGCAGGCAGTGATAAGTGCCCCTTTGTTTGGAGCCACGTATAGATGCTCCTTTGTCCAAGTACATATTTTCCTTTTGTCGTTTCACTTGGTCAGTTGATGCCACATATCCTATCAGTGCTTGTGAAATTTAAAACTGCAGCTGATGCTGCAGCGAACAGTGAAAAAACATACGTGAAGGGGAGAGCTGGTTGTTCCATAGTGCTATATAATTTCAAACATCGTTTCTCATGAGTTATGCATCTGTAAATCTGTTACCCGTCCAGATTTCATGGCTGCAGTATGAACACTTTCTTGTGTGGCCAGGCCTTGCAACTTGGGCAAGACGCGAATTCACCTTTTGGACTTTTCAACGGTCAAAGATGCCAGATGTGTCTTCGGTCTGACCCTTTGCTGAAGGTTATGGAGAGATTGGCTAATCCTGGTAAGTATTTTTCTATTGGTGTACCTGCACGAGTATTAATAATTGTTTGCTCCGTCGATTCACCGGATTCTCGTGTGCCTGTCATGACCAGGGGTGCGTCGCGTGTTCATCGTGGAGGCTGGCAGCAAGCGAGTGGAAGGCGTAATATCGCTGAGCGACATATTCAAGTTGCTGCTGAGCTAGCGAGAGCCCTGTTTCCGTTGGTTCCCGGGCAAGTGGTGCCAGAAGAGCTAGCATGCAAGAAAGAGATTGTGGAGCCAACATGGAGTTCTCTCTCTGGCTTGCTCTTGGACAAGAGAGTAGCAAAACAGATTGTAAAGTTTTTTTCCTTTGGTTGTGCCAACCCAACCCAACCCAACCCAACCCTCACCGTCCGTCTGTCTGTCTGTCGTAACCGAAACTACCTGGTGACTTTTTTCTCTTTAAATTTTATTGGATTGATTCCGCTGCTTGGCGAGATTAGTCTCCAAGGAGCCAGAGAATGGTCGTCTGTCTGTCTGCGTTGGTCGGTGTCGTTGGTCCGTTCTGTGCCTAGTTTACTAGAGAGAGGGACCCGTTCCTTGTTTCGGCATGAAAGAGGAGAGGGGGAAGATGATGGTGGTCCGGTTCAAGTGTGACCATGTGTTGTTTTTGCTCAACATTGGCAGCCATGCAACCATGGAAGAAGGAAGGATTTAGAGGAAAAATCAATCAATCGAGCATGAGTCAAGAGTCATGTGTGGCCCGGGTGGAGTCAGTGGGGTGTACAATTGCAAACCTCATTTTATGTTGAACTGCCATTCTGGACTCATTTTGCTTTCTCTCTCTGGCTGTAGAAACTTCACCCATTGTATATTCTCTCCTAGTGGCGCAGCTGCTATCCATCCATCCATCCTCTTGAGTTATCTGCCTTCCCTGGCTGGCCTGATGGAGAGCATACCAGCAGTCAGTTTGCTGAATAAGATGCTGTCTTCTCCATTGCGAAATCGTATCCATCCATCCATCCTCTTGAGTTATCTGCCTTCCCTGGCTGGCCCGACGGGAAGAAACTATACCAAAACTCAGTTTACCGAGTCTTTTTTTTTCCTTTTTCTGTTGTGAAAATCGACTGTCTGCTATTTGTTGGAGAGAGTTTATGGGCATTGGAAAATTTTCTGCCATAACAGTAAAACTGGTTATATTATTTTTGGCCTTCTTCCTTTTTACCCATATATTGAAACAAAGTGGTGGTAGGGGATCACACACGGGGAGTTCCTAGGTAGTTAACCTAGGTTCGGGTCCTCATCATAGAGGTAATACTCTACTCCTGCTTTGTATTTGATTGATGGAGGGAAACGTCTCGTATATGAAAATAATACTATGGGGACTAGGGTGATCCCCTTATGAAGGAAGGCGAGACCTAGGGTTACATGACCGGCGGCCTCCTGTTCGTCCGCCTGGCCGTCTTCTCTTCTTTCCCTTGTTCTCGCGGCCGCCTCCTTGTCCTCGGCTGCCGGTGTCCACCAATAGCTAACGGGGAACAACAATGTCATGTCGCCGGAGACGACCAGAAAACTGTGATCCCCGGCCGGACGGCTAGGTTTGACTAGGGTGGCGGCGACCAGGCACCAGGGAGCGAACTCCTTTTCTTTTTCTGAGATTTCTTATATCAAATTATGGATGGTTGTCGCTTCATGTAGTGAAATGAGTCAATTTATATTACTCCATACATGTTCAAGTAATCACTGTGACTGCGTGAAAGAATAAATTTCAATTCAGTTACTGAGATGGATCTCCTTTAGCTCACCAAAGAGCTGACAAGTATGTTGGAGTTCCCGGTCAAGTCTGTTCTTCTCTGTAAACACAAGATGGGATTTTGAAAATGTATTGCCGGCGCGAAAGTATGACATCAAATACTTCACCGAAACATTCTTTTCTACTCGTTGAAAAAAAATTAGTCTCGCTCTGCAACACAACTGAGATGGACCATGTTGTTCTGCAACACAACTTCGAAGATCACAAATATATTCCCCGCGCACTTTTTGGAGGTTACTATATATGCTAGTTGGAGTATATAAAAAAAATGAAAAACACAACAGCACCGAACTGGCTATTAGTTTTTTTTCTTGCGGGGTCGAACCGGCTATTAGTTAAGCGTTGAAGAAGCGAGTTGCTTATAAGAAAGAAAAGGCGATTATATTATAGATAAAATCCCCACTCACACAAGAGAAACCATCTCTTTATTTATTCTCCACAGGTAATAAATCACTGCTACAAATCCGTAGATAAACTAATTGAGACCGCCGAGCTTGTATTTTCAGGGTCTCCATGAATCTCTTCCCTTGGCTGAAATGTTATGTTCAGTCGAAAGAAAGACCGAAATCCTTGGCCTTGAATTTCCCATATCTTGCCGGTCGCTCGTCATCCAGCAAACCAGGCGCTGGCTCCAGCACCGTCTCTCCATCCACAGCATAAAACACGGCCAGTGAAAGCCTCTCTCTCTCGGCGTTCGTCACCACCCTGTGGACCGGGCTCCTGAAGATCCCGTTGCACATTATCTGCGTCGAATATATATTTGCATACGTGTCAACGAAGCATCAGCATTCAGGAAACACTAGGATATATGTTGTACACTCATGATTTGTTGTAGATTATTCAAGAGAGATAGAGAGAGAGAGCAAGTGCTTAATTAGCTTCATACCTCCATGCAGTCAGCCAAGTTGATCACCAACGAGTAAGGCTTGGCCGGAACATTGTACCATCTCCCATCTCTCTCAACTTGCAAGCCACCGACGTCGTGGTCGACAAAAAGGATGGTAAGGAGACCAGCATCAGAGTGAGGCCTCATGCCCAGTACTAGGTCAGGTCTCGGACACGGAGGGTAGTAGTTGAACCTAGCAAACCCGGGATCCTTGCTTGATATTTGGTTGAGGAAGTAATCCTCATCAAGGTCCAGGAGCTTGGCGATCGATCGAAAGACGAGGTCTCTTATTCTCTTGGTTCTTGATGCGTACTCAAGAAGCACATCCCTGCATGTAGAAAGACTCTAGAATGAATAGTTCAGTCAATCAAAGCTTTTGATTCCTTTATTCAGTTATAAATTGTGTCTGAGTATCCTTTTCTTGTAGTGCATTTCTGAATTTTTCACCGTGTTTTCCTTCATTGGCAACTAAGCTAATACAGTAGTAGTATTAGAAATGTGAAACATCACTTGAATGGCGATTATAACCTGAAAGATTTCGGGTGAGCGGGCCACTTGGTGAAATTCCTCTCATCTTCTGGCTCCACCCTCAGATGCAGCCGGTCGTTCCAGCTGAGGCCCTCGGCCTGGTTTACCACCTCGTCATTTCCATAGCCTTCCACCTCAGAGTGCTTGCCGCCGCCGTCTATCAAGTTGCTGCATTTCTGCTTCTCTTCGGACGGTTGCCGGAAGAATTCCCTCGACGCGCTCATCATGGCATCCATGAGAGACTCCTCGATTCCATGGTTGGTCACCTGGATATCAAAGTGTTGAACAATTTCAGCAACAGCTCAATAACTTTAGAAATTACTACTACTAATCTGGTTGCTTCTTCATCGCCATGGTGACGACATCCAGCTGGGCGGAGGCGGCCCACTGCGGGGGGTAGGGTTCGGATCTGGTCTCGCCGGAAGTGGAGGTGACGAGGGCATCTGGGAGATCAAGGCGGCGGCGGCTGCGCGCCTAGCCGGCAGCGTCTGCGTGGTGTTAAAATAATTTAATCGAGATTCACCATGAAGAGGCCCCAGGTCTGTAGAGCCGCCCGGAGCTTGTCGGCCTCGTCGGCGGCGGCGGCCGTAGTCAGCCGGCTAAGATCGATGAGAGGGATGGGCTCCGGCATCTCATCAGCGGCCAGCAGGCCTTGATCTTGCTCGTGCGCCACCACGTACTGTCGCGGCGGCTCCTCCACGGCCGCCGCCAGCTCCTGCACCGTCGTCCGCACCATCGACGGTGGTGGAGGGAGCTCTGTTTCTTGCGTAGTACACCGAAGACGCTCTGTTTGACAGTTGGAAAGAGCAGAGGAAGAAGCAAGCTACGAGTCAACAGTCAACGGTCAAGAGGAGGAAGCTGCCTTCATATCGACCACTTTTTTCTTTATATTTTGGTGGAAGAAGCGGGCTATCCTTTTTCATATATATTTTTTTAAAAAAATCTGTTCTCCAAGCTAATGGTTTTCACTTTCTTCTTGAGCAGGCCGATGATGTATCGCTGCAAGCCGCTCCAATATCGGAGCCAGACTTACATTATTGACTGCAAATGAAAAGTCATTAAGGCAACGGTTCTGTCAGGTTATCATTTCAGAGTAGAAGTTGTCGCTATCGAAAGAGCCGCAAATCCAAAAGTCCGCCCTCCATAAAATCTCACGGACCTCACGCCGGCACCGAAGGACGCGCCGATGTGACGGAGATGAGGCCGGATGATCCAAGTACGAAAGTTAGCCGTCATCGCAGTCGCGTCGATGAGCCCTTCAAACCCTAGCCTCATTATTCACGGCGGACAATAAGAATCTACGCCTGCGAGCCACCGATGCCACAAAAAACACCATCGAGATGAGAAGGCTCGAGGAAAAATTATTTGTTGGGTAGATACCACCGTCAATAGAAGGGCAAAAGCAAATGAGCATATAATGCCTACCTAACTCCATCCAAAAAATGCGGGACTACATCTCCATAGGTCGATAGGAGCCTTCCCACACCAGTAGGGTTGTCGGAAGAGGAGGGGTCGAAGATGGTCTGCATTTGAGAGTAGTCCTGGATGGGAGTATTGAGAAACTCATCGTTCTTGGGGTAATCATAAGAACAAAACACATCGTTGTTAGTTGTGATTTGCATGTTAGAGAAGCTAAACAAGTCTAACAAATGATATGCTTGCTAACCGTGGTATGGCCATGATAGTGTTCTCACTTCAAGAGGATCATCAAGGTGTCCTGATCCCTTTGTGCATCTCTAAGGTCTACGAGGCTGAACACTTGGATCCATCTGGCTTTCCACTTCTTAAGGTGGATGTAGACATGAGTTGAGGTCACCTCATGGCCACAAAACTCAAAGACCTACTTGGCAACAACGTTGACCGTTGAGGCGCACCTCCTTGAAGCCCTTGTCAGTCCTCGGCCCACTGGATATGATCTCACACATCTTCTTAAGCACGAAAGTGGACATGTAAGGCCGCCATTTCATTGTGTTCCCCTTCCTAGACATCTTTGTCTTTCCAGCCATCATGGCTGCCTTATGTGCAAGAACAATAGCAACATTAAGCATCGCCACCACAAAAGATGGCCGCCTAAATGCCCCCCTCGAACTCATCTGAATCAGGAGGCATCTGCTCGGACATTAGATAGGAATCCTTAACATAGGATGTCATGACTGGTTCTCGCACTAAGACAATGGTTTGACTAAAGTCTTCGGTGCTCATGTCCAACAATCGTTAGCATCAGAACTAGTTCAACACACTACACATGCACAGGAACAAATACAAATAATACTACACATGGAGCCCAACCAATGAAGTTAAACACGCCACACATGGACCGAGCTTGAAGCTCAAAGCAAACCATGAAGTTCAACACACTACCACATCTACCTATCCACCATACTCGTATACTACTGTAGAATGACACAAGCTCTGATCATCATCGAAAACCGACATGAAATACAACATGAACATCATCAATGCTGACAAGCAAAACTAGCATGCTACCGAAACATCACCACGGACCACTACCATTCGATCTACCACATGCTCACTTATCTACTCCTGTCGCATGCTTACAGGTCTAAACTCGAACAAATAGAGGAAGTGATTCAACTTACAACCATCGGAGCAGCGTGGAGACGTGAAACATGCCGGAGAAAAGGAGGAAGAAGAACCATGCATCACTATTGCTTATTTGCTCGTCGGTAAAGAATTTGCGGGTCTGGTTTCGGCGGTGAGCTGAAGGGGGGCTAAACAAGGCGGCCGATTCAGCGGGAGATGACCCAATTCCTCCCGCCGCTGTTATGGGAACACGCGCGAGTTGGAGCCATCTCTCCGCTCGCATGAGTTTGGCGCCGCGTTCTCCTCCTCTGCACGCACGACGTGAGTCTGGCTAAGAGAAAACAAGTGATTCAGACGTTTGTAGCGGGTTTGGTTAAGTCTAATGTAGCGTACCAATCGCGCAATTAGAAGCGATTTTCGTGAACCTTGTTGAAGTTGGCCTTATGTGAACGAAACTGCTCTGCGGACGACGAATGCATGCACGACAGCGGCACGATGGGCCATACAGCCGTTGATATGTGCTCGATGATATGCACGAACGAATATATATGTGATGTTGTGCATGAATGGTCCGATGGCATCGTGTGCATAGCAGCGCTGTTATGTGAACAAGCTTGGCGAGTAAAGGTTGCCGCAAGCACTTTGACAAAAAATTACCATAATTGAGTCTTCCATCCCACAGAACTACCACTTTTTAAAAAGTGGCTGATAACTACCAAAAAATTGGAAGCGCGTGACTAAAAACTACCAAGTTGACAAATTGACCGTTTTAGAGCGTTTAAACCCGTTTCTGACAGCAGTGGCCCACATGCCAGGTGGACCCAGCGGTAACGGCTAACGGCGCTCCCTCGCAGCCGTTAGACCCGGCCGTCGCGGTCGCACCTGGTCGGACCAGGACTAAGCTGGCCGACCGGGCCGCTCGTCCCCACGCTCCCTCACTCTCCCTCACTCTCCCCCGAGTTCTTCTCCTAACCCTAGCCGACGGCGTTCATGGCGGCAGTGGATGCAAACTCCGGCGCCGAATCGCTTGGAGGCATCCCCCCCAACGTGGTGGGAGGCGATGTTGCCGGCTTCTCGGAGGTTGATAACTGGCTAGGCAGCACAAGCTTCGTGGTTCCACAGCCTTCCCAACCGCAATCTCAGCCGTCCTAGATGTCGGTGAGGCCGCCTCCGGTTGTAGTACCGTCGACGAGAAGAAGCGTAGGTCGAGGCCGGCGCAAGGTTCCTCGTCCTGCTGGCGGAGCGAGGTATGGCATCTGATTTCTCATAATGTTTATGTAATTTTAGGATAATTTTAGAAGCATGATATATAGGCTAGTTGCACACTTAGATTCAGATTACAACCCTGTTTGTGCATAAATTGAAATCTGTTAGCAACCTTAACATTGCGTTGTGTTTTCAGTGAATCTAAGCTGTCAGAGAACTGAAAAACAGTTAACTGTGAGAAATCTTATTATTGTCCAGGCCGTTTAATTATAACTATCTTAATCTATGTTGCAGTATTGATGACCCAAAGTGGGAAATTTGGTTTCATTTTCTAGCCAGAGAATCTATGGTTAGAAGAATTTACCAGTCAGACATATCATATATTAATCTGGTTTCTCTTATTACGTCTGAGGGCTGTGGAGCTGATGATTATATGTACTATGTTGTTGATGAGGAGAAAGGAATAGAAGGTCTAGAGCATGTTGGTTGTGAAGATTATGTGCAGCAGATGTTGATCCAATGAGATAAGGAAAAGACTGTGAACATACGAGTTGTCAGAGCAGATGAGCCTTCTAATGCAGATGAAAATAGAGATAGTTATTTTGCTGAACATTGTATTAACACACAACAAAGTTGCACGAAGCTGGTGGATGCAACCAAAGACAGAAAGGATGAGCTTAAGAAGAACAATCTTTAGAGAGAAGCTGACCTTAACCATTTTGAGGGTGACACTGATGTGTTTGAATTTCTTTTTGATGAAGATGGCAACAATGTGGAATTACATATAGGCTCCTCCTCTGAAGAAGAAGCTGCAAAACAAAATAGATCAATGGTCCAGAAGCTGAAGGCAGTGAGAAATCCTGGTCCAACAAGTAGATCACACCATGAGGTTGAGAAGAAGGAAAAACTAGACTGGTTTCCTGAAGCAGATGAATTTTGTTTTCCTGGTGATCCTGGAATTAGTGATGAAGAAGATGAGATTGAAGGAGCTTTCAAACTACCAAGTGGTAGGAAGAGAAGGTTTAAGAAGATGAAGGAAAGGGTATGGTTCAATGAAAAGCTTCCAGATCCACAAGAACAGTTTTGTAAGGGATTGTGCTTCACCAATGTTTATGTGTTCAGAGATGCACTTAGGGATTTTCACATCAGGACTTTGAGGAATTTCCAGTATCACAGAAATGCCCCTGATAGGATTATTGTTTGGTGCTCAGAGAGAGCACATGGATGTGATTTTTATATCTGTGCCTCTAAGATAGCTCATGAGCAAACTTTCTGCATCAAGAAGTGTGATATGCTGCACACTTGTGGAGCATGTGCAGAGAACACAAAGGTTACTACAAAGTGGTTGTCCAAATCAGTACAACCAGCATTGAGAGATGACATTAGAGCTCCTGTGGATGCATTAATAAAAAAGACTAAGACTAAGTTTTCAGTTGATGTTTCAAGAAGTGTGGCATATAGGGCAAGGAGGAAGGCTGTTGATGTGGTGCAAGGTGACCACAAGCAACAATACTTGAGACTGAGGGATTATCTTCAAGCTGTTCTTGACACAAACCCTGGGAGCAGATGTATTGTAACAACATTTGTTGACCCAG
The DNA here is from genome assembly GCF_002162155.2 of Triticum dicoccoides. NCBI lineage: Eukaryota > Viridiplantae > Streptophyta > Magnoliopsida > Poales > Poaceae > Triticum > Triticum dicoccoides. The sequence continues at coordinate 608,133,151 of NC_041386.1, forward strand.
AAAATCCTGCACCCACTCCTAGATTCAAGTACATGTTCTATTGTCTGGCAGCATCAAAGGAAGGGTTTCTGAATGGTTGCAGACCATTTATAGGTAATTGTTGTTGAATTTACTGTTCTGAATTTTGGGTCATATTTGGCCTGTAGCTAATGTTTTACTGCATCCAGGGCTTGATGGGTGTTTCATCAAGTTAACCACTGGACAACAAATTCTTGCTGCCACAGGAAGGGATTGCAACAACAACATCTACCCCATAGCTTTTGGTGTGGTTGACAAGGAAGATGGAGAAAGTTGGACTTGGTTTTTAACTCAGCTGAGATGCTGCATTGGTAGTGGTAACAAATTTGGAACATACACAATAATATCTGACAGGCAAAAGGTTAGCAAGTAAATCATTGATGCTATAGTATTAGTACTTTATGGAATTATTTCAGTGTGTTCATGTGTGACCCTGTTTTCTGAATGTATAGGGGTTACTTAAGGCAATAAATGAGGTGTTCCCTGATTCACCTCAAAGATTCTGTCTTAGGCACATATATGCAAACTTTCAAGCAGCTGGGTATAGAAGCAAAGAACTAAAGCAGTGTGTTGACCAGGCTAGCTACTCTTACACTAGGCATGGGCATGAATTAGGGATGGCAGCTCTAAAAGCACAGTCTGAGGATGCTTGGAAATGGCTTAAAAATATAGAGGTCTCTGCTTGGGCTAGGTATGCTATGGATCATACTTGCAAAACAGATCTAGTTATGAACAACCTTAGTGAAGTCTTCAACAAGATGATACTTGATGTTAGAGCCAAACCAATAAGGACAATGTTTGAAGGGATTAGAACCAAGCAGATGATAAAGAGGCAGCAGACTAGGGAGAAGTTGCAGACATGTAGGTGGACAATCACACCAAATTACTCAGAGATTTTAGAAGAGAACAAAAAGTATGCCAAGCACTGCCAGGCTGACAGAGCTGGTGAGACAATTTGGCAAGTAACAAGCAAAGAAAACCAATATTGTGTGGACATGGAAACATGTACATGTGACTGCAAGAGATGGGACATGACAGGTTGTCCTTGCAGTCATGCCATATCTGCATTGACAAAGCAAAAGCTCCATCCTGAAGACTATGTTAATGAATTCTTCAAGAAGCCAATGTACCTGGAGGCATATAAAGCAATAATTTTCCCTATTCCTGGTCCAGATTGCTGGCCTGATACAAACACTCCAGATATCCAGCCTCCTGTGTTCAAAGAAAAGGCAGAAAAAGCAGACAGCAAGGAGGAAGGGTGAGTTTGAGGTTCCAGCTCCTAGAGACACTAGTAGGATGGGTACTATCACCTATGGAAATTGTGGTTTGGAGGGACATAGGTATACAAATTGCAACAAGACTCTAAGGCCTAGGCTTCAGATGAGGAAGACAGGACATCAGGTAATTTTTCTGAACCTCTTATAAATATTTCAGTTCCTCTAGACATACTTTTGAAGGAAATATGCCCTAGAGGCAATAATAAAGTTATTATTTATTTCCTTATTTCATGATAAATGTTTATTATTCATGCTAGAATTGTATTAACCGGGAACATAATACATGTGTGAATACATAGACAAACAGAGTGTCACTACTATGCCTCTACTTGACTAGCTCGTTAATCGAAGATGGTTATGTTTCCTAACATAAACAAAAGAGTTGTTATTTGATTAACGGGATCACATCATTAGGAGAATGATGTGATTGACATGACCCATTCCATTAGCTTAGCACCCGATCGTTTAGTATGTTGCTATTGCTTTCTTCATGACTTATACATGTTCCTATGACTATGAGATTATGCAACTCCCGTTTGCTGGAGGAACACTTTGTGTGCTACCAAACGTCACAACGTAAATGGGTGATTATAAAGGCGCTCTACAGGTGTCTCCAAAGGTACATGTTGGGTTGGCGTATTTCGAGATTAGGATTTGTCACTCCGATTGTCGGAGAGGTATCTCTAGGCCCTCTCGGTAATGCACATCACATAAGCCTTGCAAGCATTGCAACTAATGAGTTAGTTGCGAGATGATGTATTACGGAACGAGTAAAGAGACTTGCCGGTAACGAGATTGAACTAGGTATTGAGATACCGACGATCGAATCTCGGGCAAGTAACATACCGATGACAAAGGGAACAACGTATGTTGTTATGCGGTCTGACCGATAAAGATCTTCATAGAATATATAGGAGCCAATATGAGCATCCAGGTTCCGCTATTGGTTATTGACCGGAGACATGTCTCGGTCATGTCTACATTGTTCTCGAACCCGTAGGGTCCGCACGCTTAAGGTTTTGATGATAGTTATATTATGAGTTTATGAGTTTTGATGTACCGAAGTTAGTTCGGAGTCCCGGATGTGATCACGGACATGACGAGGAGTCTCGAAATGGTCGAGACATAAAGATTGATATATTGGACGGCTATATTCGGACACCGGAAGTGTTCCGGGTGATTTCGGAGAAAACCGGAGAGCCGGAGGGTTACCGGAACCCCCCGGGAGAAGTAATGGGCCATATGGGCTTTAGTGGAGAGAGAGAGGGGCAGCCAAAGGTGGGCCGTGCGCCTCCTCCCCCCTGGTCCGAATTGGACTAGGAGAGGGGGGGGGGGGGGCGGCGCCCCCCTTTCCCTCTCTCTCCCCACTTCCTTCCCCCTCCTAGTAGGAGTCCTACTCCTACTAGGAGGAGGACTCCTCCTTGGCGCGCCTATAGGGCCGGCCGGCCTCCTCCCCTTGCTCCTTTATATACGGGGGCAGGGAGCACCCCTAGACACAAGTTGATCCACATGATCATATTCTTAGCCGTGTGCGGTGCCCCCTTCCACCATAGTCCTCGATAATATTGTAGCGGTGCTTAGGCGAAGCCCTGCGACGGTAGTACATCAAGATCGTCACCACGCCGTCGTGCTGACGGAACTCTTCCCCGACACTTTGCTGGATCGGAGTTCGGGGATCGTCATCGAGCTGAACGTGTGCTAGAACTCAGAGGTGCCGTAGTTTCGGTGCTTGATTGGTTGGGCCGTGGAGACGTACGACTACATCAACCAAGTTAACGCTTCCGTTGTCGATCTACAAGGGTACGTAGATCACACTCTCCCCCTCTCGTTGCTATGCATCACCATGATCTTGCGTGTGAGTAGGAATTTTTTTGAAATTACTACGAAACCCAACAGTGGCATCTGAGCCTAGGTTTTATGTGTTGATGTTATTTGCACGAGTAGAACACAAGTGAGTTGTGGGCATATAAGTCATACTGCTTACCAGCATGTCATACTTTGGTTCGGCGGTATTGTTGGACGAAGCGGCCCGGACCGACATTACGCGTATGCTTACGCGAGACCGGTTCTCCTGACGTTCTTTGCACAAAGGTGGCTAGCGGGTGACAGTTTCTCCAACTTTAGTTGAACCGAGTGTGGCTACGCCCGGTCCTTGCGAAGGTTAAAACAACACCAACTTGACAAACTATCGTTGTGGTTTTGATGCGTAGGTAAGATTGGTTCTTGCTTAAGCCCGTAGCAGCCACGTAAAACTTGCAACAACAAAGTAGAGGACGTCTAACTTGTTTTTGCAGGGCATGTTGTGATGTGATATGGTCAAGACATGATGCTAAATTTTATTGTATGAGATGATCATGTTTTGTAACCAAGTTATCGGCAACTGGCAGGAGCCATATGGTTGTCGCTTTATTGTATGCAATCCAATCGCGCTGTAATGCTTTACTTTATCACTAAGCGGTAGCGATAGTCGTGGAAGCATAAGATTGGCGAGACGACAACGATGCTACGATGGAGATCAAGGTGTCGCGCCGGTGACGATGGTGATCACGACGGTGCTTCGAAGATGGAGATCACAAGCACAAGATGATGATGGCCATATCATATCACTTATATTGATTGCATGTGATGTTTATCTTTTATGCATCTTATCTTGCTTTGATTGACGGTAGCATTATAAGATGATCTCTCACTAATTATCAAGAAGTGTTCTCCCTGAGTATGCACCATTGTGAAAGTTCTTCGTGCTGAGACACCACGTGATGATCGGGTGTGATAGGCTCTACGTTCAAATACAACGGGTGCAAAACAGTTGCACACGCGGAATACTCAGGTTATACTTGACGAGCCAAGCATATACAGATATGGCCTCGGAACACGGAGACCGAAAGGTCAAGCGTGAATCATATAGTAGATATGATCAACATAGCGATGTTCACCAATGAAACTACTCCATCTCACGTGATGATCGGACATGGTTTAGTTGATTTGGATCACGTAATCACTTAGAGGATTAGAGGGATGTCTATCTAAGTGGGACTTCTTAAGTAATATGATAAATTGAACTTAAATTTATCATGAACTTAGTCCTGGTAGTATTTTGCAAATTATGTTGTAGATCAATAGCTCGCGTTGTTGCTTCCCTGTGTTTATTTTGATATGTTCCTAGAGAAAATTGTGTTGAAAGATGTTAGTAGCAATGATGCGGATTGGATCCATGATCTGAGGTTTATCCTCATTGCTGCACAGAAGAATTATGTCCTTGATGCACCGCTAGGTGACAGACCTATTGCAGGAGCAGATACAGACGTTATGAACGTTTGGCTAGCTCAATATGATGACTACTTGATAGTTTAAGTGCACCATGCTTAACCGCTTAGAATCGGGACTTCAAAGACGTTTTGAACGTCATGGACCATATGAGATGTTCCAGGAGTTGAAGTTAATATTTCAAGCAAATACCCGAGTTGAGAGATATGAAGTCTCCAACAAGTTCTATAGCTAAAAGATGGAGGAGAATCGCTCAACTAGTGAGCATGTGCTCAAATTGTCTGAGTACTTCAATCGCTTGAATCAAGTGGGAGTTAATCTTCCAGATAAGATAGTGATTGACAGAATTCTCTAGTCACCATCACCAAGTTAGTAGAACTTCGTGATGAACTATGATATGCAAGGGATAACGGAAACGATTCCCAAGCTCTTCATAATGCGGAAATTGACAAAGGTAGAAATCAAGAAAAACATCAAGTGTTGATGGTAGACAAGACCACTAGTTTCAAGAAAAGGGCAGAGGGAAGAAGGGGAACTTCAAGAAGAACAGCAAGCAAGTTGCTGCTCAAGTGAAGAAGCCCAAGTCTGGTCCTAAGCCTGAGACTAAGTGTTTCTACTGCAAAGGGACTGGTCACTGGAAGCGGAACTACCCCAAGTGATTGGCAGATAAGAAGGATGGCAAAGTGAACATAAGTATATTTGATATACATGTTAGTGATGTGTACTTTACTAGTGTTTATAGCAACCCCTCAGTATTTGATACTAGTTCAGTTGCTAAGATTAGTAACTCGAAATGGGAGTTGCAGAATAAACAGAGACTAGTTAAGGGTGAAGTGACGATGTGTGTTGGAAGTGGTTCCAAGATTGATATGATCATCATCGCACACTCCCTATAATTTCGGGATTAGTGTTGAACCTAAATAAGTGTTATTTGGTGTTTGCGTTGAGCATGAATATGATTTGATCATGTTTATTTTAATACAGTTATTCATTTAAGTAAAAGAATAAATTATTGTTCTGTTTACAAGAATAAAACCTTATATGGTTACACACCCAATGAAAATAGTTCATTGGATCTCGATCATAGTGATACACATAATCATAATATTGAAACCAAAAGATGCAAAATTAATAATGATAGTGCAACTTATTTGTGGCACTGCCGTTTAGGTCATATTGGTGTAAAGCGCATGAAGAAACTCCATGCTGATGGGATTTTGGAATCACTTGATTATGAATCAGTTGATGCTTGCAAAACATGCCTCATGGGCAAGATGACTAAGACTCCGTTCTTCGGAACAATGGAGTGAGCAACTGACTTATTGGAAATAATACATACTGATGTATGTGATCCAATGAGTGTTGAGGCTCGCGGCGGGTATCGTTATTTTTTGACCTTCACAGATGATTTGAGCAGATATGGGTATATCTACTTGATGAAACACAAGTCTGAAACATTTGAAAAGTTCAAAGAATTTCAGAGTGAAGTGGAGAATCATCGTAACAAAAATAAAAAGTTTCTACGATATGATCGCAGAAGTAAAATATTTGAGTTACGAGTTTGGCCTTTAGTTAAAACCAATGTGAAATAGTTTCACTACTCACGCCACCTGGAACACCACAGCATAATGGTGTGTCCGAACATCATAACCGTACTTTATTAGATATGGTGCGAACTATGATGTCTCTTACCAATCTACCACTATTGTTTTGGGATTATGCATTAGAGACAGCTGCATTCACGTTAAATAGGGCACCATCTAAATCCGTTGAGACGACACCGTATGAACTATGGTTTGACAAGAAACCTAAGCTGTCGTTTCTTAAAGTTTGAGGTTGCAATGCTTATGTGGAAAAGTTTCAACCTGATAAGCTCAAACCCAAATCGGAGAAGTGCGTCTTCATAGGATACCCAAAAGAAAAATGTTGGGTACACCTTCTATCACAGATCGAAGGCAAGATGTTCGTTGCTGAGAATGGAACCTTTCTAGAGAAGGAGTTTCTCTCGAAAGAAGTGAGTGGGAGGAAAGTAGAACTTGATAAGGTAATTGTACCTTCTCCCTTATTGGAAAGTACTTCATCACAGAAATCTGTTCCTGTGACTACTACACCAATTAGTGAGGAAGCTAATGATAATGATCATATAACTTCAGATCAAGTTACTACCGAATCTCGTAGGTTAACCAGAGTGAGATCCGCACCAGAGTGGTACGGTAATCCTGTTCTGGAAGTCATGTTACTAGACCATGACGAACTTGCGAACTATGAGGAAGCAATGATGAGCCCAGATTCCACGAAATGGTTTGAGGCCATGAAATCTGAGATATGATCCATGTATGAGAACAAAGTATGGACTTTGATGGATTTGCCCGATGATCAGCAAGCCATAGAAAAAATGGATCTTCAAGAGGAAGACGGATGCTGATAGTAGTGTTACTATCTACAAAGCTAGACTTATCGAAAAATGTTTTTGACAAAGTTCAAGGTGTTGACTATGATGAAATTTTTCTCACTCGTAGCGATGCTTAAGTCTGTCCAAATCATGTTAGCAATTGCCGCAATTTTATGAAATCTGGCAAATGGATAAACAAAACTACATTCCTTAATGAATTTAAAGAAGAGTTGTATATGATACAACCAGAAGGTTTTGTCAATCCTAAAGGTGCTAACAAAATATGCAAGCTCCAGCGATCCATCTATGGACTGGTGCAAGCATCTCGGAGTTGGAATATACGCTTTGATAAGTTGATCAAAGCATATAGTTTTATACAGACTTGTGGTGAAGCCTGTAATTACAAGAAAGTGAGTGGGAGCACTACAACATTTCTGATAAGTATATGTGTATGACATATTGTTGATCGGAAATAATGTAGAATTATTCTACAAAGCATAAAGGAGTGTTTGAAAGGATTTTTTTTCAAAGAAAACCTCGGTGAAGCTGCTTACATATTGAGCATCAAGATCTATAGAGATAGATCAAGACGCTTGATAAGTTTTTTCAATGAGTACATACCTTGACAAGATTTTGAAGTAGTTCAAAATGGAACAGTCAAAGAAAGAATTCTTGCCTGTGTTACAAGGTGTGAAGTTGAGTAAGACTCAAAGCCTGACCACGGCAGAAAATAGAATGAGAATGAAAGTCATTCCCTATGCCTTGGCCATAGGTTCTATAAAGTATGCCATGCTGTGTACCAGACCTATTGTATACCCTACACTAATTTTGGCAAGGGAGTACAATAGTGATCTAGGAGTAGATCACTGGACAGCGGTCAAAATTATCCTTAGTGGAATAAGGATATGTTTCTCGATTATGGAGGTGACAAAAGGTTCGTCGTAAAAGGGTTACGTCGATACAAGTTTTGGCGCTGATCCGGATGACTCTTAGTCTTCATCTGGATACATAATGAAAGTGGGAGCAATTAGCTAAAGTAGCTCCGTGCAGAGTATTGTAGACATAGAAAATTGCAAAATACTTACGGATCTGAATATGGCAGACCCGTTGACTAAACTTCTCTCACAGGCAAAACATGATCACACCTTAGTACTCTTTGGGTGTTAATCACATAGCAATGTGAACTAGATTACTGACTCTAGTAAACCCTTTGGGTGCTAGTCACATATCGATGTGAACTATGGGTGTTAACCACATAAAGATGTGAACTATTGATGTTAGATCACATGGCGATGTGAACTAGATTATTGACTCTAGTGCAAGTGGGAGACTGAAGGAAATATGCCCTAGAGGTAATAATAAAGTTATTATTTATTTCCTTATTTCATGATAAATGTTTATTATTCATGCTAGAATTGTATTAACCGGAAACATAATACATGTGTGAATACATAGACAAACAGAGTGTCACTAGTATGCCTCTACTTGACTAGCTCGTTAATCGAAGATGGTTATGTTGGGGAACGTAGCAGAAAATAAAATTTTTCCTACGGTTTCACCAAGATCCATCTAGGAGTTCATCTAGCAACGAGTGATTAGATGCATCTATGTACCTTGTAGATCGTGAGCGGAAGCGTTCAAAGAACGGGGATGAGGAAGTCGTACTCGACGTGATTCGAATCACCGAAGATCCTAGCACCGAACAGACGACACCTCCGCGTTCAACACACGTACGGTTGGCGTAACGTCTCCTTCTTCTTGATCCAGCAAGAGGGAAGGAGAGGTTGAGGAAGATGGCTCCGGCAACAGCACGATGGTGTGGTGGTGATGGAGCTGCAGTACTCCGTCAGGGCTTCGCCAAGCGCTATGGAGGAAGAGGAGGTGTTGGAGAGGGAGAAGGAGGCAACCAAAGGCGTGGGAGAAAAGCCCTCCTTCCCCCACTATATATAGGAGGGCCAAGGGGGGGGGGCGCCGGACCTAGGAGATCCAATCTCCTAGGGTGGGGCGGGGGCCAAGGGAGGTTTCCCTCCCCCCAAGGCACCTAGGAGGTGCCTTCCCCTCCTAGGACTCTTCCCCCTTGAAACCCTAGGCGCATGGGCCTCTTGGGGCTGGTGCCCTTGGCCCATGTAGGCCAAGGCGCACCCCCTACAGCCCATGTGCCCCCCCGGGATGGGTGGCCCCACCCGATGGACCCTCGGGACCCTTCCGGTGGTCCCGGTACAATACCGATGACCCCGAAACTTGTCCCGATGGCAGAAACAGGACTTCCCATATATAAATCTTTACCTCCGGACCATTCTGGAACTCCTCGTGACGTCCGGGATCTCATACGGGACTCCGAACAACATTCGGGCTACTGCATATACATATCCCTACAACCCTAGCGTCACCGAACCTTAAGTGTGTAGACCCCACGGGTTCGGGAGACATGCAGACATGACCGAGAGGACTCTCCGGTCAATAACCAACAACGGGATCTGGATACCCATGTTGGCTCCCACATGCTCCACGATGATCTCATCGGATGAACGACGATGTCGAGGATTCAAGCAACCCCGTATGCAATTCCCTTTGTCAATCGATATGTTACTTGCCCGAGATTCGATCGTCGGTATCCCAATACCTCGTTCAATCTCATTACCGGCAAGTCACTTTACTCGTACCATAATGCATGATCCCATGACCAGACACTTGGTCACTTTGAGCTCATTATGATGATGCATTACCGAGTGGGCCCAGTGATACCTCTCCGTCATACGGAGTGACAAATCCCAGTCTTGATCCGTGTCAACCCAACAGACACTTTCGGAGATACCCGTAGTCTACCTTTATAGTCACCCAGTTACGTTGTGACGTTTGGTACACCCAAAGCACTCCTACGGTATCCGGGAGTTACACGATCTCATGGTCTAAGGAAAGGATACTTGACATTGGAAAAACTCTAGCAAACGAACTACACGATCTTATGCTATGTTTAGGATTGGGTCTTGTCCATCACATCATTCTCCTAATGATGTGATATCGTTATCAATGACATCCAATGTCCATAGTCAGGAAACCATGACTATCTATTGATCAACGAGCTAGTCAACTAGAGGCTTACTAGGGACATGTTGGTGTCTATTATTCACACATGTATTACGATTTCCGGATAATACAATTATAGCATGAATAAAGACAATTATCATGAACAAGGAAATATAATAATAATGCTTTTATTATTGCCTCTAGGGCATATTTCCAACAGTCTCCCACTTGCACTAGAGTCAATAATCTAGTTACATTGTGATGAATCGAACACCCATGGAATTCTGGTGTTGATCATGTTTTGCCCTAGGGAGAGGTTTAGTCAACGGATCTGCTACATTCAGGTCCATATGTACTTTACAAATCTCTATGTCTCCACCTTGAACATTTTCACGGATGGAGTTGAAGCGACGCTTGATGTGCCTTGTCTTCTTGTGAAACCTGGGCTCCTTGGCAAGTGCAATAGCTCCAGTGTTGTCACAAAAGAGTTTGATTGGCCCCGACGCATTGGGCATGACTCCTAGGTCGGTGATGAACTCCTTCACCCATATTGCTTCATGTGCTGCCTCCCAGGCTGCCATGTACTCCGCTTCACATGTAGATCCTGCCACGACGCTCTGCTTACAACTGCACCAGCTTACTGCCCCACCATTCAAAATATACACGTATTCGGTCTGTGACTTAGAGTCATCCAGATCTGTGTCGAAGCTAGCGTCAACGTAACCCTTTACGACGAGCTCTTCGTCACCTCCATAAACGAGAAACATTTCCTTAGTCCTTTTCAGGTACTTCAGGATATTCTTGACCGCTGTCCAGTGTTCCTTGCCGGGATTACTTTGGTACCTTCCTACCAAACTTACGGCAAGGTTTACATCAGGTCTGGTACACAGCATGGCATACATAATAGAACCTATGGCTGAGGCATAGGGGATGACACTCATCTCTTCTATATCTTCTGCCGTGGTCGGACACTGAGCTGAGCTCAATTTCATACCTTGTAACACAGGCAAGAACCCCTTCTTAGATTGATCCATATTGAACTTCTTCAATATCTTATCAAGGTATGTGCTTTGTGAAAGACCTATGAGGCGTCTTGATCTATCTCTATAGATCTTGATGCCTAATATATAAGCAGCTTCACCAAGGTCCTTCATTGAAAAACTCTTATTCAAGTAGGCCGTGATGCTGTCCAAGAGTTCTATATCATTTCCCATCAAAAGTATGTCATCTGCATATAGTATGAGAAATGCTACAGAGCTCCCACTCATTTTCTTGTAAACGCAGGCTTCTCCATAAGTCTGCATAAACCCAAACGCTTTGATCATCTCATCAAAGCGAATGTTCCAACTCCGAGATGCTTGCACCAGCCCATAAATCGAGCGTTGGAGCTTGCACACCTTGTCAGCATTCTTAGGATCGACAAAACCTTCCGGCTGTATCATATACAATTCTTCCTTAAGGAAACCATTAAGGAATGCCGTTTTGACGTCCATCTGCCATATTTCATAATCATAAAATGCGGCAATAGCTAACATGATTCGGACGGACTTCAGCTTCGCTACCGGTGAGAAAGTCTCATCGTAGTCAACCCCTTGAACTTGTCGATAATCCTTAGCGACAAGCCTAGCTTTATAGATGGTCACATTACCATCCGCGTCTGTCTTCTTCTTAAAGATCCATTTATTTTCTATGGCTCGCCGTTCAACGGGAAAGTCAGTCAAAGTCCATACTTCGTTTTCATACATGGATCCTATCTCGGATTTCATGGCTTCTAGCCATTTGTCGGAATCCGGGCCCGCCATCGCTTCTTCATAGTTCGAAGGTTCACCGTTGTCTAACAACATGATTTCCAAGACAGGGTTGCCGTACCACTCTGGTGCGGAACGTGTCCTTGTGGACCTTCGAATTTCAGTAGGTGCTTGATCAGAAGTATCTTGATCATCATCAATGACTTCCTCTCTAGTTGGTGCAGGCACCTCAGGAACATTTTCTTGAGTTGCGCCATTTTCCGGTTCAAGAGGTAATACTTCATCAAGTTCTACTTTCCTCCCACTTACTTCTTTCGAGAGAAACTCTTTCTCTAGAAAGAATCCATTCTTGGCAACAAAGATCTTGCCTTCGGATCTGAGGTAGAAGGTATACCCAACAGTTTCTTTAGGGTATCCTATGAAGACACATTTTTCCGACTTGGGTTCGAGCTTTTCAGGTTGAAGTTTCTTGACATAAGCATCGCATCCCCAAACTTTCAGAAACGACAGCTTAGGTTTCTTCCCAAACCATAATTCAAACGGTGCCGTCTCAACGGATTTCGACGGAGCCCTATTTAAAGTGAATGCGGCAGTCTCTAAAGCATAGCCCCAAAAAGATAGCGGTAAATCGGTAAGAGACATCATAGATCGTACCATATCTAATAGAGTGCGATTATGACGTTCGGACACACCATTACGCTGAGGTGTTCCAGGCGGCGTGAGTTGTGAAACTATTCCACATTTTCTTAAGTGTGTGCCAAATTCGTGACTCAAGTATTCTCCTCCACGATCTGATCGTAGAAACTTGATTTTCCTATCACGTTGATTCTCAACCTCACTCTGAAATTCCTTGAACCTTTGAAAGGTTTCAGACTTGTGTTTCATTAAGTAGACATACCCATATCTACTCAAATCATCAGTGAGGGTGAGAACATAACGATAGCCACCACGAGTCTCAACACTCATTGGACCGCACACATCAGTATGTATGATTTCCAATAAGTTGGTTGCTTGATCCATTGTTCCTGAGAACGGAGTCTTGGTCATCTTACCCATGAGGCATGGCTCGCACGTGTCAAATGATTCGTAATCAAGAGACTCTAAAAGTCCATCTGCATGGAGCTTCTTCATGCGTTTGACACCTATGTGACCAAGGCGGCAGTGCCACAAGTATGTGGGACTATCATTATCAACCTTACATCTTTTGGTACTCACACTATGAATATGTGTAGCATTACGCTCGAGATTCATTAAGAATAAACCATTCACCATAGGAGCATGACCATAAAACATATCTCTCATATAAATAGAACAACCATTATTCTCGGATTTAAATGAGTAGCCATCTCGAATTAAACGAGATCCCGATACAATGTTCATGCTCAAAGCTGGCACTAAATAACAATTATTAAGGTTTAAAACTAATCCCGAAGGTAAATATAGAGGTAGCGTGCTGACGGCGATCACATTGACCTTGGAACCATTCCCGACGCGCATCATCACCTCGTCCTTTGCCAGTCTCCGCTTATTCCGCAGCCCCTGCTTTGAGTTGCAAATGTGAGCAACTGCACCGGTATCAAATACCCAGGAGCTACTATGGGTACTAGTAAGGTACACATCAATTACATGTATATCATATATACCTTTTGTTTTGCCGGCCTTCTTGTCCGCTAAGTATTTGGGGCAGTTCCGCTTCCAGTGACCACTTCCCTTGCAATAAAAGCACTCAGTCTCGGGCTTGGGTCCATTCTTTGGCTTCTTCCCAGCAGCTTGCTTGCCGGGCGCAGCAACTCCCTTGCTGTCCTTCTTGAAGTTCTTTTTACCCTTGCCCTTTTTGAACTTAGTGGTTTTATTGACCATCAACACTTGATGTTCCTTCTTGACTTCTACCTCTGCTGATTTCAGCATTGCAAATACCTCAGGAATGGTCTTTTCCATCCCCTGCATATTGAAGTTCATCACAAAGCTCTTGTAGCTTGGTGGAAGCGACTGGAGGATTCTGTCAATGACCGCATCATCCGGGAGATTAACTCCCAGCTGAGTCAAGCGGTTATGTAACCCAGACATAGTGAGTATGTGCTCACTGACAGAACTATTTTCCTCCATCTTACAGCTAAAGAATTTGTCAGAGACTTCATACCTCTCGACCCGGGCATGAGCTTGGAAAACCATTTTCAGCTCTTCGAACATCTCATATGCTCCATGTCTCTCAAAACGCTTTTGGAGCCCCGGCTCTAGGCTGTAAAGCATGCCGCACTGAACGAGGGAGTAGTCATCAGCACGTGTCTGCCAAGCGTTCATAACGTCTTGGTTCTGTGGGACGGGTGGATCACCTAGCGGTGCTTGTAGGACATAATCTTTCTTGGCAGCTATGAGGATGATCCTCAAGTTTCGGACCCAGTCCATATAGTTGCTGCCATCGTCTTTCAGCTTGGTTTTCTCTAGGAACGCGTTGAAGTTGAGGACTATGTTGGCCATTTGATCTACAAGACATATTGTAAAGATTTTAGACTAAGTTCAAGATAATTAAGTTCATCTAATCAAAATTATTCAATGAACTCCCACTTAGATAGACATCCCTCTTTTAGTCATCTAAGTATAACATGATCCGAGTCAACTAGGCCGTGTCCGATCATCACGTGAGACGGACTAGTCAACGTCGGTGAACATCTTCATGTTGATCGTATCTTCTATACGACTCATGCTCGACCTTTCGGTCTTCTGTGTTCCGAGGCCATGTCTATACACATGCTAGGCTCGTCAAGTCAACCTAAGTGTTTGCATGTGTAAATCTGTCTTACACCCGTTGTATGTGAACGTTTAGAATCAAACACCCGATCATCACGTGGTGCATTGAAACAACGAACTGTGGCAACGGTGCACAGTTAGGGGGAACACTTTCTTGAAATTATTATGAGGGATCATCTTATTTACTACCGTTGTTCTAAGTAAACAAGATAAAAACATGATAAACATCACATGCAATCAAATAATAATAGTGACATGATATGGCCAATATCACATAGCTCCTTTGATCTCCATCTTGGGGCTCCATGATCATCTTGTCACCGGCATGACACCATGATCTCCATCATTGTGTCTCCATGAAGTTGCTCGCCAACTATTACTTCTACTACTATGGCTAACGCGTTTAGCAATAAAGTAAAGTAATTTACATGGCGTTTCTCAATGACACGCAGGTCATACAAAAAAATAAAGACAACTCCTATGGCTCCTGCCGGTTGTCATACTCATCGACATGCAAGTCATGAATCCTATTACAATAGCATGAACATCTCAGACATCACATATAGATCATTCATCATTCATCACAACTTTGGCCATATCATATCACAAAGCACTTGCTGCAAAAACAAGTTAGACATCCTCTAATTGTTGTTGCAAGTTTTACGTGGCTGAAGTAGGGTTCTAGCAAGAACGTTTTCTTACCTACGTGAAAGCCACAACGTGATTTGTCAACTTCTATTTACCCTTCATAAGGACCCTTTTCATCGAATCCGCTCCAACTAAAGTAGGAGAGACAGACAACCGCCAGCCACCTTATGCAACTAGTGCATGTTACTCGGTGGAACCGGTCTCACGTAAGCATACGTGTAAGGTTGGTCTGGGCCGCTTCATCCCACAATACCGTTGAAGCAAGATAAGACTAGTAGCGGCAAGAAAGTTGACAACATCTACGCCCACAACAAATTGTGTTCTACTCGCGCAAGAAGAATTACGCATAGACCTAGCTCTGATACCACTGTTGGGGAACGTAGCAGAAAATAAAATTTTTCCTACGATTTCACCAAGATCCATCTAGGAGTTCATCTAGCAACGAGTGATTAGATGCATCTACGTACCTTGTAGATCGCGAGCGGAAGCGTTCAAAGAACGGGGATGAGGAAGTCGTACTCGACGTGATTCGAATCACCGAAGATCCTAGCACCGAATGGACGGCACCTCCGCGTTCAACACACGTACAGTTGGCGTAACGTCTCCTTCTTCTTGATCCAGCAAGAGGGAAGGAGAGGTTGAGGAAGATGGCTCCGGCAACAGCACGACGGTGTGGTGGTGATGGATCTGCAGTACTCCGTCAGGGCTTCGCCAAGCGCTATGGAGGAAGAGGAGGTGTTGGAGAGGGAGAAGGAGGCAACCAAAGGCGTGGGAGAAAAGCCCTCCTTCCCCCACTATATATAGGAGGGCCAAGGGGGGGGGGGGCGCCGGCCCTAGGAGATCCAATCTCCTAGGGTGGGGCGGCGGCCAAGGGAGGTTTCCCTCCCCCCCAAGGCACCTAGGAGGTGCCTTCCCCTCCTAGGACTCTTCCCCCTTGAAACCCTAGGCGCATGGGCCTCTTGGGGCTGGTGCCCTTGGCCCATGTAGGCCAAGGCGCACCCCCTACAGCCCATGTGCCCCCCGGGATGGGTGGCCCCACCCGGTGGACCCCCGGGACCCTTCCGGTGGTCCCGGTACAATACCGATGACCCCGAAACTTGTCCCAATGGCCGAAACAGGACTTCCCATATATAAATCTTTACCTCCGGACCATTCTGGAACTCCTCGTGACATCCAGGATCTCATCTGGGACTCCGAACAACATTTGGGCTACTGCATATACATATCCCTACAACCCTAGCGTCACCGAACCTTAAGTGTGTAGACCCTATGGGTTCGGGAGACATGCAGACATGACCGAGACGACTCTCCGGTCAATAACCAACAGCGGGATCTGGATACCCATGTTGGCTCCCACATGCTCCACGATGATCTCATCGGATGAACCACGATGTCGAGGATTCAAGCAACCCCGTATGCAATTCCCTTTGTCAATCGATATGTTACTTGCCCGAGATGCGATCGTCGGTATCCCAATACCTCGTTCAATCTCGTTACCGGCAAGTCACTTTACTCGTACCGTAATGCATGATCCCGTGACCAGACACTTGGTCACTTTGAGCTCATTATGATGATGCATTACCGAGTGGGCCCAGTGATACCTCTCCGTCATACGGAGTGACAAATCCCAGTCTTGATCCGTGTCAACCCAACAGACACTTTCGGAGATACCCGTAGTCTACCTTTATAGTCACCCAGTTATGTTGTGATGTTTGGTACACCCAAAGCACTCCTACGGTATCCGAGAGTTACACGATCTCATGGTCTAAGGAAAGGATACTTGACATTGGAAAAACTCTAGCAAACGAACTACACGATCTTATGCTATGTTTAGGATTGGGTCTTGTCCATCACATCATTCTCCTAATGATGTGATCTCGTTATCAATGACATCCAATGTCCATAGTCAGGAAACCATGACTATCTGTTGATCAACGAGCTAGTCAACTAGAGGCTTACTAGGGACATGTTGGTGTCTATTATTCACACATGTATTACGATTTCCGGATAATACAATTATAGCATGAATAAAGACAATTATCATGAACAAGGAAATATAATAATAAGGCTTTTATTATTGCCTCTAGGGCATATTTCCAACAAGTTATGTTTCCTAACCATAAACAAAAGAGTTGTTATTTGATTAACGGGATCACATCATTAGGAGAATGATGTGATTGACATGACCCATTCCATTAGCTTAGCACCCGATCATTTAGTATGTTGCTATTGCTTTCTTCATGACTTATACATGTTCCTATGACTATGAGATTATGCAACTCCCGTTTGCCGGAGGAACACTTTGTGTGCTACCAAATGTCACAACATAAATGGGTGATTATAAAGGTGCTCTACAGGTGTCTCCAAAGGTACATGTTGGGTTGGCGTATTTCGAGATTAGGATTTGTCAATCCGATTGTCGGAGAGGTATCTCTGGTCCCTCTCGGTAATGCACATCACATAAGCCTTGCAAGCATTGCAACTAATGAGTTAGTTGCGAGATGATGTATTACGGAACGAGTAAAGAGACTTGCCGGTAACGAGATTGAACTAGGTATTGAGATACCGATGGTCGAATCTCGGGCAAGTAACATACCGATGACAAAGGGAGAACGTATGTTGTTATGCGGTCTGACCGATAAAGATCTTCGTAGAATATGTAGGAGCCAATATGAGCATCCAGGTTCCGCTATTGGTTATTGACCGGAGACATGTCTCGGTCATGTCTACATTGTTCTCGAACCCGTAGGGTCCGCACGCTTAAGGTTTCGATGACAGTTATATTATGAGTTTATGAGTTTTGATGTACCGAAGTTAGTTCGGAGTCCCGGATGTGATCACGGACATGACGAGGAGTCTTGAAATGGTCGAGACATAAAGATTGATATATTGGACGGCTATATTCAGACACCGGAAGTGTTCCGGGTGATTTCGGAGAAAACCGGAGAGCCGGAGGGTTACCAGACCCCCCCCGGGAGAAGTAATGGGCCATATGGGCTTTAGTGGAGAGAGAGAGGGGCAGCCAAAGGTGGGCCGCGCGCCTCCTCCCCCTGGTCCGAATTGGACTAGTAGAGGGGGGGCGGCGCCCCCTTTCCCTCTCCCTCCCCACTTCCTTCCCCCTCCTAGTAGGAGTAGGAGTCCTACTCCTACTAGGAGGAGGACTCCTCCTTGGCGCGCCTATAGGGCCGGCCGGCCTCCTCCCCTTGCTCCTTTATATATTGGGGCAGGGAGCACCCCTAGACACAAGTTGATCCACGTGATCATATTCTTAGCCGTGTGCGGTGCCCCCTTCCACCATAGTCCTCGATAATATTGTAGTGGTGCTTAGGCGAAGCCCTGCGACGGTAGTACATCAAGATCGTCACCACGCTGTCATGCTGACGGAACTCTTCCCCAACACTTTGCTGGATCAGAGTTCAGGGATCGTCATCGAGCTGAACGTGTGCTAGAACTCGGAGGTGCCGTAGTTTCGGTGCTTGATTGGTCGGGCCGTGGAGACGTATGACTACATCAACCAAGTTAACGCTTCCGTTGTCGATCTACAAGGGTACGTAGATCACACTCTCCCCCTCTCGTTGCTATGCATCACCATGATCTTGCGTGTGCGTAGGAATTTTTTTGAAATTACTACGAAACCCAACAACTTTTTCATCCAAAAATAATTTTTAAAAGAAATGTTATGTGTTACAAGCAGGAAAACATGGCAGTTTATGAAGACATAGCTGGTTCATCTAGAACAGTTCCTATTGCAGCTGCAAGAACCACAGCAGTACCTGCTGCAACTCCATCTGCATCTGGCCCATGCCCTTCTGCATCTGCACCAGGCCCTGCACCAAGAGCTAAAAGAGGTAGGCCTACAGGTAGAGGGAGGACTCATGGATTCATTACTCCAAGAGCTGCAAGCACTTCAGATAATCAAGTTGGGACCAAGAGGAAGAGAATGACAAGCTCCAAATTAAAAGGTTATTTCTATTGCAGTGGTAACTACTTAAGTGACAGGTAAGCTGAGATGAAACCTGTTCTGTGGTCAAGTTGTCTGAACCTATTCTGTGGTCTGAAACCTGTTTGGTACTTTCTTTATTTGTTTGAACCTATTATGTGGTCTGAACCCTATTTGGCACTTTCTGAATTTGTCTGAACCTGTTCTGTGCTCTGAAACATGTTTGGCTATTTCTGAATTTGTTTGAACCTGTTTTGTGCTCTGAAACATGTTTGGCTATTTCTGAATTTGTCTGAACCTGTTCTGTGCTCTGAAACATGTTTGGCTATTTCTGAATTTGTCTGAACCTGTTCTGTGCTCTGAAACATGTTCGGCTATTTCTGAATTTGTCTGAGCCTGTGAAAATGGGCCTTTGATTGGGCTTTATTATTGGATCAAACTCCCGAAGCTTTCTGTGTTGTCTATAAGAAGGCGAACCCTCTCCCCCCCTACCCAAAACCTAGCCGCCAGCACCACTACAACCCAGACGCCAGCCAAAGAGATGGATCCCAGCCATGGAGAGGTTGTTGATGACCAGGAGGAGTTGGGTAGGGCAGCAAGAAGGGTTGCAAGAGAAGAAAGGAGGGCCCATCGACATGAGCGACGGCGACGGCTGGCTGCTAGAATCATGGCAGAACGCAACTCCAACGACGTGAGGCAGTTCAACGAGGTGTTCCCAGCTAGAACCAACATCACTGATGAGCTGATCATTTGGTGGGCTAGAGAGAGGGCAAACTTCCATCGATATCAAGTCACCAGGGCGAGGTGGAGTAGAATTCTTGATTCGGCGTGGTGAATCTATTCTCACTAATGCTTGCTATGGATTTCTCTCTTGAATAAATGTCAGCTTGTATGAATTCTTATCAATTTCTCTGAATGTATGCGAAGTTAACTGAATTTTCTTAATTTGTGCTCTGTAATTGTTTGTGCGTGTATGATCTACCTGTTTTAAGTTTAGCAACTTAGATCAATTGTATGTGATGATGCGAAGTACTATGTTTTAAGTTAGCATGGTTGATCTATGTGAATGAAACCTGCTCTGAACTACCTCTGAATCTGAATTATTGTGCACTGCCTCTAAATCTGCACAAGTTTCTGTCAACTTTAAACAGCACAAGTTTCACCACGCAATAACTACAGCACAACTACCACCAAGTCTCACTGAATTCAACTTCTTTACTGCATCACTCCACCTCTCTTTACTACATCTCCTCTTTCTTCAACTACTTAACATCAGCCTCACTGGATCTCCACAACTTCACCTCACTCGCCACTTCTCTCACAACCACATCCTCTCTTCACCCATGGCTGGTTCCTCCTCCACACCAGACCCATGGCTCAACCCATTCCCCACTGGCAAGGGCTGGGTT
The DNA here is from genome assembly GCF_002162155.2 of Triticum dicoccoides. Lineage (NCBI taxonomy): Eukaryota > Viridiplantae > Streptophyta > Magnoliopsida > Poales > Poaceae > Triticum > Triticum dicoccoides. The sequence continues at coordinate 608,153,625 of NC_041386.1, forward strand.
GCCATGCTATTTGGTTCGGCGCGGGGTGACCAAGATCTATTCCTAGACTACATGAAGATAGCTACGAGATACAACAGCGCGGATGGACTAGTAGATGCTGCTGACCTAGTCCAGAAGAAGGCGACGCCTCAAGAGAAGAAGTGCATGCAGTAGAGCTATGGAACTAAAGGTAAGGGTATCCTTCCCATCGACACTCTACTATGGGCAATGAGAGAGGCAGAGTCCTCCGATGATGGCCACCGCTATGGGAAGCCCACCGCTATGTTGCTCCGACACAAGCTGCAACTAATGTAGCAGTGCAGGAAGAGGACGGCGACGACTTGCAGATAGTTGCGCCACCTACAGAGCAGGCTCGCCGTCATCCCCCTCCAGCATCGTCATCGACGAAGACGATGAAGAGGAGGAAGTGCAGAAGCAGACATATCCAAGGCAGATCAAGCAAATCATGCGTCGCTCTGCGCGCTTAGCAAATCCTAAAGATGAGCAGTAGATCCAATGTTATTCAAGTTGGCTAAGTGAACCTATCTCTGAAACCTGCTCTAAAATTAGTGTTAGCTAATTCAGTTTCGTCAGTGTTCACAAGTTCAGTATCGTCAGTTATGTTTATCTGAAACTTGATTTGCATGTATGTGCTATCTATGTTAGAGAGACTATGTGTTATCTATGTTACAGAGAATATGTGCTATCTCTGGTGTATCCAAGATCAGATAATTCTATGTGCTATCTATGTGCTATATATAGGTCAGTACTGGATGCAACAGATTATGAAAACAAATATAGAAATTTAACATCATCATGGACTATAGTTCATAAGCTAACTTACTATCCATACTTGGCATTACAACTTGGAGTTCATAGACAGTTAATATCTTAAAGCATTACAGATCACATGCAGTGCCATGGGCACCAAAAAACAAATCCCCAAAATGATCTGAAACCAGGACAGTTCATATATAGTATTATAGCTAGCTAAGATGCATATTTGCATCAGATAACATAGCAAGGCCAGTTATATATATAGGCCTCATATATACTTACCATCCAGAGCTGCCACTTCACTCCTCCATCACAACTTCCTTGATCTTGTCCAGCTTTTCCTTGCACCCATGACCAACCTTCAGGAGCTCAGCAATGACATTCTCCAGCTTCTTCTTCTCTTCTTTAAGGTGGTCTCTGTCCACCTCTATCTCCTTCATGGCCTTCCTAGTGTTTTGGATTATATCAGCTTGACTCTGAAGGATGCACCTTTGTTCTTTTTTGAGCTTAAGCTTCTCCATTTGAAGCTCAATCTTTGCCTGCTCCTCAAGTTGCTTCTTCTTCTCCTTCAGTTCATTGATTGCCTGGCTTGTGCAATCCATGTCATGAGATTTGATTCCATCCTGATAATCAAACAACTTGGACACATCATCCACCAGCTGGCTATACTGATTGGCCAGAGAATCAAGCTCCTTATGCAATTTTGCAACCTCTGTCCCATGAGCCTCATTATCCTGGGCTCTACCAAGGTTCTGCTCATGATACATATCCTAGAGCTTGGTTAAGCACCTTTGCAGAATTACAGGCCAGGGGGCATCTACCCACTCCTGAACACCACAGTTCACACCATCCTGAAAATCAAATTATATTTGTAGTGAACACCACAGATAACAAGCAAATTCAGAATAACAAATCATAAACACATGTGCTATACATAGGTACACTAGCTAGCTCTATATTCAAAATACAACACATCAATATGTTTCCAGTGCTCCCTGCTACAAGTACAATATTCAGATATACATAAGTTTTCACACTTAAGGAAAATTCAGAAAAACAACAACTAAACGCTACTCTGTTTCCACTACATAGCAGAAAAACAAGCTAATCAAATCCACACCAAGTTGGTCCATTACCTCAGTAGCACATCCGATGAATCTCCTGCCAGTGTCAGTGCCTTCAAATGCCACAAACTTGCATGCCCTCTGCCTGTGCAGGATGCACCTTCTGTCAGATTCAGTCACAAGCCCACAGAAGCTTGGGTCTATCACAGTGTCAGGAGTTTGCTGCAGCAGCAAAAACATATATGTATCAACTACAACTCACATATATGAACTTAAATGGAAGAAATCTCGATTATCTTCAAACCCTAACCCTAACCCTAGAACACAAGAAGGAGAGGAGAGGATACAGTTAGCTGACTTACGAAATACTCCATCTGCATGCTGCTGAACTCGCTCATGAACTCGTCATCGTCGTCCGAGGTCTCGTTACTATTGGGCCAGGACAGCATGGTCGGTCGTGGCGTCGCCGGAGAGCGAGAAGAAGCAGAGCAGAGCAAAGTGGGGAGTGAGCTCGGGGGAGAGTGAGGGAGCAGGTGGGGACAAGCCCGGTCGGCCAGCTTATACCTGGTCCGATGCGGCCCGGTCCGACCAGGTGCGACCGCGACGGCCGGGTCTAACGGCTACGAGGGAGCGCCGTTAGCCGTTACCGCTGGCGTCCACCTGACATGTGAGCCACTGCTGTCAGAAACGGGTTTAAACGCTCTAAAACGGTCAATTCGTCAACTTGGTAGTTTTTAGTCACGCGCTTCCAATTTTTTGGTAGTTATCGACCACTTTTTAAAAAATGGTAGTTCTGTGGGACGGAAGCCTCAATTCTGGTAGTTTTTTGTCAAACACTCGTTTTCTTTGGATAGACGAGACTAGACGTACGATGGTATCAGTTGGATTGGATTTGGATTTGGATTTGGATGCAGCGGCTGGTTGCTGTCAGAAAGAAACGTTGGAACATGGCAGGCAGGCAGGCAGGTGCAGACCCCGGGCCGACGCGGCGGTGTGTGCGGCCTACTGTCCCCACGGCCGACGCCGACGCCGACGCCGACGCCGTGGTTTGGCATTTCCCGGCGGTGAAAGAAAGGAAAATCAATCTCGAGTGGATAGGATAGGACCAATCCACATCACTGCTCCTCCCCTCCCCTCCCTGCATACATTGCTCTTCTCTTCTCTACAAACAAGATTCAGAGAATCCAATCCAGTCCAATCCATCTTCTCTTTGCCACTCTTCTCCGCTGGAGCTGCTGCTGCCAAAGTTTGTGTCTTTCTCTCTGTCCGTCCAGTAGATGAGCATGGCGGCGACGGCGGCCACGGCCACGGCGTGGCCCTCCACCTCCTCCTCTGTCCTCGCCCCCCGCACCCGCCACCACGTCACTCCCAGCCCCCGCGCCCTCCGCTCCGGCTTCCTCGGCCGCGCCCTCACCCTGGCCGCCGCCACCGACCGCCCCTCCTCCGTCTCCATCTCCGTGCGCGCGGCCTGGGACGGGCCGCTCTCCTCGGCGCGCCTCATCATGCAGGGCCGCAACGTCAAGGTAACATCTTTCTTCCCCCCAGTCCCGCAATCCGCGCAAATAACGCGCCATGGATTCCCCACCTGAATCCCGCTTCTTGGGCTCGCTCGCAGCTGACGGAGAAGCTCAAGGAGCACATCGAGGACAAGGTGGGGCGCGCGGTGCACAACCACGCGCACCTGGTGCGGGAGGTGGACGTGCGCCTCTCCGCCCGCGGCGGCGACCTCAGCAAGGGCCCCAAGCTCTCCCGCTGCGAGGTCACGCTCTTCACCAGGCGCCACGGCGTCGTGCGCGCCGAGGAGGAGGAGGAGTCATCCTACGCCTCCATCGACGCCGCCGCCGCCGTCGTCAAGCGCAAGCTGCGCAAGATCAAGGAGAAGGAGACGGACGTGCGCCACCTCAAGGGCACCAAGGAGTGGCAGTCCTCCGGGCTGTCCGATGTCGAAGATGAATCGGAGGCAGAGGAGGAGGAGGAGGACGACGAGCTGGTCGAGGTCATCGGCGCCGAGGACGAGGAGAGCGTGCTCACCAAGGTGACCACCGACAGACCAATCCATCTATTTTGCTTGCGTTCAGGAAAATGCCACTTGTTTACAACTGTTTTGACTGATAATTTTGCACCTTTTATTCATTCACCATCTGATCTAGTAGTTCAGGAATTTACAATTAGTCTTTATGAAGAAGAGAATTCATATACTATGCTGCTGTGTCAGGATTCAAGATTGATTGATCAATTGGTGCCAGGCTCTGATGTGTGAGCTCATCAACTATGTTGTTGGTTTGCAGGTTGTGCGCACCAAGGTGTTCGAGATGGCGCCGCTGACGGTGGACGAGGCGCTGGAGCAGCTCGAGAACGTCGACCATGACTTCTACGCCTTCAGGAACGAGCAGACAGGCACGTCCTTGCTGCACCATTGCGCTTGCCCTTGCATTTGCTCCATGGAAACTGTTGTTTTGCACAACTCAACTTAACTTATCTGAACTAAAGTTAACTGAACTTACCCTGAACTAGTCTAAAGAGAAGCTAACTGACCTGAACTGTGGGACGAAATGCAGGGGAGGTGAACATCCTGTACAAGAGGAATGAGGGAGGGTTTGGGCTCATCATCCCCAAGCAGGACGGCCACGTCGACAAGGCCACCGTCAATGCCAAGGAGAAGGAGCACCCCGTCGCCGGCTGACCATGGCACCAAGTCACTCACTAGCTGTAGCTGCATTAGTCGGTCTGTTTTTTCCCTGATGATGGTGGTGGGTGTGGTGTTTCATCAGATCAGACCAGACAGTCCCTCCCTTCTCCCTTGTGCAAATTAACAGACGCTTTCTGAGCTGTGTTAACTCATGATGATCCCACACACACACACCAGTTGGTAAGTTTTTTCAGAAGTGATTAAGTAATCAGTAATCGCCTAAAAATCGAAAACCTGCCCTTGTGAAGCTCTGATCTGCATAAGAAAGAAGCTGCTACTCTAGTGCTAGTAAAACATGTTTGAGCTGAGAATCTGTTTATTAAACTTCACTGAAAGAAAGACCAGACTCTGAACAACACATGTATCCCAATATTACACACACACACACACACACTGCATACTGCTGCAACCCGTTAGCCTGCCTACTCAGAATCTGGAAGCAGAGCTGCATCTGCTTGAAGGTGCCATGCTTGGTTGATCCCGTGGACGGCCATGGAGTCGGCGAGATGGAACCACAGGCCTCTGCTCTCGACCTGCGCAAGCCAGCACCAGCCACCAGCAAGAATTAGCCATGACATCATGCATATAGTAGATGTGTGCACAATAGTATGAACCATGATTGGGGTTTTCTGAAATACACTAGTGTACAAAGCAAGGCAGGAGGAGAAGCGTGCATACCTTCCTTGATGGATTGGACGGCGATGTGGCCGATGTCGGGGAAAGTTGCGGCGTGTTCATGCCTCACTCTTCCTGCAGGTACAAAGTACAAACCCAGAAAATGAAGGAAACTAGTAGTTGGGGCGCGCCGCTTCCAAGGTCTTTCTTTTTACTAAGTAAGTAATGTGCTTTAAGTGACATTTTCAACAGATCAAAGCAGCAGAAATGCAAATTTATCTAGAAGAGAATCACATTATAGACATTAACGGGTGCATATGCAAAAGGCAAGTAGTATTACGATATACTAATCATGTCAAAACAATATCGGTTCCAACTGAAGCAAGCTAACACAGAAAATTATGAACTCGATGGCTAACCATCAAGCAGCGGTAGGCACCCACGCTTCTAGTAAGGAAAAACAATGAAGCAACACGTATGCAGCAGCTACTCCCTCCGTTCTAAAATAGATGACTCAACATTGTACTAACTTTATTATAAAGCTAGTACAATCTATTTTGAAACGGAGGGAGTACCAACTAACAACCCATCGCGGCCCCGTCTTGAATCTGAACACCGGCATGGCTGGCAGCGCCGCCTTGTCGAGCCCCCCTCAGTTGGTCCTCGTCATCTCGGCCACAGAGTCAGATCCATCCTGCATGGCACCCAGGCACACCGCTGTAAACGTCGCCACGAGCTCTAGCGTCCCGCCGGAGTTATAGCAGGCGCACCCTCCATCCTTTGATGTCGCTACTGCCGACAACCTAACATGTTTATTAAAGAGGTTTGTGAAGGGTTATGCACACCAAGCACATGACACATCCATTTTTAACAAATAAACAATCACCACTTGCAAAGTTCAGTAAACAATGAACACTGGCATCAGCTTTTTAATTAAGTAGGAGCAAACAAAGTTCAGTAAACAAGGTATTAAGCACTGATCACAATAAACAATGAGTACCATGCACTAATGACAACACAAAGCTAAACAAAGACCAAGCACTTAACACAGCTAAGCAACATGCTAAACAAAGCATTAAGCACGGACCAGATTAAACAATGAGCAGGCAAGAGCCAATGAGCAGCTTCACGAAATCTTAAGAAAATTATTTCATGATTAATTCTAATTCATTGCACGAAGAAACATCTGTATAAACAAAGTGGAAAGCAACGACAAATTATGAGCTGAATATGTGGGCAGGCACCATGATACTTATTTTGAAAGCAACGACAATAAGATTCTAAATAATGTGCACCCACACAAACAACACACTACTCTTTTCTGAAAAGAAACCACTACTCACTGTTGCAAAATGACTACCACAAAATTGACAACCAAACCTTGCAGTGCCAGAGTAGAGACAATTAAGGCAATGCTGGAAGGGAAAATTTATTGATCATTGGTAACACGGTTGGTCAAAAGACTGCAATTTAGAGCAGTAGCAAAGCTTAGCTGTAGCCCAAAACGGCAGATCGATACTGATAGGGCTGGCCGACATGCAGCAACAGTACCATCAGGCACTCATCTCCCGAGTCGTAACAGCTTTAGAATTGTGGTGTCCGCTGTGATAATAAACACAACAAAATACTCATGAGTTTTAGTTTCTCAGATTCTGGAAAGCGGGCACAAACTTGCAAGATATCTCGAGAAGAGTCGCTCCCATCATTTTTGCTGCATCATTACCTTTGCTAGAATCACCATCAACAGATAGGCAGACCTGAAAGGTTTTATGATTGTCAAGATTATCACCCAACAAGTAGATTGCTGTAAATGGAAGAACATCAGGTGGGAACATGAAGACATAGATCTATAATGTCGCCTGTTCATATTTCTTGATAACAATAGTATTATGCTATTTAATTAAACAAAGAGAAAAAGAAATATGCTCTAGATAGTATAAAGCTAGCAGCAAGGTATGCCCTGCTGGATCTAAGCAATCACACTGGATCGATGGACTAATGATGCATTTATGATCTCAACCTGACTAACAAATAATCAGACATTATAATGTACAATGCAAAGATGCCATACATTTTTGTGGAAGTATTAGCATACAAAAGCTAGAGTAAAAGACACACACGCTGCATTGAAGAAACTATATTCTGGAAATGCGTACGCATCATTGTTCATATCATTAAATCAAGTCCAAATGATAAGCCGGACTCACACTGTAAAGTGTTTGCTTACCATGACCAGACCCCCGACCACTTCTTTGATGTTCTGAATTTCTAAACCAACATTTTCACCCACTGCTCTCCTCATGACCAAGCAAAAGAGTTCAGGACATGCTAGTATAATTGACACTTATTGTCACGAAGTGAAAAATCAAATACATGGTGTAGCTGGAAAATGACCCCTAAATTTAGTATTGGATCATTCAGTACCGGTGTGAAAATGAAAGCATTGGATACTAAATGAATCCTAAATTTAGTATCTGCAACCTGCAACATCTACAACTATTAATAGTTATCTAATATATCTTGGAACTCATTGAATATGAAGCAATAAAAAAGGATAAAACAAAACCGGACCTTCATTGAATTGTTAGGAATTATGGTGCAGACCCAAACTGAAATTTTCTAACTGAAGTAACAAATGGGAAGCTGCGCTCAACCAATCAAACAAGTGTTTTCCTTAACTTTCAATGCCCAAGAAACAATACATGTATATGACACTCGCACGAAAGCAAAACTTTCCATCTTGAATCAGGATCAATCCTTGTTGGCCATGAGGATATCACTCAACTTTGAACTATGTCTGACCCTCCTTGAGTGACATTCCATAGAAATTCCCATGAACCTTTGGCCATTTAAACAAGACAAATAGTAACACAAACCTGCAAAAGAACCAGTGAACCTCCCTTGAGAATAGAGAAACAGGAAGCATGAGAGGCAAAACGAGAGGGAGAGGGCTCAAAGAGAGGATCTTCTCATTGTCGCATCGACAACATACGCTCGAGCCATGTCTCACTGGGATCGGCCAAACCGTACACCGATAACAGGATAAACGATAACAATGCCCTGATATTTTCAATTCTACGCAGAGCAGAACTTTGTAAATACTTCTTCATACATACAATTTGCAGGATAGTACTCATTTACTGAAAAGTAAAAAGGAAATTCAACAAATATTCAAGCGAAAACAGTTGTGGAACCTAAAGTTAATTCACTGAAAAAGTGTGATGTGATGTTGTACACTAACTGATTTCTCTGTTCATCTCCTTGCTTGTACATAGTATATATTCATAAATTAGATGAAGGAAAAGAAAACGTATACATAATATTGGAAGCAGACAACAAAATCTACATAATCTCCCATTTATGTACTCTCTTCGCCTTCATCCATGCCACAACGCTACTGTAAGTTAATTATGATTTAGCTAGCACTGAGTCTTGTATGAGAATGATAATTAAATTATTTAGCTCATTCTTATGCAGTGCAATCTGCCATAACCAAC
>NC_041386.1:608162561-608258130 GCF_002162155.2 Triticum dicoccoides
GTACAGAAAATTATAGGAATGTCTGAATGTCCATTGCCTGCACCAGCAAGTATTGAATATTTGAATCAAAATTAAGAAATTAAACTCATGGGAAAAATGTAGATCAAGTAGAGAGACTGAAGCGGGGATCATAAGGCGACGAACTGAAAAGAACAACAAGGTGCCGTGATGCAGTTTCTGAGAAGAACACAAATGACCAAATTTCGACAATACATAAGTACCTGAAGTCAAAAGGATATAATTTGTATGAAGCTAAGTCTAAGATGCAGCTAAATTTGGTACATGCTTATAACTATGATGATACACAGAATCTCTGATTTATAAGGATGTTAGCTAATAATAAGAATAAGAGAAACATTACAAACTGAGTACACTGAAAAATCTGTAACGTGAAGTGCCGGTCATCGATTTGCACCTCTGATCACCGCCGTGTACTTATTGCTTAACTTGTTGCTGACGTACCTGCACACGAACCACCCAATCTATAAACTTCAAGACTGAGATAGCTAATCTGAAATTTATACAAATGGTACCTATGAGCTTGCATTGATACGATTGTGAAAATTATATTGCAAGGCACCAAAATGTTGTTGAATCAACCAAGTAATGACAACCTGAGTAAAAAATGTGTGGTTTCGTGATATCTAGAAATATCCTCTTATCCAGATGTGACACAGTTGGCAGGATTGTAAGAATCATCACATAATCATGTAAGGTGCTTCAGCCAGATCCAGTTATGCAGAGGAACATGGAGGAGCACTAAGAAATAAGTATGGTCATTACAAAACTAAGCACAAGAAAATCCAGTGTGAAATTAAGCAGCCAAAGTTTGAAAGGCTAGCAAACTTCTTTGCCTAGAATCATCTAAAACAAGCCCAACCAAATAGAATCTCACACAATTAGGCTACAGTCCAAGAGAAAGAGATAACCTCTCCTTCTTCCTTGCGAAGTTTTCAGATCCTCCATGTCGAGTTCTTCAGCTGCGTGTTCCTCTCCTGCGGAATCCGCAGTACAGGGGGAACCAAGGAGTTAAAATTCTGAAGATTAAATGCCAAACCATCATCCAACACCTACAGGGGAGGGGAAGGGGGAGTGGATGCGCACCTTGAAGATAAGAAGCTCCTCCTAGGGCAGCTCCATCGTGAATCCATGGAGAAAAATGGATCATTGACGAGCTCCTCTCCCAGAGAAACGATGAGGATCTGCAACGGCGCCCCCTCCAATCGCTGCTAGCCCGCAACATGTGCCTCATCAGAGGTGCTGCTTGCGCAGGTCCCGCCTGGCCATGTCGCGCACCATCCCACATTCTGAGCACATGCTCACTAGCTGAGCTATTCTCCTCCATCTTGTTTGATATGACCATGTCCATAACTCACACTATTAATCCAGTAGTCGTTCAAGTGGTCAATGATGTTTCCATTGTAGAAGTTACATGCATGCATACTATGCCATTGATAAGGATGCACTCACGTAAAGATGGAAAGAGGGTGTTGAACATGCATGCATTACCCAAGGAGATGTGTATGTGCGTGCATGCATGGATGTATTCCTACACTAGCACGTTTGGTCAATTCTCATTTGGGCCAGAGATTAGGAGGAGCATGTGTATCCACGAGGGAGGAGTCCTGTTCGCTGCTAAGGAGTCCTGGTCGAGTATTACTTCGGTTGGGTACGGCCACCAGAATCAGATCGTTCGAAGAAAATACTAGGAGATTGTATTTCCTATTTCTGTTACACGAGACCACCAAAATTACAGGTGTATGTCTACAGGTTTTTATGGTGGAGATTATTATCCTTGAAGACGCTTGGTTGGGGTCCACCTACAGATTTTACGAGAAGGCATATCAGCAACGAAAAAGAGAATCCTAGTGTTGTTTAGACAGGTCCAGATTGTTTTCCTTTTGAATTAAGAGATGAGATAAGTAGGGGTGCGGCCAGCTTGTTGGTCACCCCAAATATAGTACTTTATATATAAAGCCATGAGGCGTCATGTAAGAGGGTAGATTATGTTACGATGAATTAGACACGTGTGTGTTTTTCGGCCGCCGGCCATTATCGAGTTTAGAGAAACCTTGTCAAAAATCTCTGTTGGCGTGTGAGTTCCTGCGACACGACGCGTAGGAGATTACAAGCCGAGCCTATACGGTTCGTCCATGTTATTCCTTCGGATCGAGGGGTTGGCGTGTTGTTTCCGTGGGATTTGCGAGCATCTTCGTAAACCTGCGACGAGTTCTTGCTGCGATGGAGTTTTGTGTCGTGAAAGATCGGGCCAACAACGGAACGATCCTCGTCTCGAGGTTCGCTTTTCATCATTGTTGGCAAAAGAACTTGTCAGAGGTCTGATACCTTTCAACACGGGTATGAGCCTGAAATCCCAATTTCAGCTCTTGGAACATCTCATATGTCTTATGGCGTTCAAAACGTCATTGGAATCCCGATTCTAAGCCGTAAAGTATGGTGCACTAAACTATCAAGTAGTCATCAGGATGTGTCTGTCAGGTGTTCACAACATCCACAGACGACGTTGTAGGGGTTTGCATATCGAGCGGTGCATCAAAGACGTAAGCCTTCTGTGTAGCAGTGAGGACACTCCTCGGACTACGGACCCAGTCCGCATCATTGCTTACAATATCTTTCAACTTGGTCTTTCTCTAGGAACGTATTGAAACAGGGAGCTACAACGTGAGCTATTTATCTACAACATATTTGCAAAGACAATTTAGACTATACTCATGAGAATTAAGTTTATCTTATCAAATTATTTAATGAACTCCCACTCAGATAGACATCCCTCTAGTCATCTAAGTGAAACATGATCCGAGTCAACTAGGCCGTGTCCGATCATCACGTGAGACGGACTAGTCAACATCGGTGAACATCTTCATGTTGATCGTATCTTCTATACGACTCATGCTCGACCTTTCGGTCTTCCGTGTTCCGAGGCCATGTCTGTACATGCTAGGCTCGTCAAGTCAACCTAAGTGTATTGCATGTGTAAATCTGGCTTACACCCGTTGTATTCGAACGTTAGAATCTATCACACCCGATCATCATGTGGTGCTTCGAAACAACGAACCTTCGCAATGGTGCACAGTTAGGGGGAACACTTTCTTGAAATTATTACGAGGGATCATCTTATTTAAGCTACTGTCGTTCTAAGCAAATAAGATGTAAAACATGATAAACATCACATGCAATCAAATAGTGACATGATATGGCCAATATCATTTGCTCCTTTTGATCTCCATCTTCGGGGCTCCATGATCATCGTTGTCACCGGCATGACACCATGATCTCCATCATCCTGATCTCCATCATCGTGTCTTCTTGAAGTTGTCTCGTCATCTATTACTTCTACTACTATGGCTAACGCTTTAGCAATAAAGTAAAGTAATTACATGACATTTATGTTGACACGCAGGTCATAAATAAATTAAGAAAACTCCTATGGCTCCTGTCGGTTGTCATACTCATCGACATGCAAGTCGTGATTCCTATTACAAGAACATGATCAATCTTATACATCACATATATCATTCATCACATCCTTTTGGCCATATCACATCACACGGCACATGCTGCAAAAACAAGTTAGACGTCCTCTAATTGTTGTTGCAAGTTTTTACGTGGCTTCTATAGGTTTCTAGCAAGAACGTTTCTTACCTACGCCAAAACCACAACGTGATATGCCAATTTCTATTTACCCTTCATAAGGACCCCTTTCATCGAATCCGATCCGACTAAAGTGGGAGAGACAGACACCCGCTAGCCACCTTATGCAACTAGTGCATGTCAGTCGGTGGAACCAGTCTCACGTAAGCATACGTGTAAGGTCGGTCCGGGCCGCTTCATCCCACGATGCCGCCGAATCAAGATAAGACTAGTAACAGCAAGTAAATTGACAATATCGACGCCCACAACAACTTGTGTTCTACTCGTGCATAGAAACTACGCATAGACCTAGCTCATGATGCCACTGTCGGGGATCATAGCAGAAATTTAAAATTTTCTACGCATCACCAAGATCAATCTATGGAGTTATCTAGCAACGAGGGGAAGGGGAGTGCATCTACATACCCTTGTAGATCGCTAAGCGGAAGCATTGCAAGAACGCGGATGAAGGAGTCGTACTCGCAGCGATTCAGATCGCGGTTGATTCCGATATAAGCGCCGAACAACGGCGCCTCCGCGTTCAACACACATGCAGCCCGGTGACGTCTCCTACGCCTTGATCCAGCAAGGGGAGAAGGAGAGGTTGGGGAAGACTCCGTCCAGCAACAGCACGACGGCGTGGTGGTGGTGGAGGAGCGCAGGACTCCAGCAAGGCTTCGCCAAGCACTACGGGAGACGAGGAGGGAGAGATGTAGGGCTGCGCCAAGAGGGAGATCGATTCGTGTGTTGGGCAACCCCCATACCTCAAGTATATATAGGGGGAGGGAGGGGGCTGCGCCCCCTCTAGGGTTCCCACCTCAAGGGGTGCGGCAGCCCCTGATCCCATCTAGGGTGGCGGCCACAAGGGGGAGAGGGGGAGGCGCACCTGGGGTGGGCCTTAGGGCCCATCTGCCCTAGGGTTTGCCCCATCTTCTCTCTAGGCGCATGGGCCTTGGTGGGGAGGCGCCCAACCCACCTAGGGGCTGGTCCCTTCTCACACTTGGTCCATGTATGCCTCCGGGGCCCGTGGCCCCTCCCGGTGGACCCCCGGACCCCTCCGGTGGTCCTGGTACACTACCGGTGATGCCTGGAACACTTTCGGTGGGCAAAACCATACTCCCTATATATCAATCTTTACCTCTGGACCATTCCGGAACTCCTCGTGACGTCCGGGATCTCATCCAGGACTCCGCACAACATTCGGTAACCGCGTACATACTTTCCCTATAACTCTAGCGTCATCGAACCTTAAGTGTGTAGACCCTACGGGTTCGGGAGTCATGCAGACATGGCCGAGACAACTCTTCGGTCAATAACCAACAGCAAGATCTGGATACCCATGTTGGCTCCCACATGCTCCACGATGATCTCATCGGATGAACCACGATGTCAAGGATTCAATCAATCCCGTATACAATTCCCTTTGTCTATCGGTACGATACTTGCCGAGATTCGATCGTCGGTATCCCGATACCTTGTTCAATCTCGTTACTGGAAAGTCTCTTTACTCATTCCGTAACACAGCATCCCGTGATCAACTCCTTGATTAGATTGTGCACATTATGATGATGTCCTACCGAGTGGGCCCAGTGATACCTCTCCGTTTACACGGAGTGACAAATCCCAGTCTCGATTCGTGCCAACCCAACAGACACTTTCTGAGATACCCGTAGTGCACCTTTATAGCCACCCAGTTATGTTGTGACGTTTGGCACACCCAAAGCACTCCTACGGTATCCGGGAGTTGCACAATCTCATGGTCTAAGGAAATGATACTTGACATTAGAAAAGCTTTAGCGTACGAACTACACGATCTTGTGCTAGGCTTAGGATTGGGTCTTGTCCATCACATCATTCTCCTAATGATGTGATCCCATTATCAGCGACATCCAATGTCCATGGTCAGGAAACTATAACCATCTATTGATCAACGAGCTAGTCAACTAGAGGCTTACTAGGGACATGGTGTTGTCTATGTATCCACACATGTATCTGAGTTTCCTATCAATATAATTCTAGCATGGATAATAAACGATTATCATGAACAATGAAATATAATATAATAATAACTAATTTATTATTGCCTCTAGGGTATATTTCCAACAGTTGGATCCAACACCTGATCTCACAAAATACATACATAAAGGTTCAGAAATAGATACTAAAGTACTTAATAGTTGATTATCATCTAGATTACAACACTGCTGGATCCAACACCATAGATCACAAATTCATCACTAAAGTACTTGGGTCACAAATTCATACTAAAGTACTGGATACAAGATTATCATCTACAAACGGATAGATGATTATCATACTAGAAGGCACCCTACTCATCTAAGATGGTCTTCACACCCTGAAGCTTTAACTTTATCTTTTCCTCAGACTTTTGAAGCTCAGAAATGTGATACTTCAGTTTAAGCCGCCCTTCTGTCAGCCTCTCCTTCTCCTTCAAATGATTGAACTTCAAGTTCCTAATCACATTGGCTTGAGCACATCTCAGGTTCTTCAGAGTTTCATAGTTTTGCAGCATCTTCTTCTTCTCCTCCTCCGTCTTTGACAACTCTGCCTTCAAGTTCCCCACCACAGTCTCAAGCTCAACAATCTTCACATCAACATATTCCTTCTGCTCCTTCTGATTGTTTAACTCCACACCCCTTTGCTGCTGGGCATCCAAGAGAGAATTCACATCAGCATACAAACTGTCATGGTTCTCCTGTAGTTTCTTCTTCTCCTCCTCTTTCTTTGAAAGCTCTGCCTTCAAGTTGCAAACTACAGTTTCTAGCTCAGCAATCTTCATTTCAAGATATTGCTTCTGCTCCTTTTGATTGGTTAAATCCACACCCCTCTGCTGCTGGGCATCGAAAAGAGCATTCACATCAGCATACAAACTGTCATAGTTCTCCTGTAGTTTCTTCTTCTATTCTGTCAGGTTGTGAATTGCAAAGGAACTCTTTAGATTGTCATTGGTCCTAGCTGACTTAATCTCCTCATACATATCCCATAGCTTGGCCAATGCCTTCTCCATTGAGTCTGGCCATTCAAAATCAATCCATTGAACTACTCCACAGTTTATGCCTTCCTGTATTATAAACAATAGAAGAATAAATAATTGTCTAAGACCATCAAACCAACAGGTTCATGTATCTAATATGTGCACTGTTAAAAAGACAAATAAACTAGTCACTAAGCACTGACAGGTTCCTTACCATACAACAGACAAATTAGCAATGCCCACTGGTAAACAAGTCATTGAGCACTGACCATAATAAACAATGACTACCATCCACTAATGAGAACACACTCCAACACAGTGGCTAAAGCAAATTAAACAAAGACAAAGCACTTAACCAAGCTTAACAACTTGAAGGCAGAGCACTGACCACAGTAAACAACTTGAAGGCAAATTAACAACTTGATAAACAAAGGAGTAAGCACTGACCATAATAAACAATGTGTACAATCCACTAATGACAAGGTATGTCAGAACAAGCTAAACAAAGACCAAGCTAAAAAAATCTTAACAACTTGATAAACAAAGCATTAAGCAAACAACTTCCTTTACACAAGATGTGAATCATACCTTCTTAGCACATCCAAGAAACCTCCTGCCCATGTGCATCCCTTCAAATGCTACAAAGCGCTCGGCCGGCTCACCGTGTTCACACAAGACATTCACATATGCGTCAGTGCCATTGAAATACGGATCGTGCATCGTAGCTGGAAGCTGCGGGAGCAAGCAAAGAGAAGGCTAGGTTCAGATCAAGCTCAGTGACAAAATCCCCAATTCACTAACCCTAACCCTAGCTCTAGCTATCTAACCAACTGACCTTGATGATGCCATCATAGGAGGAGGAGATGTTCAGGACTGGATCCTCACTGGTCTCGTCGCTCCACGACACCATGGCACCGGGGAGCAGCAGAATGGCGGTCGGTGGTGTGGCGGCGCCGGGGAGGAAGAACAGAGTAAGGAGAGGGCGAGGCAGAGGCGAGAGTGTGAGCAGAGAGCTGGATCGATCCAATTTTTACCCACACGGCGGAGCAGTAGCGGCCGCCACGCCGTTGCCACTGTAGCACCGTCAGACGGCGTGAGCTTGCGGCCGTGACGCCACATAGACAAAACAAGGCCCCGCCTATCATAATAGAGGTTAAACTGCCCAAACAGACGGTTAGGTGTTTTCTGCAAATGATTAGGCGTGAAATCAGTGTTTTCTGGCACAAAAACGTAGAAGAGTCTTTTCTGCAACCCTAGGCTTCAATGTGGTGATTTTTTGCAATTCACTCCTCTCGATGCCTGGTTGGCTGGTTGGCATTTGAACGTGAGTGGTCGATTTGAGGCTGAGTGCAAAAGATAGCACATATCACATGCACGCGTGCCTTTGAGGTTGAGTGCCAAAGCTAGCGAATAAATCATGCAGTGGAGGATTTGATGGCGCCGATGGTGTGGTGTCAAAACAACGGCCGATGTATCTGTCGATTTGAGGTGAATTTGTGAGTTTGTGGGCAGCACTGGACTGGATGAGAGATTGGATCCGTGGTGCATGCTACAACTGCCGATATGGGCATCGCATCCAGTTCGTCCTGTTGGAGCAGAATCATATTCCGCGCGTGATCTCCAATGAATCCAATCCAACTGCCGAAAAGCTAGCTAGGCTTGCTTGTCCGTCCCTCTCTCACAGTGCAGCTCTCTCCAAGTCGGTTGTAGACACTAGCTATAAAGGGACATACACAGGAGCTCCAAGTTCTATCCAACACACACAGTACGTGTAGCTAGATAGCTAGTGCAGCTCGCACAGGCCTTATCCAAGAGAAGAGACCAATCGAACCGATGGAGCGCCTGCCGGCGGAACTCGTCTCGGCGGCGTTCGCCGGCACCACGCCACGTGACGCCGGTCGTGCCGCCATGGTCTCCACAGCATTCCGCGCTGCAGCCGAGTCCGACATCGTTTGGGCCCGCTTCCTGCCGCCCCTCGAGCTGCTGGCCCCCGAGCCGCAGTCAAAAAAGGACATGTTCTTACGCCTCTTGGACGGCCCCGTCCTCCTCCGAGACAGGCTCATGGTACGTGCATGCCCATGGCGCCCAACTCCGAGACATATTCATCGCACTAACTGATTGCTTTGCTTTGGTGATGCGCAGACTATGTGGCTGGACAGGGAGACCTTCGCCAAATGCTACATGCTGTCGGCGAGGAATCTGTTCATCGCGTCGGGCCACATGCCGCAGCACTGGAGCTGGATCCCTCTCTCCGACTCCATGTTCGCGCTCGCTCTTCACACCTTCCTATAGTATTCCGTTATTTGATGCCCTTATTATTACAGCCAACTAGTACTCCTATATCCATATGTACGTACGGGGCTACGTCAAAAATAGTCTTGAAAAGCATGGCCTGGTTAAGAGTACCAAGTTATAGAATTTTGCTTTCTACAACTTTTGCCTCTGATTGGTTTTCGTCCTGGTTACAAATGATAACCCTAGCTAGCTATGTGTGCCACAGGTTCTCTGAAGGGGCTCAACTAAACAGTGTGACATGGTTGGAAATCAGTGGAAGCATACACACCGACATGCTCACCCCAGACTCCAAGTACGGGGCTTACCTCGTGTTTAAGAGGACCCAAAATTTCAGTGGGTTCAATTATCCAATCCAGAAGGCCACGCTCTACTTTGGACAAATAATGGAATATACCAGTCCGGTTCTCCTTGGTGAGAATTGGACGCCGCCGCCAGAACTGGGTGTAGCTCAGCCTCAGCGCAGAGCCGACGGTTGGATGGAGATATCGCTGGGTCACTTCCACACGAGCGGGAATGAATTATATGCTGAGATGTCCTTCAGCCTGATGGAGACGGAAGGAGAAGTGACACAGAAGCGTGGTCTGATCGTGCATGGCATTGAGATCAGACGTGAGAAATCAGGATGAACGCGTGCTGCTTCAGACTTACGCATCTACTTCTATTTACCTTACTTCCAAAAGCAAGGGCATCGCTATTAGAACTCGATACCGTAATGTGAATTTCAACTTGAGTGGCATTGAAACATTGTGTATTTTTTAATTCGTATATTTTTGGGAAAAAAATCATGTTTTAATTATATACTTATTGTGAACTTGGTTAAGGCTTGCAATCAACAAGTTACCCTGATCTCAGCACTCTAGGGGCATTTCTGCTTTTTCACCAGCCCACAGTCATTTGCACAACTACATTGTTAAACAACTAACCTTAACTGTAGAAACTTCCTCAGCACAGCAGCTTTGCCATCACAGTCCATAGCTGGTTCTATCGAAGCTGCAGCCGAAACAAACAAGACCTTATTCCTGTTGGCCAAAGCTTGGTCTTGGGCACATTGCCTATTTTCTCGTGCCCTTTTCCCCTTGTGTGCACCTCACAGTCTCTAGTGTTAACTGATCAACAGCTTGACATGCTATAAACTGTTCCTCCCCTTTCGCATGTTTAATTGTCACGACCATGGTTTGTCTTCGTTTTTTCTCCCTCACATGTGTGTCAGCATGTCACCTCAGAAGTGTCATCTTCTTATCGCTGAGATTGTGGATGTAGCAATCACAGGTTGTGCTTCTTTTGTGCCTCCTTTCAACCACATCACGCACCATGGTACTCCCTCCGTTCCAAAATAGATGACTCAATTTTGTACTAACTTTAGTACAAAGTTGGGTCATCTATTTTGGAACGGAGGGAGTAATAGCCTATCATCACTTCTTTCCCCGTGATTTATATGTAAACATATCAAATAGGATGTTTATATGTAAAATTTGCAAATCTCATACACTGTGGAACATAGTCTACTCCTGGCCGGGTAAGGAAAGTATAGATGCACGCATTGTGATGTGATGTAGACTATGGTGGATATGATAACAACTGGTTTGTTTCATTTCTATCCAGCCGAGGGGAAACAATAGGTTCTGATGCCCGCCAAAAAGAAGTTGACACGTAAAATAAGGTTCTGATGTGATGTAGCACTACATAGCCAAGTGTTAACTAATTGGTCCGGATTCTTCCTCGACGCTTTCCGCCTCCTTATTCGCGCATGGGCGCATGGGAGTACTTGCTAACCACAATCGAAATAGTTTAATCCTGTAATTCGCCGGAGATAAAACTGTTCACGTCAACAGTGCATTACCCATATTTCAGTCATATCGGCACTCATCCGGATTATGGATGAACATCTCAGCAAAATCAAGATTGGAGACCAAATTGAAGATCACTTGCCGGTTTCTTTGTACGTATTAAATATACATGCAAGTCGTGTGTTTAAATAGAAGACATGTGGAATATTGAACTTGCGCTTTTGTAGGCAAAGATCATCTTGGTTTGGGCCGTAACTACACAAATACTCAGATTATAGACCATTTTTTTATAGATTAAGAGTGTGTGTTATTATTTTCTCCTGTTGCAACGCATGGGCCCTTTTGCTAGTAGTTATAAAAGAAATTAACCACATCCGAATCATAGACCGGACGAGAGCTATATAATAGATCATAGAACACACATGCCCTTTTTTTCAAAACCATGGCACTATATAATAACAAACAATAATAAAAGTAAGAAAATTATACAAGTAGCTATCTAAATCATATCAGTAAGAATGTTTTCCTTTTAAAAAGAAGATAAGAACAAGAGGCTCACCACAATGGTGTCGGCGACGAGATCGGCGCGGGCGATCGACGGAGGTGACGACGGAGACGGGATGGGACGGACCGCCAAACCTAGCAAATCTTGGGGAAAATGGAGCTTCGAAGTCGAGCTTGGAGAGGAGAAAGCTTAAGTATGGCTCGGGCATTTCATTGAACACCTCATGTGCATAGGAGGTGAGAGCAGAGCAGCACACACCTCCCACACGCCGGCCGGCCATGGCAGGGGAAAGCATATATATAGGCATCTCTTTAGTCCCGTTTGGTCACTAGAATCGGGACAGAAGACAGACCTTTAGTCCCGGCCCCAGCCACCAACCGAGACTAAAGGGGCTGCGTCAGGAGCGAGGACCTCACTAGTAGAAAAATGCCCATTTGTCCCGGTTCCAGAGGCCCATTTGTCCCGGTTCTGGAACCGGGACTAAAGGGTTGGGACTAAAGCCCAATACCTTTAGTCACGGCTCGCCTACGAACCGGGACACATGGGGATCCACGTGGCTGCTGCGGCTTGCGCAGGCAGGAGGGCCTTTAGTCCTGGTTGGTAACACCAACAGGGACCAAAAAGCATCCACGCGTCAGCAGTCCAGGGCCTAGGGTTTTTGTTTGTTTTTAAAGGGGGGGGGGGTTGGGGGGTTTTGTAGGGTTAATTTAGGGGTTTCATATATTGTGTTAGCTAGCTAATGGAGAGAAGTGACCTCTCTTATCTCTGTGCTTGGTCGACTCTACGTACTATACTTATAGAGAGAACTCGCGACACGCGAGCTAGTAAGCAAATGAAGGAGACCATTAAGTACACAAGATCGTCATGAACATATACAGATAGAAGTGATTGACCTCCTCCTTCTCTGAGAGATTGATCGAACAACAAGTTTTCGTATATCTGTCCGACGCTACTAGCTACATATATACAATATAAGATCTCTTACAATTCGTAACATCTGAAGTCAAGTTTCACATGGTATTCTCCGGATTTATTGATGACATGGTCAAGAAAGAATCCTGCGATTTCCTCTTGAATTGCTTTTATGCGATCTTGTGGTAGGAGATCATCCCGCATCTGCCAGATCTAAATCGAAGAAGAGGGTCAATACAAGTGTATGAATGAAACTCAACACAAATTATGGTAATAAAATAAAATTGTGAATAATTTTGCTTAAGCACTTCATATTGTTTTTCAGAGTAGCCCCGCTTATTCTTGGCCGTCTCGTTGTAGATGAGCTCGCAAACGTAGTATCCATAGAAATCATTCCCGGCTTCCTGCCACAAGCACTTCACGAGAAATAGAGGTCAATCAAAGTAATAAGCAAGCATGCTAAATGGTATTGATGAAACTACCTAGAATCAATGGGAGATGCGCGGAACTAGGTAGTAGTACTTACTTCCGGGTGTTTAAATTTCAGCTCGGTCGACAGTCCCGGAGAAATTGCGGTGAACTCTTTCCAAACCCTGCCAGACAAAGAAAATAATTACTTGATATCAAGAAATGAACAAAGTTGCCGATATGGTGCGATAATGATCGATTGAACTTACTTCTGGAGCATCTCAGTCATGTCCGCATAGTCCTCGGGATCTTTTTGTCTCGAGTCTAAGACGGTTACTAGTCCCTGCTCAAGCTTAATCTCTAGGAGAATAAAGTGGTAGCTGCGCACGCATGCATAACTAATCAGTTACATTACTATAACTCGAGTAATAAGGGAAACCGAATGTGCACAAGACAGTAACACTCACTTGAAGTTGTAAGGAAAGAGTATTTTACCTTTGCTTTGATTTTTGAGCAACAATTGCAGCAAGTTGTCCTTAGTATCAGCGACTCTGTTTTTAACCGTCCATTCATGTATGATATTTGGGTTAATGAACCCAATGTCATAGATTTGTGCTTTTCTGCATTCGACGATCTTCAGTCTGCATAATATAGTGAGGATAATTATATATACATGCAATGAAAGAGCTAAGCTATATATATAGACACTTAATTACAGAAAGTAGTACTTACAGACAGTAGCAAGCCACGAGTGATTTGTCGAGGGCCTTTCGATTGTAGAACTGAAAAAACTCGTCAAAATCAACAGTTAACAGTTCTTGTCCAATGAAGTCGTGGTCCTCTTTAATTCTCATCGACAAAGCATCCTTCCCAGACTCCCTACTGGTTTTCATGTACCATTGATGGAATCTTCGCATCATCGTTGTTAGAGGACTTCCATCTTTGATGAGAGGCTTCCTGTACTGGTATTTTAATTTGTCCACCTCCATTGTATCAAAATGTGCATCATCGGGCAGGTAATCACCAGGATTGGTATCGGGCAATATCCCCGGCAGATTTGCGACGATGTCGCTAGACACCTTGAGCGGGGGGCACGATTGGTTCTCCTATTCTCCGAGCTGGGGAATGTTTTCCCCTCTTCATCGATCTGCTAAACTTTTTTCAGTTGAAGTAGTTCCTGACCGTCACGCATCTTCATATGTCTTTTTAAGACAACGGAGTTGTCATCCGGCGAAGGCGGTGGTGGTCGCTTCAGGGCATCAATAGTGTGTTGAACTTTCACGGAATCTATCTTCTCCTCCGGAGGTGGATGTTTCATAGCTCTTCGCGTTTCAAAGAAGTCCTTCACATAGGCTTTACAGATCTCCGTGTTTTCCTCCACGGTCCTCTCGTATGGTAACTTCTCTAGAGGCTTGAGAGATGGACCGAATCTGTATTGCCTCCCGCTTCTGGCTGTACTGCTAGACGCCGGAGCAGCCCGAGCGTCTGCAATTGTCTTCCTTTGTTGCTTATGAGGCGGAGAAGGAGGCGGAGTGCTATGACATGCCGGAACAGGCGGAGCGGCGGAGGCTGTCTTCCGCCGTTGCTGACAAGGCGGAGGAGGAAGCGGGCTGCTCGGACGCACCGGAGCAGGTGGAGAAGGAGGCAGAGTGCCGCCACGCGCCGGAGTAGCCAGAGAAGGAGGCGGAGTGCCTTGATCACTCGCCGGAGGAGGAGGCGGAGTTCCCTCACTCGCCGGAGGAGGAGGAGGAGGAGGCGGAGGCGTCTAGTTTGGAAGCTTGATGTGCTCCTTCCGCCATAGACATGGAGTCCTCAGAGCAAGACCCAGCCGATTCTCCCCTTCACCGGTAGGGTGGTCAAGCTCGAGCTCCTCAAATCCCTCCGTTATTTCATCCCATCACAATAGCATAGCCTTGTGGAATTGGAAGGCAGTGAAAAGTTGCGTCGGGTTCAGGAGGTGGAACAGAGCCGACAACCGCCTTGACTTTGAGGTTCTGCCATTGCATCATAAGGTGGCAATGTTGAGCCTCCGTGATAGCATCCACGGGGTAGCTAGGAGCCGTGAAGTCAGGCTGCTGAAGGAGCTCGGTGGAAGCCACGCTGCTTCTCCGTTGAGATGGCGGGGTAGCTCCGGCAGGTCGCTGGCTGTGAACTGCTTGTTCCTCTAGCTTCCGTACCCTTGCATTCAGCTTCTGCAGTTCGCTCTGCTCCACTTTCCTCTTCCTCTCCCAGGTTTTGTAACTGCATGCGCCGGGAATCCCAACCTTCCATGCAATGGAGCCTGTCGTGCCTCGTGTTCATCCAGGGTGCTTAGGATTCCCAAGGGCCTCTGTGAGCTCTTCGTTCTCTCTGTCGGGAACGAACGTCCCTGGCTGCACTCCAATGATATACTTCTGAAGCTTCTTGACAGGTATTTCAACTTGCTCGTCCGTCCAAACGCACTTCCCTGTTTCAGGGTCCAAGGTTCCCCCAACCCCGAAGAACCAAGTCCTTCAACGGTCTGGCCAATTCAATGTCTCTGGTTCGACCCCTTTATCAAGCAGGTCATTCTCAGCCTTGTCCCACAACGGTCGGGCTTTGAGGCAGCCACCTGACCCCGTGCGATGGTGATGCTCCTTCTTTGCAGCATTTATCTTGTTTGTCGCTGACATCTTCTTACCCTTCTCCAATGTCTTGTAGGCCACAAATGCGGGCCACTAATCTCTTATCTTCTCAAATCGGCCGGTGAATTCTGGAGTCTTCCCTTTGTCGACAAATGTTGATTTCAACTCATTCTTCCACCTCCTTAATAGATCTGCCGTCTTCTTAAGATCATGAGCCTTGACCAATGGCTCTATAACTGGCTTCTCCAGATCCTCCTCTGACGGTAGGGTGAAATTTGCCTTCAGCGTGGTCCAAAGATCATCTTTCTATCTATCGTTGACATAAGACACTTGAGGGTCTTTGTTCTTAGGCTTATTCCATTGGTGGATGCTGATTGGGATCATGTCCCTAACAAGAACCCCGCACTGAGCAGAAAATGCTTCCTTGGTCTGGCTGGGTTCAATCGGTTGGCCATCGCCCGCGATTGCTGTGATCGTGAACCTTTCATCCTGGCACAAACTTTTCTTTGGGCCTCGTCTCATTACCGAAGTTTGGCTCGATCCGGGGGGATAGAAAAGAAGAAATAAGAGAGTTAATATGTGTACATACCAAAACAATTAATGCATCAATTAGCTAGTTAGCACAGGCTTAATTAATATATATACCTGGCCGGACTCCGTTCGGTCACCGGAGCCGTCATCACGGTGGCCTTCTTCCACCGGCATTCGGTCACCGGAGCCATCATGATCATGTCCTTCCTATCGGTGTGAAAACCGGCGGATCTCTGGTAGGGGGTCCTGAACTGTGTGTCTAGGCCGGATGGTAACAGGAGGCAGGGGACACGATGTTTTACCCAGGTTCGGGCCCTCTTGATGGAGGTAAAACCCTACGTCCTACTCGATTAATATTGATGATATGGGTAGTACAAGAGTAGATCTACCACAAGATCAGAGAGGCTAAACCCTAGAAGCTATCCTATGGTATGATTGTTGTTCGTCCTATGGACTAAAACCCTCCGGTTTATATAGACACCGGAGAGGGCTAGGGTTACACAGAGTCGGTTACAATGGTAGGAGATCTACATATCCGTATCTCCAAGCTTGCCTTCCACGCCAAGGAAAGTCCCTTCCGGATACGGGACGAAGTCTTCAATCTTGTATCTTCATAGTCCAGGAGTCCGGCCGAAGGTATAGCCCGGCCATCCAGACACCCCCTAATCCAGGACTCCCTCAGTAGCCCCTGAACCAGGCTTCAATGATGACGAGTCCGGCGCGCAGATTGTCTTCGGCATTGCAAGGCGGGTTCCTCCTCCAAGTACTTCATAGAAGATTTTGAACACAAAGGTAGTGTCCGGCTCTGCAAAATAAGTTTCCACATATTGCCATAGAGAGAGTAATATTTACACAAATCTAATCTGCTGACGTATTCCATAGCATGACATCACACCACGGCCGAGTCTTTATTCGAATCGTTTTACTGTCCCACCTTGGCGCGTTTAGCGAGGTGGTTTCCTTGGCACGTCTTGTTAAAGCAGAGATCGTGTCCCCTCATTTCGGGATTCTCATCAATACGGGTGTGGGTAACCCAACCGTGCCATTTACTACGACGCTTGGGAAATAAGCGAGTTTTATTAGGCTGATGGGGGCGCATAGTCGCGTCCGCCCATATAAGGGGATAAGGATCCACCTTTTCATCCACGCCTTCTTCCTCCTTTGCCTATCCATTTCCATGCACTCGAGCTCCAGCACCCAAGTCCGCACACCCCACCTCAACCTTCTCCATCCATGTCCGGAGCGGGAGGCAAGTGGATGGTCTGCTCCGTCACGGAGGGACACATCAAAAGACTGAGGAAGGTCGGATACTTGTCTAACGACATTGCGCACCGGCTTCCGAAGAGGGGCAACTCATCCCCACCCCTAGGCCCCATGAGAGGGTGGTGTTCCTCCCCTATTTCCTCCGCGGACTGGGCTTCCCTCTCCACCCATGTGTTCGGGGGCTCATGTTCTACTATGGCCTGGATTTCCACGATCTGGCCCCGAACTTTGTCCTCAACATCTGGGTGTTTATCGTCATGTACGAGGCTTTCTTTCACATCCGCCCCCATTTCGGCCTATGGCTCAAGACTTTCAATGTCAAGCCGAAGGTGGTGCGCGGCACCCAAGCGGAGTGCAGAGGCGCCATAGTGGGCAAGATGCCCAACGTCCTATGGTTCGAGGGCTCCTTCGTGGAATCCCTAAAGGGGTGGTAGTCGGGGTGGTTTTACATCACCGAGCTGCGCGACCCTGAATGGGTCGCAGCCCCCGAGTTCCGATCCGGACCCCCTACGCGGCTCGCCTCTTGGAAAGAGACGGACCTGTCGCGGGGTAAAAAAGGAGAGCTGACCGGACTCCAAACATGCGTCCAAACCTTGGTGGACAGGAAGCTCAAACTTGTCAACGTAGTCCAGGTTATGCTCATCCGCCGGATCCTCCCGTGTCAACAATAGGCTTTCAACCTGTGGGAGTTCGACCCGGCGCGGCACCGAACTCTTAGCAGGCTCTTCGACACGATGTACGAAGATGCCTGGAAGGTGCTTTTCAAGGGCGCCGAGGCCCCCGCATCCGCTACCGAGGATCGCGGATTCAGCACGCAGCATCACGCTCGTGGGGTAAGCTGTTTTTACCTTTTACAGGGTATTAGTTTTTCATAGTTTGACTCCATGCGGGATCTAAGCTCCCTTACCTTTGACAGGATTGGCAGGAGACGTCCGAACAGATCAACTGTCCGGCTCCTTTGCCCGAAGGCCCAGCGGACGCTTGCTTTGCGAAGCTGCTGGTTCTGGCACCCTACATGGTGCCGGAGAAGAAGGCCACGGGGACTCGAAAGAGTGCCCGGCACCAGGAGGTGTCGGATTCATCATCTGACGACTCCAAGGCGCACTCCTCTCATGAAGACGAGGAGGAGGAAGAAGAGACCTCTCCCCCTCCAGCGGGGGGAGGGAAGAAAAGGAAGGCCGCCCCAACCGGGGAGGCCGAAGGGTCCAAGAGGGGGAAGACCCCTCCTCCGGACTACTCCACCAACGCCGCCGACGACGAAGAGGAGTGGCCGCACAGGGCCAAGCCCCTGGCGAGATCGTAAGTATCCGGATACCAGAGTGATTCATAGTATTCCCCCATTGCACAACTTTTCCTTACATCGAACATGATTGTGCAGTCCGCCCAAGACCGGGCTCGATGAGTCGTCGAGCGGCTCCCTGGATTCGTCGGATGTGAATTCGCTTCCGACGACTTTCGCCCCCCACCCTACGGACGGCACCGAGGTGGCGTCCCAACAGGTTCCAAGCTAGGAGGAGGTGGTCCTGGAGGCGCCGCAAGGAAACCTCCCGGACTCCAGGTGTAAAGGGGATAGAACCCCCAAGGGCTCCAAGTCCGGCCTTGATCCGGACACCGCGCCGGAACCTTTAATGGTTCCGGACTCCGGTAGGCAGCCTCCTTCCAAGAGGAGCAAGCCTACCGAGCCGGTGACCTCCGTCCAACCGGAGGCACCGGAAAATTTGCTCGAGACGATTAACGGTGCCTCCATCGACGAGGAGCACTGCACTATTATGAGTGCGGTGATCCAGAAGGTTCAGTCCGCCAAGAGCGGACTGACTGAAGCCTGTGCCAGCCTTCTAACAGGCTTTGAGGTAAGTAAAGAATATGTAAAAATATTACCGCATAGACAGTAGCCCCTGATGCTCTGTTCGGCGTTCGGAAAGAAAAGCCGAATAGAGGATCTAATAACATTCGCAGGAGTCTAACATAATCAAGTCAATATGTGTATGCAGGCTTTGCTGCTGGCCTCCGCCGCACTGACTGCAGAGGTGGATACGCTGAAGCAGAACCTCGAGCGGTCCGAGTAAGAGCTCGGCCTAGCCAAGCAGCAGCTCGAGGAGAAGGAAGGTAAGAAATACCTTATTGAAATATGTGAAAGGTGCAATTGCAAAAAGTGACAGGATTAACGCGGCTATTGTAGGGGCCACAACTGAGGTGGTGACCCTTAAGCAAGCGCTGTCCGAGGCTGAAAAGAGGGCGGCCACGGAGCGCACCGAGCGGGAGAAGCATGGGACGCAGGTTGGCGAGGTGCGGCAAGAGCTCCAGGCTCTCATGAAAAAACATGAGAGTTTGGAGCTTGACTCGAAGATGCAAGAGTCTGAGCTTGTGGCGGCCATTGAAGATGCCAAGTCTGCCAAGGCCGAAGCCCAGAAGGCCCTCGAGGAGGTTGAGGCAATAAAAAAGATAGCGGTGGGTAAGGCATTCTTTATGCAAAGCAAGCATGTAAAAGTGAATTACTTGTCACTTACCCGAATCCGGAGCTCTCCAGGAGCATTCGCAGACTTGCCCCGTAGCATGTCGGATGCCACCGCCTTCTACCGAGCCAAGGAGGGAAGCTCGACTGAGAAGGTGTTCTGGTCTCAGTATGCTGAGGCCAAACACTCGGTGCCCTTAAGAGACCAACTGAAACAGCTGGTCGAGCTCCATAAGGTGGCCGAACAGGCCATGAAGGGCCTCATAGTCTGGCTGTGGCTTGGAGAGGCCATGCCTGGGAGCTACTTCGGGCTGATGAGGCGGCTGGTGGAGGCCTGTCCAAGGCTCAAAGTCATCAAGCGCTCCGTATGCATCGAGGGTGCCCGTAGGGCGCTTGCCCGTGCGAAGGTGCACTGGGGCAAGCTGGATGCTGAGAAGCTTGTGAAGGACGGGCCACCGCCGGGCAAGGAGCATCGCAAGCCTGAGATGTATTATGAGGGCGTTCTGAAGGGTGCCCGCCTTGTGGCGGATGAATGTTCCATGAATGTAGTAAACTCGCTCGTTTTGTCCTGTGCGCTGAAAACTTGTTCATGTGCGCTAAGGAATGCTTTTTGAATTTAAAATATTACCTTCTGTGCGGCCGTTTATCAAATTTGAGAGATGGTGAGTCGTCAGCTTCTGCCCCCATGGCACAAGTGCTGGGGTGTTCGGGATAAACATGAGCGCTCTTTTTCCCATTCTTGGGTCCTTCGAGGGAGGCGCTCAACACAACGAACAAGGCAATCAGACTATAATGCTTGAACACTCTCACTTAGCCATATAATTCTATAATTTTAAATTTCGGCGAAGCCCCTAGTGTTTGGAAGACCGAGTTCGGGGCACTATCCACGCCTAGGCCTGACAAAGCCGACTCCTCGCTCTAAGCAGCATAAGTCTTTAGGGACTCAAAAACCTCTCGAACAGCGACCAACTCTCGCCTCATCATGATGGTCAGTTTTAGCTTTCTCTACTGAGGTGCTTAGCCCAGCTCAACTGGGGCACAATCGCAGTAGTTCTCCTAGTGCTACCTTAGCCGATATAACGGAACGTAAGGTACCAAAACATAGGAGCCGGGCAAACCCAACTATTGACCCAAGACATGATTCGGAGCCGATGCATATAATGCTACAAGTTCGGGGTGCCGCACTTGTGAAAGTGTTTGGACTTCTCACACCATGTTGTGGGGTACTTAAGCCCCTGGCGTATTGGCCGTACCAAAGTGTACGGGTGCAACATGTCATTAATGAACATATATTCATAAAAAAGAGTAATGCAATAATAGATGGAAGCTATGCATTGTTTATTTAAAAAAGCTGCGATCAAAGCAGGACGATACAAGTAGTGCGATAAGCAAAAGATGGGACTATCAAATATGTCCTTTCCAGGGGCAAGCTGCGGAATGTTATGCGAAATAGGTATGCTGCTCGTTATAGAGACCACCTTAGAGTTCCCTAGTGCGGCGTAGCTTTCTGCTTCCCTGGTTGCATCGTTTGTGCGGCAATTGTACTGCCAGACAAGCCTTCCGAAGAATGGAGTCCTGAAAAGAAGAGAAAAATTAAGAAATCGGCAGCCCCTAGTGCGGTTTAAGCCGCGTTTCGGGCGTGCCGTGATGGTGCCCCTCCCCCTGTGCCCATGGTATTTCCAGAGCGTAGTTATGTATGCGCAGCACTGGTTTCGCAAGTTCGCGAGGGCTGGGCTTGGGGCCGCATTGTTACGCTTGCTCTGAACATGCCGGGCGGTCTTGGTGTAGGTTACTCCAGGCGCGCTTGACGGTGTCCAGACGTTTAATGGCCGGACTAGAGAATTGCCTTGAGAGGCTGCTTTGTACTTCCGCTGCGATAGCCGCCGTATGCTCCTCCTTTCGGAGAGAGCGTTCGGTGTTTCCATTGACTGTGATGACGCCTCAAGGGCCTGTCATCTTGAGCTTGAGGTATGCTTAGTGCGGCACCGCATTGAACTTGGCAAATGCGGTTCGCCCGAGCAGTGCGTGATAGCCACTACGGAATGGGACTATGTCGAAGATTAACTCCTTGCTTCAGAAATTATCCGGAGATCCGAAGACCACTTCAAGTGTAACTGAGCCTGTATAGTTGGCTTCTACACCTGGTATGACGCCTTTAAAGGTCGTTCTGATGGGTTTAATCCTCGAGGGATCGATGCCCATTTTCCGCACTGTATCCTGATAAAGCAGGTTCAGGCTGCTGCCGCCGTCCATAAGGACTCTAGTGAGGTGAAATCCATTAATAATTGGGTCTAGAACCAATGCGGCGAATCCGCCATGATGGATGCTAGTGGGGTGGTCCCTTCGATCAAAAGTGATCGGGCAGGAAGACCATGGGTTGAACTTTGGGGCGACTGGCTCCATCGCGTATACGTCCCTTAGCGCACGCTTCCGCTCCCTCTTGGGGACGTGGTTTGCGTATATCATGTTCACCCTCCGCACTTGTGGGGGAAAACCTTTTTGTCCACTATTGTTCAGCGGCCGGGGCTCCTCCTCGTCATCGCTATGCAGCCCCTTGTCTCTGCTTTCGACATTTAACTTGCCTGCCTGCTTGAACACCCAACAATCCCTGTTGGTGTGATTGGCTGGTTTTTCGGGGGTGCCATGTATCTGGCATGAGCGGTCGAGTATTCGGTCCAAACTGGACGGGCCCGGAGTATTTCTTTTGAATGGCTTTTTCCGCTGACCGGGTTTAGAGCCTTTGAATCCGGCATTAACTGCCGTATCCTCAGCATTGTCGTTGTTAATGCGGCGCTTATGCTTGTTGCGACGCGACCTGCCACTGCTGTCCTTGGTATCCGAATTATCAGGGCGGTCATGTTATTGCTGCGAGCTAGCTAGCTGTCTTCTCCTGCGCAAAAGCGGGTCATAAGTGTCGTGAGGGCTGCCTTGGATTTCAGCTTTTCCTGTCCTAGGTGCCGTGCAAGCCACTCGTTGCGGATGTTATGCTTGAAGGCTGCTAGGGCCTCTGCGTCCGGACAGTCGACGATTTGATTTTTCTTGGTTAGGAACCGTGTCCAGAATTGTCTCCTCTGGCTGCTGAATTATGTGGCTTAGGTCATCGGCGTCTGGTGGTCGCACATAAGTGCCTTGGAAATTGTCAAGGAATGCGGCTTCCAGGTCCTCCCAACAACTAATTGATTCTGCTGGCAAGCTGTTAAGCCAATGCCGAGCTGGTCCTTTAAGTTTAAGTGGGAGGTATTTGATGGCGTGTAGGTCATCACCGTGGGCCATGTGGATATGAAGGAGATAGTCCTCGATCCATACCGCAGGATCTGTTGTGCCATCATATGATTCGATGTTCACGGGTTTGAAACCCTCGGGGATTTGATGATCCATTACTTCATCTGTGAAGCATAGTGGGTGTGCGGCGCCTCTGTATTGGGCTACATCACGACGCAGCTCAAACGAGCTTTGTCTACTGTGTTCGGCCTGGCCGGATTTACTGTATCCGGCGTGACGAGTACCGTCTCGTGCCATGGGGCACCCACGTGATCCGTAGATTGATCTTGTTTGCCTTGCCTTGTCCTCCAATATATCTCGCAGGTCTGGCGCATTTTCCCATCTCTCAAGCCTCTCTGTCGCGGCCACGGGGTGGCCGGTCGACCGCATCATGCGCTGGTGATGTAGGTTTAGGTGCTTCCTCCTCTAATTGGGGTAGCAACCTTCGCTTTGGGTAGCTCTTGGAGGGGCGTTCGAGTTCATACTCTTCGGCCGCAAGGACTTCAGTCCATCTGTCGGCTAGCAAATCTTGATTAGCTCTAAGCTGTTGCTGTTTTTTCTTGAGGCTGCTCGCCGTGGCCATAAGCCTGCGTTTGAAACGCTCTTGTTCGACGGGTTCCTCCGGCATGACAAATTCATCGTCGTCGAGGCTTGCCTCGTCTTCGGAGGGAGGCGTATAATTATCGTCCTCGACCTCTCTGTCTGCCGCTCTCTCATGAGGGCTGGCTTCTCTATCCTCCTGTGCTGAATCTTGCTGGAGGTGGTTGTCTTCGACACTGTCCGGGGTGTTATTATCTCCCGTGCCAGAATCACCATTTTTGTTTTGGCGGGATTTAGAGCGGCGCCGCTGACGCCGGCGCTTAGGCTGCTTCTTGGAGGGGTCATCCTCCGCTGTTCCATTGCCATTGCCTTCTTTTGGGGTGTCCACCGTGTATATATCATACGACGAGGTGGCTTTCTAGTGCCCTATAGGCGCTGGTTCTTTATTGTCTCCTGCATCGGCGCCCATACCGTCGATGTCTTCGGAGTCGAAGTCGAGCATGTCAGTTAAATCATCGACAGTGGCTACAAAGTGGGTGGTGGGTGGGCTTTGAATTTCTTCATCATCCGCATCCCAACCTTGCTGTCCATAGTCTGGCCAGGGCTCTCCTGACAAAGAGAGAGACTTTAGTGAATTTAGAATATCGCTGAAGGGCGAGTGCTGAAATATGTCCGCGGCGGTGAACTCCATGATCGGCGCCCAATCGGGTTCGATTGGTCAGGGCGCGGAGGGCTCGGAGTCCGGAGAGGAGTCTGGCTCCTTGGAGTCATGGGCTTCGCAGAGAATAGGGCTGGTGTTCGGCTCAATCGCCGTAGAGATTGCAGCCCCGAGGCGGTGTCTAACCACCCATCCTTGATTGGTGTGATCGGCTCCGAGCTAGGGGTCAGAGCGGACACAGGTGCGGCCTCCAGGGCACTGTTCGGCGGCAGAGCTAGATCATGCCCATCGTGACAGTGCGGCGCGCTCGGCTGTGGCTCGAATCCGTTGAAGATAAAGTCTCCGCGGATGTCGGCCGTGTAGTTCAAACTTCCAAACCTGACCCGATGGCCAGGGGCGTAGCTTTCAATCTGCTCTAGATGACCAAGCGAATTGGCCCGCAGTGCAAAGCCGCCGAATACAAAGATCTATCCGGGGAGAAAATTCTCACCCTGGATCGCATCGCTGTTGATGATTGGAGAGGCCATCGGGCCTAAAAGATTACGACACAGAGGAACTCTCAATGAAAGCACCAATGTCGGTGTTAAAACCGGCGGATCTCGGGTAGGGGGTCCCGAACTGTGCGTCTAGGCCGAATGGTAATAGGAGGCAGGGGACACGATGTTTTACCCAGGTTCGGGCCCTCTTGATGGAGGTAAAACCCTACGTCCTGCTCGATTAATATTGATGATATGGGTAGTACAAGAGTAGATCTACCACGAGATCAGAGAGGCTAAACCCTAGAAGCTAGCCTATGGTATGATTGTTGTTCGTCCTATGGACTAAAACCCTCCGGTTTATATAGACACCGGAGAGGGCTAGGGTTACACAGAGTCGGTTACAATGGTAGGAGATCTACATATCCGTATTGTTGGGTTTCGTAGTAATTTCATAAAATTTCCTACGCTCACGCAAGATCATGTGATGCATAACAACGAGATGGGAGAGTGTTGTCAACGTACCCACGCAGACCGACTGCGGAAGCGTTGATGCAACATAGAGGAAGTAGTCATACGTCTTCACGATCCAACCGATCAAGCACCGAAACTACGGCACCTCCGAGTTCGAGCACACGTTCAGCTCGATGACGATCCCCGGACTCCGATCCAGCAAAGTGTCAGGGAAGAGTTCCATCAGCACGACGGCGTGGTGACGATCTTGATGCACTATAGCAGCAGGGCTTCGCCTAAACTCCGCTACAGCATTATTGAGGACTATGGTGGCTGGGGGCACCGCACACGGCTAAGGAATAGATCACGTGGATCAACTTGTGTCTTTCTGGGGTGCCTCTGCCTCAGTATATAAAGGACTAGAGGGGGGAGGCTGGCCGGCCATAGGAGGCGCGCCAGGAGAGTCCTACTCCCTTTGGGAGTAGGATTCCCCCCCCCCAATCCTAGTTGGAATAGGATTCGCGGAGGGGGAAAAGAGAGAGAGGGGGCCAGCCACCTCTCCTAGTCCTAATAGGACTAGGGGAAGGGGGAGGCGCGCAGCCCATGTAGGGCTGCCTCTTCTCCTTTCCACTAAGGCCCATCATGGCCCATTTAGCTCCCGGGGGGTTCCGGTAACCTTCCCCGTACTCCGGTAAAATCCCGATTTCACCCGGAACACTTCCGATATCCAAACATAGGCTTCCAATATATCAATCTTTACATCTCGACCATTTCGAGACTCCTCGTCATGTCCGTGATCACATCCGGGACTCCGAACAACCTTCAGTACATCAAAATGCATAAACTCATAATATATCTGTCATCGTAACCTTAAGCGTGCGGACCCTACGGGTTCGAGAACAATGTAGACATGACCGAGACATGTCTCCGGTCAATAACCAATAGCGGGACCTGGATGCCCATATTGGCTCCTACATTTTCTACGAAGATCTTTATCGGTCAGACCGCATAACAACATACGTTGTTCCCTTTGTCATCGGTATGTTACTTGCCCGAGATTCGATCGTCGGTATCCAATACCTAGTTCAATCTCGTTACCGGCAAGTCTCTTTACTCGTTCTGTAATACATCATCCCGCAACTAACTCATTAGTTGCAATGCTTGCAAGGCTTATGTGATGTGCATTACCGAGAGGGCCCAGAGATACCTCTCCGACAATCGGAGTGACAAAACCTAATCTCGAAATATGCCAACCCAACATGTACCTTTGGAGACACCTGTACTACTCCTTTATAATCACCCAGTTACGTTGTGACGTTTGGTAGTACCCAAAGTGTTCCTCCGGTAAACGGGAGTTGCATAATCTCATAGTTATAGGAACATGTATAAGTCATGAAGAAAGCAATAGCAACATACTAAACAATCGGGTGCTAAGCTAATGGAATGGGTCATGTCAATTAGATCATTCTCTTAATGATGTGATCATGTTAATCAAATAACAACTCATTGTTCATGGTTAGGAAACATAACCATCTTTGATTAACGAGCTAGTCAAGTAGAGGCATACTAGTGACACCACTACAAGAAATATGTCAACTTATGACCTTCTGTCAGTGACCCTCGAAGAATTGGTCATAAATTTATGACCATTTTAGACCAATTGGTCAAAAGCTGTTCAGGGGGCTCCAAACCCTAAACCATTGCGACCATTTTGGTCAGAAAGGTCGTAATTTCCTTACACGAAATGGTCACAAAGCAAACAGTGCTAGTCCGCTGCCTTATTTCTAGTTGTTAATGACCAATATAGATGGTCATAGCCTTGTAGATTGTGGTGGGTTGTGATGACTAGGCGCCATCTCATCAGTTTTGCCTATGTGTCATGTCCATGTGGCAGTTTTTGCCCTAGGTTGTGAAGCAACCTATATTTCTATCATTCCCAAAATTCCCAAAAAAATCTCATAAATTCTTTGGGGCATATCTTCATCAAATATGTAAAAATCCTTCCTTGCCTAGTTCAAAACTAATTCAACAATATTCATTTTCCTATTCTGTGCACAACAACACTTTATGAAGGAAGTGCTATTTATATATTCTTGATTGCCCTCGGAATTTTTGGGCACTCTTTCCTATCCAAATCATTACCGCATGACAAAATTCAGCTCCATTTGCCTAGCAAATCTTCTTCGGCAAATTTCCAAAGTTTTTGTCTACTTAGAAGCATTGTGAAGGAAGTACCTTTTTTATATCTCTAAATGACATGAAATTTATACAGTTCCTTCATATGTCCAAATTATCACCCTCCTCCAAATTGCAGCTCAGTCAAATCATCTATGTGAGCCCAGGTTCAATTTATATTTTATGGCCAAATTGGCACGTTGCAAAGCAAGTGTTATATAGACCCCTCCTATTACCCTCAAACTTTTCGGGCACTCTTCCATACCCAAATCATTGCCACATGATAATATTCAGCTCAATTTTCCTAGTAAATCTTTCTCGGGAAATTTCCAAAGTTTCTACCTCGAGAGAAGCTTTGTGAAGTAAGTACTAGCTAGGCTTACCCAAATGATCCGAAAATTTACCAGCGCATGACCATACCTAAGTAACTTACCTACACCAATTTTGAGCTCATTTCATTCATCCAATCTCTCTCACTAGTTTTCCCAAGTTTCTGTCCATAGAAGAGCATTGTGAAGGAAGTACTACTTTGGCATGTCCGAATGGTATCAATTTTCTACAATGCTTTCTTATGCCAAATAACCATCCTTCACAAAATTTCAGCTCACTCCATTCATTATTTTGAGCCCAGCTTCAACATTCATATTTTTGTCCAGCGTGGTACTTTGCAAAGCAAGTACCACCTAGGATCCTCCTTTTGAGCTCAAAATTTGTGAAGACATTCTCCTTAGTAGATGATCATCCTCAGCCAAAACTCACGCCCATTGGCCATATGCATTTCCCGTACCGCTAATCAAACACTTGGCTGCTAATTCATGTTTGAGCATTGATCGGTCTCCTCGTGAGAATCTTATGTTGTAATTTTCTTCCTAGCACCAACCTGGGGAGTGCCCAACCCACTATACATGCCTAGGCTGCCCAGAACACATGGCAACATTACGGTCACGCGGTGACCACGCGACGGGCATGCGAGTTTACGCGCTCTAGAGTTGGGGCCCTCGGCCACCGTCCAAACCTCGACGTATCGCCACCAAACCATGTATTTATGATTAAATAGGTCCTTATGTAACTAGAAATGATTTTTGGAAAAAATAAATAGCAAACTATGAGGCAGCTGCAGTTCAAATTTAACCCACTTCCACCTAAATCGGCGGAAATTTGTCTTTTTCACGAGAGGTGGATCAAAACTTTTTACACCCAACTATTTTGTCAATTGTGCATTAAATATGTCCTAGTATTTTAGAAAATTGATTTGGTCAAATTTTGCAATAATTATTTGGTAGTTCCTTCACAAAAAACCTCCTTTCGGGCACTCGAAAAATGAAAAATGGTTTTTTCGTCCAACGAAAATGAAAACTTCCTTAGGCAACATTGTTTGCCATTCCAATATGCACCCTTGTGCACAATATGAGATCATTTGAACAAACTATACCATCGATGTGGCCGTAAGATTGATCATTTGGCTTGAAAGCCATTGATCTCCACACATGATAGCTCGTTTCTGAGAACACTTTTTTTAAAATAATTGCCGTATTACAAGTTTGTTATTTTCCCTAGGAACTTGGCCACATATGATGACACAATGCGAAGGTTTCCCAATTTTTTGATTTTTTTTGAATTTTTTATGCCTTTTTCAAAATGCGGTCAAAACGGCGAGAATGACCGTTCCTAGCTAGTGGTTGAATCTTGGAATTTTGTTGGTGTTTCTCTGATTAAAAAGATACTTATGTACCTAGAAATGATTTTTGGAAAAAATAAAGAGCAAACTACGAGGCAGCTACAGTTCAAATTTGACCCGCTTCCAGCTGAATCGGCGGAAATTTGTCTTTTTCACCAGAGGTGGATCAAAACTTT
The DNA here is from genome assembly GCF_002162155.2 of Triticum dicoccoides. NCBI lineage: Eukaryota > Viridiplantae > Streptophyta > Magnoliopsida > Poales > Poaceae > Triticum > Triticum dicoccoides. The sequence goes on from NC_041386.1 coordinate 608,191,381, forward strand.
TTACACCCAACCATTTGGTCAATTGTGCATTAAATATGTCCTAGTATTTTAGAAAAATGATTTAGTCCAATTTTGCAACAATTATTTGGTAGTTCCTTCACAAAAAAACCTCCTTTTGGGCACTCGAAAAATGGAAAATGGTTTTTTCGTCCAACGAAAATGAAAACTTCCTTAGGCAACATTGTTTGCCATTCCAATATGCACCCTTGTGCACAATATGAGATCATTTGAACAAACTATGCCATGGATGTGGCCATAAGATTGATCCTTTGGCTTTAAAGCCATTGATCTCCACACATGATAGCTCGTTTCTGAGAACACTTTTTTAAAATAATTGCCGTATTACAAGTTTGTTATTTTTCCTAGGAACTTGGCCACATATGATGACACAATGCGAAGGTTTCCCAATTTTTTGATTTTTTTGAATTTTTTATGCCCGTTTCAAAATGCGGTCAAAACGGCGGGAATGACCGTTCCTAGCTAGTGGTTGAATCTTGGAATTTTGTTGGTGTTTCTCTGATTAAAAAGATACTTATGTATCTAGAAATGATTTTTGGAAAAAATAAAGAGCAAACTACGAGGCAGCTACAGTTCAAATTTGACCCGCTTCCAGCTGAATCGGCGGAAATTTGTCTTTTTCACTGGAGGTGGATCAAAACTTTTTACACCCAACCATTTGGTCAATTGTGCATTAAATATGGCCTAGTATTTTAGAAAAATGATTTGGTCCAATTTTGCAACAATTATTTGGTAGTTCCTTCACAAAAAAACCTCCTTTTGGACACTCGAAAAATGGAAAATGGGCACTTGAAAAACCTCCTCAATTATTGACGAGAGGTGGATAGACAACTATTGAGACACAAGCATTTGGTCAATTGTACCTAAAATATGATCTAATATTATTGAAAAATAGAGTGGTGCCAGTTTGCAACAAATATTGGTGGGTGCTTCAAAAAATATATACCATTTTTGACACTCCAAAGATAGAAAATGTTTTTTTGCAAATAAAACTCATTTTTGAGATCAATTTTTAAAGATATTTGTATTATTCTAGGTTTGTTATTTTTCTGAAAAACAAGTCTCACTTTTAACACGATGCTATTGTTCTTATTTTTTTTTCTAATTCTATGATGTTATAAAATAGGTGACATGATTTAGCATATTATTTAATCGATTACGACCAATTTAGATGGTTATAAAATCGTCAAAGTGTGTACTACATTGTGATTGGTGGAACCGTTTGTGGCACGGATCGATGAGATGGCAGACATCCTACCATCCATTGCTAGCAATCCAACGTCCATCCATCCGTCCATGCAAAGAAAGGAAAAAAAACCACCGCACCAAACCCTACCTCTCCTCCCTTCCTTCCGCCCGCCGCCTCCCTCTCTCTGTCCCCGATCCAGATCAGCCTCTCCCTCACCCCTCGCGCCGCACCCTCCTTCCCTCGCGCTGTCACCGGCGGCGCCCTCATTCCTTTCTGTCACCGGCCGCGCCCTCCTTCCCTCGCGCTGCACCCAAACCTCGCTCCCGCTCCCAGCTCTTCTTCCTCCTCCACTGCAGCTAGGGTTTCGTTTCCTCGATCCCCAATCCCCGAAGCTCGGATCCAGCAGCAGCATCAGTGATGGCGGCCGCGGGAGATCCTCTCCAAGGTCAAGCACGTCCAGGCCAAGCCTATAGGCCGCCCTCGCGGGTGACTGCCTCCGCGGTGACGACGGCGGCGATCTCGTCGTCCCCACCCCCGATTCATCTCCAATCCCGCCGCCGACACCCAACCCCACCCCCACCAGTGACCTCCCCTAACCCCATCACCACCGGCAACCTCCCTCCCTTGCTCCTCCCTCCCACGTCACCGCCGCCGCCACACACTGCCGATCCCCTCACATCCCGTACCCTCTACAGTCCCCTCCCCTCCCCTGCCCTCATAAGAAGAGGAAGAGAAGAGGGTTAGGCGAATCAGGCGGCCGCCATGGCGCGACCAGATCCGCCACGGTTGCCCCGCGCGTTGTCCACGGGCTCGACTCCAGGGACTGGTCTGCGAGGCCCTCAACAACGCGTGCCGCCTCGCCATCCACCACCCTGCCCTCCTCGTCCCCATCCTGTAAGTTCTTCGATCCCCTCTGTCGTTTCTGCTCTTGGCTTCTGTTTTGGCGAATTCTGTTGGGGATCTGACCCAAGAATCGTTCGTCCGTCCGCGGGTGCTGATTGGCAGGGAGAAGGTGGTGCTGGGGATCTTGAAGACGGTGAAGAACCCGTGCAGCGCCGTGCTCAAGACCTCCGTGATGGCGTGCACGGACGTCTTCACGGCCTTCGGCAACCTCTCCTTGAGCAGCAGCTTGTCCAAGCCGATGCAGTTGGAGTTCATATATATTTCTCCAAAAATTATACTCTCACTATGTAGAATCTTTTGGGCCTGAATCATTGGTTGAGTTTAGGTCAAAAGCATCTGTATGCCAATAGTTTTGATGTTGTTTTGTGCTATATACTTTAGGCAACAGTTAACTCATTAATTAAGATGCCGAGGTACTATCAACTAGATCTGTTCACACACATACTTTAGTAACCAGCTCCATTAATCATCTGATCAGCTATGTAAACTAATCACTGAACCTGGAAATTATGTGCTTTGATAGAACATGGAAACTAATCAAATGCAGAAGAGTTGTTTCAGTTTGAGTTCTGTTTGAAATGTTGCAACTTCAGAATTCTGGGAACTTTCCATAAAGTTTGCATCAGTTTAGTGGGTTCACCTATATTATGTTGTTGGAAGCTAGTTCATGATGAACTGATTTAACTCTCTACTGGAATATTATTGTTTTCTTTATGGGAGGAATATAGTGTATTAGTTGATGTAAATTTGTTTGGGTTCAGACCTATGCTTCCTCCACTGTTTTGTAGAGTTGGCTAATTTTAGATGCTGCATAATAACCTTTAAGGCTGTGGCCAATTTTAGATGCTGCATAATAATCTTTGTACTGCATAATAAAAAATTGTACCGAAGATGAATGGTCGATTAGTTTTAGCTTCAAGCCATTTTAGTATATTCTTTGTGCATGTGGCCTGTGGCTATAACTAGTTTGTTGTAGTTCATCTGTGATGTCCAGTAGCTATGAGATCCGAGAGATGCCGACCATTCAAGCCACTTAACTTATTCAGCTTTCACTCTACAATCTTGCTAATTTAAAGTCAGTGGGGGGCTTTCCCCCACTGTCCATAGTTCCTAAAAAAACTTATTCAGCTTTGGCCATCCTCATTGGCTATGCTAGGTATAATGTAAACTCTCTTTTGAATTTGATTTTTACTAGTTTAACTTTCCTAAGTTTCTTTTCTTGTTAGCAGAGCTTACACTATCTTTCTATAGGCGCCGCCGGATTCGAGGGTGGAGCCCGAGCCTCAACTGGAGCATGGATCAGCCGTGCAGAGGTGGAGCTCCGCATGGATCACGACTTGGTCGTTGTGGGGGCCTGGACCATCAAGCTCGCGGGCGAGATGGACGGCCTCGGCAACGGAGGCGCGCGTGAGATCCTGGGGTTGACCAATCCACGGGGCGCCAGATCTTCCCTCGGGGTCGCCTGATGTAGCCACACTGTCACCGGATCTCCTCCCCCCTCTCTCTGTGTGTGTTTTTCTGTCAATAGCTAGTAGCATAAGTTGGAGCTGGCTGTACCAGGAACTTAATCTGCATTTATTCAACTAGATCAAGTACAAGTACATTAGTTCGTAATCTGCTATTAATACATCTCCTATTCATAAATTTCCTGAAGTAGTGCATGTAATATATTTAGGTGCTGGTTAATTAGAAAATGGATGTGATTTCTAACTTGATTGCTGTAGGATACAAGATATATCTCTGTTGGTTCATCTTGCTGTAGAATATGCCCCTGTTCATTCATTTATGTGTATTGCTATTTACGTCCTAAATATTTTTCTTGAAGCTCCACTGCCGCATCCTATTCCTGGTAAAAATATGAAGGAATCCCTTTTAACTTGTTCCTGTTCACATACACATGTTCACGAGCACACATTGACATGGCCAAGCCTCACGTGCACATGGTGAGTGAGCTTCAGAATTGAATTTTGTTTTTGTTGGGTCAGCTCAACCCAAAAGAACTGTGTCACACACATTTTTTTTCAAGTAAACTGAAGCATTCTTTTTTTCATTTCATTTCATCATGTGTGTGCCAGATGCTTTTACTTCTACAACGCGAATGAGCTAATGACGAACTACTCTAATTTAAATGAGTTGGGATTCATCACTACAATATGAGTATGTTTGCATTTTACTTAGCTCGTAATCAATAACCCAGTCCTTAACTAAATATTTGATTACATCATGAGGTTTTCTACAAATTAGTAAGGTAGTGGTTTCAGCTGCTGCATTGTTGCTTATATTTGATACTACACAATGTGACTGGAGTTTATTGTGATTTGCAGAAGATAGAATCTGGATGCAATTGCTTTGATATTCCTGTTTGGCCCCTAGGCATGCTCATGAAGTACAATGAGGTGTCCTCATCTGACCATTTCGCCAATGGGTAAGCCTCACTACCAATCTTTCAAGTAGTAGTTGTGGGGTGTCGCTATCATCTCTGTTTGTATATAAGTACACCACTGTTGAGGTTTAGCAATCTCTGTTATGGTGTTGATCTGAATCATGCTTTTCTGTATGTGACAGCGAACTGGCTACCCTCGTGTAGTTGAGCAATTAGTATCCATACATGCCCAGTGCATGCCTAAATCCCGAGTTTTATTTTTAAACACCTCTCCATATATGTGCAGTGCCTATTCTAATTGTCAAGTGTGAATTCTGTATATGAGGTGTGTTCTCCTTGTAGTAATTTCTAGTAGCCTGCTTGTTATGTGTAGAGTGCACAACACATTACGTGTACTGAGGATGAAATGGTCTGAGTATGGCATTTTCAATTTAACTTACTTTTTTGGTGTTGAGCTGTCGATAAATTGGTGTTGGTACCATGATGCTTGAACTGTTATTTTCTTTTGGTAAATGAACTGCTGCTTTGGTGCATAGATGTATCTTCACGAGTCACAAAACTCCTGACATGTAGGCGACTGGAGTGCACCAGAAGCATTGACAGCGACTCAGTCCTCAGTGCCGCCCTCTGCTAGAGCGGTGCGTCCCCTCTCTGTTCTCCCAGCCACCCCTAAGTTTTGGATTTGAATCGTTTCTGTGAACTCTAGCCAGCTCACTTGTAAATCTGGTTTGATGTTTAAAGCGTGACTTATGATAATCTGGTTTCATCGCCTTCCAGGGACAACATATATATGCTCAATACACTCTACTTGTTTTCCTGTATAGTTTTCTTACTTGTTTTCCTTTATGCGTTCACTCTTTTTCAGGAGCTCCTAGCATAATTTTTTCCCTTTATGTTCGCTCTTTTACAGGAGCTCCAGTCCTAATTTTTCTAAGTGTGAAGCCGTGAAGCCAAGTGCGAAGCAGTGAATGCTGGAGAGAGATGATGCTGGAGAGATGCCCTTCCTGTAGGTCTGCACATAAGCGGAAGTTCCTGGGTATACAAGATTCAATGGTTAAATTGGTTGATGTGATGTGAATGAGTGTATGGAAACTGGTTGTGTAATGTGAATGAGTGTATGTAGTTTCACGTGTTCTGTTTTGTATAGCATATTGTAATAAACTTATTTTAGCTGTTATTTGAAGATTTTCATATGCTTTCTCTCTTCTGTCTGTTTGATATATACATATATATTGCTTATTAATAAGCTGTGAAAAAGCCAAATTGTAAGCCAGGCCCATGTAGCTAACCAAAATCAGCATAAAATACATATATTAAAAGGGCTTGCCTAAAAAAAATACATGGGCCGAATTACTGGGTCAGACCCATGTAGCTAATAAAAGCACAGGAAAAAACAACAAATGGGCCGAATTGTTGGGCTAGGCCCATGTAGAAAACCGAATTGGACAGGGCTGAATCTTGTGCCACATCAGCTTGCCACGCTGGATGCCTACGTGGCCTGGGGAGGTTGCTAGTGACCAAAACGCCACAATAGGAATATTTTGGTCATAAACGTCTACGACCATTCCAGAAGAAAGGTTGCTATAGTCAGTTTACGACGCCCAACTTTTGACCTTATGTTTTTGGTCACAAAAAGGTCATAAATGGAAATTTGTGACCATTCAGTGACCAATAGTGGTGGTCATAAGTTGACATATTTCTTGTAGTGCACTTTGTTTTTCTATGTATTCACACATGTATTATGTTTCCGGTTAATACAATTCTAGCATGAATAATAAACCTTTATCATGATTATAAGGAAATAAATAATAACTTTATTATTGCCTCTAGGGCATATTTCCTTCAGTCTCCCACTTGCACTAGAGTCAATAATCTAGATTACACCGTAATGATTCTAACACCCATGGAGCCTTGGTGCCGATCATGTTTTGCTAGTGGAAGAGGCTTAGTCAACGGGTCTGCAACATTCAGATCCGTATGTATCTTGCAAATCTCTATGTCTCCCACCTGGACTAGATCCCGGATGGAATTGAAGCGTCTCTTGATGTGCTTGGTTCTCTTGTGAAATCTGGATTCCTTTGCCAAGGCAATTGCACCAGTATTGTCACAAAAGATTTTCATTGGACCCGATGCACTAGGTATGATACCTAGATCGGATATGAACTCCTTCATCCAGACTCCTTCGTTCGCTGCTTCCGAAGCAGCTATGTACTCCGCTTCACATGTAGATCCTGCTACAACGCTTTGTTTAGAACTGCACCAACTGACAGCTCCACCGTTTAATGTAAACATGCATCCGGTTTGTGATTTAGAATCATCCGGATAAGTGTCAAAGCTTGCATCAACGTAACCTTTTACGACGAGCTCTTTGTCACCTCCATATACGAGAAACATATCCTTAGTCCTTTTCAGGTATTTCAGGATGTTCTTGACCGCTGTCCAGTGATCCATTCCTGGATTACTTTGGTACCTCCCTGCTAGACTTATAGCAAGGCACACATCAGGTCTGGTACACAGCATTGCGTACGTGATAGATCCTATCGCTGATGCATAGGGAACATCTTTCATATTCTCTTTATCTTCTGCAGTGGTCGGGCATTGAGTCTTACTCAATTTCACACCTTGTAACACATGCAAGAATCCTTTCTTTGCTTGATCCATTTTGAACTTCTTCAAAATCTTGTCAAGGTATGTGCTTTGTGAAAGTCCAATTAAGCGTTTTGATCTATCTCTATAGATCTTTATGCCTAATATGTAAGCAGCTTCACCGAGGTATTTCATTGAAAAACTCTTATTCAAGTATCCCTTTATGCTATCCAGAAATTCTATATTATTTCCAATCAGTAATATGTCATCCACATATAATATCAGAAATGCTACAGAGCTCCCACTCACTTTCTTGTAAATACAGACTTCACCGAAAGTCTGTATAAAACCAAATGCTTTGATCACACTATCAAAGCGTTTATTCCAACTCCGAGAGGCTTGCACCAGTCCATAAATGGATCGCTGGAGCTTGCACACTTTGTTAGCTCCCTTTGGATCGACAAAACCTTCTGGTTGCATCATATACAACTCTTCTTCCAGAAATCCATTCAGGAATGCAGTTTTGACATCCATTTGCCAAATTTCATAATCATAAAATGCGGCAATTGCTAACATGATTCGGACAGACTTAAGCATCGCTACAGGTGAGAAAGTCTCATCGTAGTCAATCCCTTGAACTTGTCGAAAACCTTTTGCGACAAGTCAAGCTTTGTAGACAGTAACATTACCGTCAGCGTCAGTCTTCTTCTTGAAGATCCATTTATTCTCAATTGCTTGCCGATCATCGGGCAAGTCAACCAAAGTCCATACTTTGTTCTCATACATGGATCCCATCTCAGATTTCATGGCTTCAAGCCATTTTGCGGAATTTGGGTCACCATTGCTTCTTCATAGTTCGTAGGTTCATCATGATCTAGTAGCATGACTTCCAGAACCGGATTACCGTACCACTTTGGCACGGATCTCACTCTGGTTGATCTACAAGGTTCAGTAGTATCTTGATCTGAAATTTCATGATCATTATCATTAGTTTCCTCACTAACTGGTGTAGGTGTCACTGGAACAGTTTTCTGTGATGTCCTACTTTACAGTAAGGGAGCAAGTACAGTTACCTCATCAAGTTCTACTTTCCTCCCACTCACTTCTTTCGAGAGAAACTCCTTTTCTAGAAAGTTTCCGAATTTAGCAAAAAAAGTCTTGCCTTCAGATCTGTGATAGAAGGTGTATCCAATAGTTTCCTTTGGATATCCTATGAAGACACATTTCTCCGACTTGGGTTCGAGCTTATCAGGTTGAAGCTTTTTCACATAAGCATCACAGCCCCAAACTTTCAAAAACGACAACTTTGGTTTCTTGCCAAACCATAGTTCATAAGGCGTCGTCTCAACGGATTTTGATGGTGCCCTATTTAACGTGAATGCAGCTGTCTCTAGAGCGTATTCCCAAAACGATAGCAGTAAATCAGTAAGAGACATCATAGATCGCACCATATCTAGTAAAGTACGGTTACGACGTTCGGACACACCATTACGCTGTGGTGTTCCGGGTGGCGTGAGTTGCGAAACTATTCCACAATTTTTCAAATGTACACCAAACTCGTAACTCAAATATTCTCCTCCACGATCAGATCGTAGAAACTTTATTTTCTTGCTATGATGATTTTCAACTTCACTCTGAAATTCCTTGAACTTTTCAAATGTTTCAGACTTATGTTTCATTAAGTAGATATACCCATATCTGCTTAAATCATCTGTGAAGGTGAGAAAATAACGATATACGCCACGAGCCTCAATATTCATCGGACCACATACATCTGTATGTATGATTTCCAACAAATCTGTTGCTCTCTCCATAGTACCGGAGAACGGTGTTTTGGTCATCTTGCCCATGAGGCACGGTTCGCAAGTACCAAGTGATTCATAATCAAGTGGTTCCAAAAGTCCATCAGAATGGAGTTTCTTCATGCGTTTTACACCGATATGACCTAACCGACAGTGCCACAAATAAGTTGCACTCTCATTATCAACTCTGCATCTTTTGGCTTCAACATTATGAATATGTGTGTTACTACTATCGAGATTCAACAAGAATAGACCACTCTTCAAGGGTGCATGACCATAAAAGATATTACTCATATAAATAGAACAACCATTATTCTCTGATTTAAATGAATAACCGTCTTGCATCAAACAAGATCCAGATATAATGTTCATGCTTAACGCTGGCACCAAATAACAATTATTTAGGTCTAATACTAATCCCGAAGGTAGATGTAGAGGTAGCGTGCCGACTGCGATCACATCGACTTTGGAACCGTTTCCCACGCGCATCGTCACCTCGTCCTTAACCAATCTTTGCTTGACCGTAGTCCCTGTTTCGAGTTGCAAATATTAGCAACAGAACCAGTATCAAATACCCAGGTGCTACTGCGAGCATTAGTAAGGTACACATCAATAACATGTATATCACATATACCTTTGTTCACCTTGCCATCCTTCTTATCCGCCAAATACTTGGGGCAGTTCCGCTTCCAGTGAGCAGTCTGCTTGCAATAGAAGCACTCAGTTTTAGGCTTAGGTCCAGGTTTGGGTTTCTTCTCTTGAGTAGCAACTTGTTTGCCGTTCTTTTTGAAGTTCCCCTTCTTCTTCCCTTTGCCCTTTTTCTTGAAACTAGTGGTCTTGCTGACCATCAACACTTGATGCTCCTTCTTGATTTCTACCTCCGCAGCTTTCAGCATCGCGAAGAGCTCAGGAATAGTCTTGTTCATCCCTTGCATATTATAGTTCATCACGAAGCTCTTGTAGCTTGGTGGCAGTGATTGAAGAATTATGTCAATGACGCAATCATCTGGAAGATTAACTCCCAATTGAATCAAGTGATTATTATACCCAGACATTTTGAGTATATGCTCACTGATAGAACTGTTCTCCTCATCTTGCAGCTATAGAACTTATTGGAGACTTCATATCTCTCAATCCGGGCATTTGCTTGAAATATTAACTTCAACTCCTGGAACATCTCATATGCTCCATGACATTCAAAACGTCGTTGAAGTCCCGATTCTAAGCCGTAAAGCATGGCACACTGAACTATCGAGTAGTCATCAGCTTTGCTCTGCCAGACGTTCATAACATCCGGCGTTGCTCCTGCAGCAGGCCTGGCACCCAGCGGTGCTTCTAGGACGTAATTCTTCTGTGCAGCAATGAGGATAATCCTCAAGTTACGGACCCAGTCCGTGTAATTGCTACCATCATCTTTCAACTTTGTTTTCTCAAGGAACGCATTAAAATTCAATGGAACAACAGCACGAGCCATCTATCTACAATCAAACATAAACAAGCAAGATACTAATCAGGTACTAAGTTTCATGATAAATTTAAGTTCAGTTAATCAAATTAATTAAAGAACTCCCACTTAGATAGACATCACTCTAATCCTCTAAGTGATTACGTGATCCAAATCAACTAAACCATAACCGATCATCACGTGAGATGGAGTAGTTTTCAATGGTGAACATCGTTATGTTGATCATATCTACTATATGATTCACGCTCGACCTTTCGGTCTCCGTGTTCCGAGGCCATATCTGTATATGCTTGGCTCGTCAAGTATAACCTGAGTATTCCGCGTGTGCAACTGTTTTGCACCCGTTGTATTTGAACGTAGAACCTATCACACCCGATCATCACGTGGTGTCTCAGCACGAAGAACTTTCGCAACGGTGCATACTCAGGGAGAACACTTCTTGATAATTTAGTGAGAGATCATCTTATAATGCTACCGTCAATCAAAGGAAGATAAGATGCATAAAAGGATAAACATCACATGCAATCAATATAAGTGATATGATATGGCCATCATCATCTTGTGCTTGTGATCTCCATCTCCAAAGCACCGTCGTGATCACCATCGTCACCGGCGTGACACCTTGATCTCCATCGTAGCATCGTTGTCGTCTCGCCAAACTTGTGCTTCCACGACTATTACTACCGCTTAGTAATAAAGTAAAGCATTACATCGCGATTTCATTGCATACAATAAAACGACAACCATACGAATCCTGCCAGTTGCCGATAACTCGGTTACAAAACATGATCATCTCATACAATAAAATTCAGCATCATGTCTTGACCATATCACATCACAACATGCCCTGCAAAAACAAGTTAGACGTCCTCTACTTTGTTGTTGCAAGTTTTACGTGGCTGCTACAGGCTTAAGCAAGAACCAATCTCACCTACGGATCAAAACCACAACGATAGTTTGTCAAATAGACTCCATTTTAACCTTCGCAAGGATCGGGCGTAGCCATACTTGGTTCAACTAAAGTTGGAGAGACAGTCGCCCGCAAGCCACCTATGTGCAAAGCACGTCGGGGGAACCGGTCTCGCGTAAGCGTACGCGTAATGTTGGTCCGGGTCGTCTCGTCCAACAATGCCGCCGAACCAAAGTATGACATGCTGGTAGGCAGTATGACTTATATCGCCCACAACTCACTTGTGTTCTACTTGTGCATATAACATCAACATAAATAACCTAGTCTCAGATGCCACTGTTGGGTTTCGTAGTAATTTCAAAAAAATTCCTACGCTCATGCAAGATCATATGATGCATAGCAACGACATGGGAGAGTGTTGTCTACGTACCCACGCAGACTGACTGCGGAAGCGTTGACGCAACGTAGAGGAAGTAGTCGTATGTCTTCACGATCCAACCGATCAAGCACCGAAACTACGTCACCTCCGAGTTCGAGCACACGTTCAGCTCGATGACGATCCCCGGACTCCGATCCAGCAAAGTGTCGGGGAAGAGTTCCGTCAGCACGACGGTGTGGTGACGATCTTGATGCACTACAGCAGCAGGGCTTCGCCTAAACTCCGCTACAGTATTATTGAGGACTATGGTGGCTGGGGGCACCGCACACGGCTAAGGAATAGATCACGTGGATCAACTTGTGTCTTTCTGGGGTGCCTCTGCCTCAGTATATAAAGGACCAGAGGGGGGAGGCTGGCCAGCCATAGGAGGCGCTCCAGGAGAGTCCTACTCCCTCTGGGAGTAGGATCCCCCCCAATCCTAGTTGGAATAGGATTCACGGAGGGGGAAAAGAGAGAGAGGGGGCCGGCCACCTCTCCTAGTCCTAATAGGACTAGGGGAAGGGGGAGGCACGCAGCCCATGTAGGGCTGCCTCTTCCCCTTTCCACTAAGGCCCATCATGGCCCATTTAGCTCCCGGGGGGTTCCGGTAACCTTCCCGGTACTCCGGTAAAATCCCGATTTCACCCGGAACACTTCCGATATCCAAACATAGGCTTCCAATATATCAATCTTTATGTCTCGACCATTTCGAGACTCCTCGTCATGTCCGTGATCACATCTGGGACTCCGAACAACCTTCGGTACATCAAAATGCATAAACTCATAATATAACTGTCATCGTAACCTTAAGCGTGCGGACCCTACGGGTTCGAGAACAATGTAGACATGACCGAGACATGTCTCCGGTCAATAACCAATAGCGGGACCTGGATGCCCATATTGGCTCCTACATATTCTACGAAGATCTTTATCGGTCAGACCGCATAACAACTTACGTTGTTCCCTTTGTCATCGGTATGTTACTTGCCCGAGATTCGATCGTCGGTATCCAATACCTAGTTCAATCTCGTTACCGGCAAGTCTCTTTACTCATTCTGTAATACATCATCCCACAACTAACTCATTAGTTGCAATGCTTGCAAGTCTTATGTGATGTGCATTACCGAGAGGGCCCAGAGATACCTCTCCGACAATCGGAGTGACAAAACCTAATCTCGAAATACGCCAACCCAACATGTACCTTTGAAGACACCTGTAGTACTCCTTTATAATCACCCAGTTACGTTGTGACGTTTGGTAGTACCCAAAGTGTTCCTCCGGTAAACGGGAGTTGCATAATCTCATAGTTATAGGAACATGTATAAGTCATGAAGAAAGCAATAGCAACATACTAAACGATCGGGTGCTAAGCTAATGGAATGGGTCATGTCAATCAGATCATTCTCTTAATGATGTTATCCCGTTAATCAAATAACAACTCATTGTTCATGGTTAGGAAACATAACCATCTTTGATTAACGAGCTAGTCAAGTAGAGGCATACTAGTGACACTTTGTTTGTCTATGTATTCACACATGTATTATGTTTCCGGTTAATACAATTCTAGCATGAATAATAAACCTTTATCATGATTATAAGGAAATAAATAATAACTTTATTATTGCCTCTAGGGCATATTTCCTTCACGTATCACCAAGCTTGCCTTCCACGCCAAGGAAAGTCCCTTCCGGACACAGGACGAAGTCTTCAATCTTGTATCTTCATAGTCCAGGAGTCCGGCCGAAGGTATAGTCCGGCCATCCGGACACCCCCTAATCCAGGACTCCCTCACTTCCACCTCCATTGTTCGATCACCGGAGCCTGCTTCACCCTTTCCTTCCAGACCATCAGTGTCATTGAGAAACGACAAGACGTCACCTCCGCCGAAGATTATATTGTAGGGGAACATAGCATAAATTCAAAATTTTCCTACGTGTCACCAAGATCTATCTATGGAGTCATCTAGCAACGAGGGAGGAGTGGATCTACATACCCTTGTAGATCGCGCGCAGAAGCGTTCAAGAGAACGGGGTTGATGGAGTCGTACTCGTCGTGATCCAAATCACCGATGATCCTAGCGCCGAACGGACGGCACCTCCGCGTTCAACACACGTACGGAGCAGCGACGTCTCCTCCTTCTCGATCCAGCAAGGGGGAGGAGAGGTTGATGGAGATCCAGCAACACGACGGCGTGGTGGTGGAAGTAGCGGGATTCCAACAGGGCTTCACCAAGTGCTACGGGAGGAGGGAGATGTGTCATGGGAGGGAGAGGGACGCGCCAGGGCTTAGGTGTTGCTGCCCTCCCTTCCCCCCACTATATATAGGGCCAAGGGAGAGGGGGAGGGCACAGCCTTGGCCCTTCCTCCAAGGAAGGGTGCGGCCAGGGAGGAGTCCATCCTCCCCAAGGCACCTAGGAGGTGCCTTCCCCCTTTAGGACTCTTCCTTTGCCTCATCTCTTGGCGCATGGGCCTCTTGGGGCTGGTGCCCTTGGCCCATATAGGCCAAGGAGCACACCCCTACAGCCCATGTGTCCCCCCGGGGCAGGTGGACCCCCTTGGTGGACCCCCGGACCCCTTTCGGCACTCTCGGTACAATACCGATAATGCGCGAAACTTTTCCGGCGACCAAAACAAGACTTCCCATATATAAATCTTTACCTCCGGACCATTCCGGAACTCCTCGTGACGTCCAGGATCTCATCCGGGACTCCGAACAACTTTCGGGTTACCGCATACTAATACCTCTATAACCCTAGCGTCAGCGAACCTTAAGTGTGTAGACCCTACGGGTTCGGGAGACATGTAGACATGACCGAGATGACTCTCCGGTCAATAACCAACAGCGGGATCTGGATACCCATGTTGGCTCCCACATGTTCCACAATGATCTCATCGGATGAACCACGATGTCAAGGACTTAATCAATCCCGTATACAATTCCCTTTGTCTAGCGGTACGATACTTGCCCGAGATTCGATCGTCGGTATCCCGATACCTTGTTCAATCTCGTTACCGGCAAGTCTCTTTACTCGTTTCGTAACACATCATCCCGTGATCAAATCCTTGATCACATTGTGCACATTATGATGATGTCCTACCGAGTGGGCCCAGAGATACCTCTCCGTTTACACGGAGTGAGAAATCCCAGTCTCGATTCGTGCCAACCCAACAGACACTTTCGGAGATACCTGTAGTGTACCTTTATAGCCACCCAGTTACGTTGTGATGTTTGGCACACCCAAAGCACTCCTACGGTATCCGGGAGTTGCACAATCTCATGGTCTAAGGAAATGATACTTAACATTAGAAAAGCTTTAGCATACGAACTACATGATCTTGTGCTAGGCTTAGGATTGGATCTTTGTCCATCACATCATTCTCCTAATGATGTGATCCCGTTATCAATGACATCCAATGTCCATGGTCAGGAAACCGTAACCATTATTTGATCAATGAGCTAGTCAACTAGAGGCTTACTAGGGACATGGTGTTGTCTATGTATCCACACATGTATCTGAGTTTCCTATCAATACAATTCTAGCATGGATAATAAACGATTATCATGAACAAGGAAATATAATAATAACTAATTTATTATTGCCTCTAGGGCATATTTCCAACAGTCTCCGACTTGCACTAGAGTCAATAATCCAGTTCACATTGATATGTGATTAACACTCAAGGTCACATCCCCATGTGACTAACACCCAAAGAGTTTACTAGAGTCAATAATCTAGTTCACATTACCATGTGATTAAAACTTGATGAGTTCTGGGTTTGAACATGTTATGCTTGTGAGAGATGTTATAGTCAACGGGTCTGAATCTTTCAGATCTGTATGTACTTCGCAAATCTCTATGTCATCTTGTAGATGCAGCTACTACGCTATATTTGGAGCCATTTCAAATAACTGTTCTACTTGGAGCTATTCTAAATTGTTGCTCCATTATACGTATCCGGTATCGCTACTCAGAGCTATCCGGATAGGTGTTAAGCTTGCATCGATGTAACTCTTTACGTCGAACTCTTTATCACCTCCATAACCGAGAAACATATCCTTATTCCTCTAAGGATAATTTAGACCGCTATCTGGTGATCTACTCCTAGATTACCTTTGTACCCTCTTTCCAGATATGTGGCAAGGCACACACCAGGTGCGGTACTCAGCATGGCATACCGTATAGAGCCTATGACAAAAACATAGGGGACGACCTTCGTCCTTCCTCTTTCTTCTGCCGTGGTCGAGCTTTAAGTGTTAACTTCATACCTTACAACTCAGGCAAGAACCCCTTCTTTGACTGGTCCATCTTGAACACCTTCAAGATCATGTCAAGGTATGTGCTCATTTGAAAGTACCATTAAGAATTTTGATCTATCCTTATAGATCATGATGCTCAATGTTCAAGTAGCTTAATCCAGGCTTTCCATTGAAAAATACTTTCCAAATAACCCTATATGCTTTCCAGAAATTCTACGTCATTTCTGATCAACAATATGTCAACATATATTTATCAGAAATTCTATAGTGCTCCCACTCACTTCTTTGGAAATACAAGTTTCTCATAAACTTTGTATACACCCAAAACTTTGATCATCTTATCAAAGCATACATTCCAACTCCGAGAGATTGCTGGAGCTTTGCATACTTATTAGCATCTTTCAGGATTAACAAAACATTCCGGTTGTATCACATACAACCTTTCCTCAAAAATCGTCGAGGAAACAATGGTTTTTGGCATCCTATCTGCAAGATTTCACAAATAATGCAGTAATTGCAAATATAATTCCAACAGACTTTCAGCATCGCTATGAGTGAGAAAGTCTCATCGCAGTCAACTCCTTGAACTTGTCGGAAAACATCTTAACGACAAGTCAAACTTTCTTAATGGTGATACCTACCATCATTGTCTGTCTTCCTTTTAAAATCCATATGTACCTAACAGCCTTACGACCATCAAGTAGTTCTCCCAAAGTCTACACTTTGTTTTCATATATGGATCCTCTCTCGGATTATATGGCCTCGAGCAATTTTGGAAACCAGGCCCACCATCGCTTCTCCGTAGCTCGTAGGTTCATTGTTATCTAGCAACATGACTTCCAAGATAGGATTACGTACCACTCTGAAGTAGTATGCATCCTTGTCATCCCATGAGGTTTGGTAGTGACTTGATCTGAAGTTTCATGATCACTATCATAAGCTTCCACTTCAATTCGTGTAGGTGCCACAGGAACAACTCCCTGTGCTCTGCCACACACTAGTTGAAGAGACGGTTCAATAACCTCATCAAGTCTCCACCATCCTCCCACTCAATTCTGTCGAGAGAAACTTTTCCTCGAGAAAGGACCCGATTCTAGAAACAATCCCTTATTGCTTTCGAATCTGAGACAGGAGGTATACCCAACTGTTTTGGGTGTCCTATGAAGATGCATTTATCCGCTTTGGGTTCGAGCTTATCAGCCTGAAACTTTTTTCACATAAGCGTCGCAGCCCCAAACTTCTAAGAAATGACATCTTAGGTTTCTCTAAACCATAGTTCATATGGTGTCATCTCATCGGAATTACGTGGTCCTATTTAAAGTGAATGTGGTTGTCTCTAATGCCTAACCCATAAACTATCATGGTAATTCGATAAGAGACATCATGGTATGCATCATATCTAATAGGGTGCAGTTATGATGTTCGGACACACCATCACACTACGGTGTTCCAGGCTGTATTAGTTGTGAAACAATTTCCACAATGTCTTAATTCTGTGCCAAACTCGTAATTCAGATATTCATCTCTATGATCATATCATAGATATTTTATCCTCTTGTCACGATGATCTTTCAACTTCACCCTGAAATTACTTGAACCTTTCAATAATTCAGACTCGTGATTCATCAAGTAAATATAGTCAACATCTACTCAAATCATCTGTGAAGTAAGAACATAACGATATCCACTACATGCCTCAGCACTCATTGGATTGCACACATCAAAATGTATTACTTCCAACAAGTTGCTTTCTAGTTCCATTTTACTTAAAACGAGGCTTTCAGTCATCTTGCCCATGTGGTATGATTTGCATGTCTCAAGTGATTCAAAATCAAGTGAGTCCAAACGGTCCATTTGCATGGAGTTTCTTCATGCATATACACCAATAGACATGGTTCGCATGTCTCAAACCTTTCAAAACAAGTGAGCCCAAAGATCCATCAACATGGAGCTTCTTCATGCGTTTTATACTGATATGACTTACGTGGCAGTGCCACAAGTAGGTGGTACTATCATTACTATCTTTTGGCATGAACATGTGTATCACTACGATCGAGATTCAATAAACCATTCATTTCAGGTGTAAGACCATTGAAGGTATTATTCAAATAAACAGAGTAACCATTATTCTCTTTAAACGAATAACCGTATTGCGATAGACATAATCCAATCATGTCTATGCTCAACGCAAACACCAATCTCGATGGTAGAGGGAGCGTACGATATTTGATCAACCTTGGAAATACTTCCAACACATATCGTCATCTCACCTTTAGCTAGTCTCCGTTTATTCCGTAGCTTTTATTTCGAGTTACTAACACTTAGCAACCGAACCGGTATCTAATACCCTGGTGCTACTAGGAGTACTAGTAAAGTACACATTAACATAATACATCCAATATACTTCTATCGACCTTGCCAGCCTTCTTATCTACCAAGTATCTAGGGTAATTCTGCTCCAGTGGCTGTTCCCTTTATTACAGAAGCACTTAGTCTCGGGTTTGGGTTCAACCTTGGGCTTCTTCACTAGAGCAGTAGCTGATTTGCCGTTTCATGAAGCATCCCTTTTTGCCCTTGCCCTTCTTGAAAACTAGTGGTTTCACCAACCATCAACAATTGACGCTCCTTCTTGATCTCTACTTTTGTGGTGTCAAACATCGCGAATATCTCAAGGATCATCATATATGTCCCTGATATATTATAGTTCATCACGAAGCTCAAGCAGCTTGGTGGTAATGACTTCAGAGAACCATCACTATTTCTTCTAGAAGATGAACTCCCACTCGATTCAAGCGATTGTTGTACTCAGACAATCTGCGCACAAGTTCAACAATTGAGCTTTTCTCCCTTAGTTTGCAGGCTAAGAAAATCGTCGGAGGTCTTATACCTCTTGACGTGGGCATGAGCCTGAAATCCCAATTTCAGCCCTCGAAACATCTCATATGTTTCGCGACGTTTCAAAATGTCTTCGGTGCCTCAACTCTAAGCCGTTTAACTGAACTATCACGTAGTTATCAAAATGGGTATGTCAGATGTTCGCAACATCCATAGACAACGTTCGAGGTTCAGCACACTGAGCGGTGCATTAAGGACATAAGCCTTCTATGAAGCAATGAGGACAAACCTTAGTTTATGGACCTAGTCCGCATAATTACTACTATCAACTTTCAACTAAATTTTTCTCTAGGAACATATCTAAACAGTAGAACTAAAGCGCGAGCTACGACATAAATTGCGAAGACCTTTTGACTATGTTCAGGATAATTAAGCTCATCTTGCGAACTCCACTCAGATAGACATCCCTCTAGTCATCTAAGTGATTACATGATCTGAGTGAACTAGGCCGTGTCCGATCATCACGTGAGACGGACTAGTCATCATCGGTGAACATCTTCATGTTGATCGTATCTACCATACGACTCATGCTCGACCTTTCAGTCTCTTGTGTTCCGAGGCCATGTCTGTACATGCTAGCCTCGTCAAGTCAACCTAAGTGTTTCGCGTGTGTAAATCTGTCTTACACCCGTTGTATGTGAACGTTAGAATCTAACACCCGATCATCACGTGGTGCTTCGAAACAACAAACTGTCGCAATGGTGCACAGTTAGGGGGAACACTTTCTTGAAATTATTATGAGGGATCATCTTATTTACTACCGTCGTTCTAAGTAAACAAGATGCATAAACATGATAAACATCACATGCAATCAAATAGTGACATGATATGGCCATCATCACTTTGCTCCTCTTGATCTCCATCTTCGGGGCTCCATGATCATCATCGTCACCGGCATGACACCATGATCTCCATCATCATGATCTCTATCATCGTGTCTTCATGAAGTTGTCTCGTCAACTATTACTTATACTACTACAGCTAACGGTTAGCAATAAAGTAAAGTAATTACATGACATTTATGTTGACACGCAAGTCATAAATAAATAAAGACAACTCCTATGGCTCCTGCCGGTTGTCATACTCATCGACATGCAAGCCGTGATTCCTATTACAAGAACATGATCAATCTAATACATCACATATATCATTCATCACATTCTTCTTGGCCATATCACATCACATAGCATACCCTGCAAAAACAAGTTAGACGTCCTCTAATTGTTGTTTGCATGTTTTACGTGGCTGCTATGGGTTTCTAGCAAGAATGTTTCTTACCTACGCAAGAACCACAACATGATATGCCAATTGCTATTTACCCTTCATAAGGACCCTTTTCATCGAATTCGATCCGACTAAAGTGGGAGAGACAGACACCCGCTAGCCACCTTATGCAACTGGTGCATGTTAGTCGGTGGAACCAGACTCACGTAAGAGCACGTGTAAGGTCGGTTTGGGCCGCTTCATCCCACAATGCCGCCGAATCAAGATTGGACTAGTAACGGTAAGCATATTGAACAATATCAACGCCCACAACTACTTTGTGTTCTACTCGTGCATAGAAACTACGCATAGACCTAGCTCATGATGCCACTGTAGGGGAACATAGCATAAATTCAAAATTTTCCTACGTGTCACCAAGATCTATCTATGGAGTCATCTAGCAACGAGGGAGGAGTGGATCTACATACCCTTGTAGATCGCGCGCGGAAGCGTTCAAGAGAACGGGGTTGATGGAGTCGTACTCGTCGTGATCCAAATCACCGATGATCCTAGCGCCGAACGGACGGCACCTCCGCGTTCAACACACGTACGGAGCAGCAATGTCTCCTCCTTCTTGATCCAGCAAGGCGGAGGAGAGGTTGATGGAGATCCAGCAACACGACGGCATGGTGGTGGAAGTAGCGGGATTCCAACAGGGCTTCGCCAAGCGCTGCGGGAGGAGGGAGATGTGTCATGGGAGGGAGAGGGAGGTGCTAGGGCTTAGGTGTTGCTGCCCTCCCTTCCCCCCACTATATATAGGGCCAAGGGAGAGGGGGGGCGCAGCCTTGGCCCTTCCTCCAAGGAAGGGTGCGGCCAGGGAGGAGTCCATCCTCCCCAAGGCACCTAGGAGGTGCCTTCCCCCTTTAGGACTCTTCCTTTCCCTCATCTCTTGGCGCATGGGCCTCTTGGGGCTGGTGCCCTTGGCCCATATAGGCCAAGGCGCTCACCCCTACAGCCCATGTGGCTCCACGGGGCAGGTGGACCCCCGGACCCCTTTCGGCACTCCCGGTACAATACCGATAATGCGCGAAACTTTTCCGGCGACCAAAACAAGACTTTCCATATATAAATCTTTACCTCCGGACCATTCTGGAACTCCTCGTGACGTCCAAGATCTCATCCGGGACTCCGAACAACTTTCGGGTTACCGCATACTAATATCTCTATAACCCTAGCGTCACCGAACCTTAAGTGTGTAGACCCTACGAGTTCGAGAGACATGCAGACATGACCGAGATGACTCACTGGTCAATAACCAATAGCGGGATCTGGATACCATGTTGGCTCCCACATGTTCCACGATGATCTCATCAGATGAACCACGATGTCAAGGACTTAATCGATCCTGTATACAATTCCCTTTGTCTAGCGGTATGATACTTGCCCGAGATTCGATCGTCGGTATCCCGATACCTTGTTCAATCTCGTTACTGGCAAGTCTCTTTACTCGTTTCATAACACATCATCCCGTGATCAACTCCTTGATCACATTGTGCACATTATGATGATGTCCTACCGAGTGGCCCCAGAGATACCTCTCCGTTTACACGGAGTGACAAATCCCAGTCTTGATTCGTGCCAACCCAACAGACACTTTCGGAGATACCTGTAGTGTACCTTTATAGCCACCCAGTTATGTTGTGATGTTTGGCACACCCAAAGCACTCCTACGGTATCCGGGAGTTGCACAATCTCATGGTCTAAGGAAATGATACCTGACATTAGAAAAGCTTTAGCATACGAACTACATGATCTTGTGCTAGGCTTAGGATTGGGTCTTTGTCCATCACATCATTCTCCTAATGATGTGATCCCGTTATCAATGACATCCAATGTCCATGGTCAGGAAACCGTAACCATCTATTGATCAACGAGCTAGTCAACTAGAGGCTTACTAGGGACATGGTGTTGTCTATTTATCCACACATGTATCTGAGTTTCCTATCAATACAATTCTAGCATGGATAATAAACGATTATCATGAACAAGGAAATATAATAATAACTAATATATTATTGCCTCTAGGGCATATATCCAACAGTCTCCGACTTGCACTAGAGTCAATAATCCAGTTCACATCGATATGTGATTAACACTCAAGGTCACATCCCCATGTGACTAACACCCAAAGAGTTTACTAGAGTCAATAATCTAGTTCACATTACCATGTGATTAACACTTGATGAGTTCTGGGTTTGAACATGTTATGCTTGTGAGAGATGTTATAGTCAACGGGTCTGAATCTTTCAGATCCGTATGTACTTCGCAAATCTCTATGTCATCTTGTAGATGCAGCTACTATGCTATATTTGGAGCCATTTCAAATAACTGTTCTACTTGGAGCTATTCTAAATTGTTGATCCATTATACGTATCCGGTATCTCTACTCAGAGCTATCCGGATAGGTGTTAAGCTTGCATCGACGTAACTCTTTACGCCGAACTCTTTATCACCTCCATAACCGATAAACATATCCTTATTCCTCTAAGGATAATTTAGACCGCTATCTGGTGATCTACTCCTAGATTACCTTTGTACCCTCTTTCCAGATATATGGCAAGGCACACATCAGGTGCGGTACTCAGCATGGCATACCGTATAGAGCCTATGACAAAAACATAGGGGACGACCTTCGTCCTTCCTCTTTCTTCTGCCGTGGTCGAGCTTTAAGTGTTAACTTCATACCTTACAACTCAGGCAAGAACTCCTTCTTTGACTGGTCCATCTTGAACACCTTCAAGATCATGTCAAGGTATGTGCTCATTTGAAAGTACCATTAAGAATTTTGATCTATCCTTATAGATCTTGATGCTCAATGTTCAAGTAGCTTAATCCAGGCTTTCCATTGAAAAATACTTTCCAAATAACCCTATATGCTTTCCAGAAATTCTACGTCATTTCTGATCAACAGTATGTCAACATATATTTATTAGAAATTCTATAGTGCTCCCACTCACTTCTTTGGAAATACAAGTTTCTCATAAACTTTGTATACACCCAAAACTTTGATCATCTTATCAAAGCATACATTCCAACTCCGAGATGCTTACTCCAGTCCTTAGAAGGATTGCTGGAACTTTGCATACTTATTAGCACCTTTCAGGATTAACAAAATCTTCCGGTTGTATCACATACAACCTTTCCTCAAAAATCGTCGAGGAAACAATGGTTTTTGGCATCCTATCTGCAAGATTTCACAAATAATGCATTAATTGCAAATATAATTCCAACATACTTTTAGCATCGCTACGAGTGAGAAAGTCTCATCGAAGTCAACTCCTTGTCTTGTCGGAAAACATCTTAACGACTAGTCGAGCTTTCTTAATGGTGATACCTACCATCATTGTCTGTCTTCCTTTTAAAATCCATATGTACCTAACAGCCTTACGACCATCAAGTAGTTCTCCCAAAGTCTACACTTTGTTTTCATATATGGATCCTCTCTCGGCTTATATGGCCTCGAGCCATTTCGGAATCCAGGCCCACCATCGCTTCTCCGTAGCTCGTAGGTTCATTGTTGTCTAGCAACATGACTTCCAAGACAGGATTACGTACCACTCTGAAGTAGTATGCATCCTTGTCATCCCACGAGGTTTGGTAGTGACTTGATCTGAAGTTTCATGATCACTATCACAAGCTTCCACTTCAATTCGTGTAGGTGCCACAGGAACAACTCCCTGTGCTCTGCCACACACTAGTTGAAGAGACGGTTCAATAACCTCATCAAGTCTCCACCATGCTCCCACTCAATTCTTCCGAGAGAAACTTTTCCTCGAGAAAGGACCCGATTCTAGAAACAATCCCTTATTGCTTTCGAATCTGAGACAGGAGGTATACCCAACTGTTTTGGGTGTCCTATGAAGATGCATTTATCCGCTTTGGGTTCGAGCTTATCAGCCTGAAACTTTTTCACATAAGCGTCGCAGCCCCAAACTTCTAAGAAATGACATCTTAGGTTTCTCTAAACCATAGTTCATATGGTGTCATCTCATCGGAATTACGTGGTGCCCTATTTAAAGTGAATGTGGTTGTCTCTAATGCCTAACCCATAAACTATCGTGGTAATTCGATAAGAGACATCATGGTATGCATCATATCCAATAGGGTGCAGTTATGATGTTCGGACACACCATCACACTACGGCGTTCCTGGTTGTATTAGTTGTGAAACAATTTCCACAATGTCTTAATTCTGTGCCAAACTCGTAATTCAGATATTCATCTCTATGATCATATCATACATATTTTATCCTCTTGTCACGACGATCTTTCAACTTCACCCTGAAATTACTTGAACCTTTCAGTAATTCAGACTCGTGATTCATCAAGTAAATATAGTCAACATCTACTCAAATCATCTGTGAAGTAAGAACATAACGATATCCACTACATGCCTCAGCACTCATTGGATTGCACACATCAAAATGTATTACTTCCAACAAGTTGCTTTCTAGTTCCATTTTACTGAAAATGAGGCTTTCAGTCATCTTGCCCATGTGGTATGATTGGCATGTCTCAAGTGATTCAAAATCAAGTGAGTCCAAACGGTCCATTTGCATGGAGTTTCTTCATGCATATACACCAATAGACATGGTTCGCATGTCTCAAACCTTTCAAAACAAGTGAGCCCAAAGATCCATCAACATGGAGCTTCTTCATGCGTTTTATACCGATATGACTTACGTGGCAGTGCCACAAGTAGGTGGTACTATCATTACTATCTTTTGGCATGAACATGTGTATCACTACGATCGAGATTCAATAAACCATTCATTTCAGGTGTAAGACCATTGAAGGTATTATTCAAATAAACAGAGTAACCATTATTCTCTTTAAACGAATAACCGTATTGTGATAGACATAATCCAATCATGTCTATGCTCAACGCAAACACCAATCTCGATGGTAGAGGGAGCGTACGATATTTGATCAACCTTGGAAATACTTCCAACACATATCGTCATCTCACCTTTAGCTAGTCTCCATTTATTCCGTAGCTTTTATTTCGAGTTACTAACACTTAGCAACCGAACCGGTATCTAATACCCTGGTGCTACTAGGAGTACTAGTAAAGTACACATTAACATAATACATCCAATATACTTCTATCGACCTTGCCAGCCTTCTTATCTACCAAGTATCTAGGGTAATTCTGCTCCAGTGGCTGTTCCCTTTATTACAGAAGCACTTAGTCTCGGGTTTGGGTTCAACCTTGGGCTTCTTCACTAGAGCAGCAGCTGATTTGCCGTTTCATGAAGCATCCCTTTTTGCCCTTGCCCTTCTTGAAAACTAGTGGTTTCACCAACCATCAACAATTGATGCTCCTTCTTGATCTCTACTTTTGTGGTGTCAAACATCGCGAATATCTCAAGGATCATCATATATGTCCCTGATATATTATAGTTCATCATGAAGCTCTAGCAGCTTGGTGGTAATAACTTCGGAGAACCATCACTATTTCTTCTGGAAGATGAACTCCCACTCGATTCAAGCGATTGTTGTACTCAGACAATCTGAGCACAAGTCCAACAATTGAGCTTTTCTCCCTTAGTTTGCAGGCTAAGAAAATCGTCGGAGGTCTTATACCTCTTGACGTGGGCACGAGCCTGAAATCCCAATTTCAGCCCTCGAAACATCTCATATGTTTCGCGACGTTTCAAAACGTCTTTGGTGCCTCAACTCTAAGCCGTTTAACTGAACTATCACGTAGTTATCAAAATGTGTATGTCAGATGTTCGCAACATCCATAGACAACGTTCAAGGTTCAGCACACTGAGCGGTGCATTAAGGACATAAGCCTTCTATGAAGCAATGAGGACAAACCTTAGTTTATGGACCTAGTCCGCATAATTACTACTATCAACTTTCAACAAAAGTTTTCTCTAGGAACATATCTAAACAGTAGAACTGAAGCACGAGCTACGACATAATTTGCGAAGACCTTTTGACTATGTTCAGGATAATTAAGTTCATCTTGTGAACTCCCACTCAGATAGACATCCCTCTAGTCATCTAAGTGGTTACATGATCCGAGTCAACTAGGCCGTGTCCGATCATCACGTGAGACGGACTAGTCATCATCGGTGAACATCTTCATGTTGATCGTATCTACCATACGACTCATGCTCGACCTTTCGGTCTCTTGTGTTCCGAGGCCATGTCTGTACATGCTAGGCTCGTCAAGTCAACCTAAGTGTTTCGCGTGTGTAAATCTGTCTTACACCCGTTGTATGTGAACGTTAGAATCTAACACCCGATCATCACATGGTGCTTCGAAACAACAAACTGTCGCAACGGTGCACAGTTAGGGGGAACACTTTCTTGAAATTATTATGAGGGGTCATCTTATTTACTACCGTCGTTCTAAGTAAACAAGATGCATAAACATGATAAACATCACATGCAATCAAATAGTGACATGATATGGCCATCATCACTTTGCTCCTCTTGATCTCCATCTTCGGGGCTCCATGATCATCATCGTCACCGGCATGACACCATGATCTCCATCATCATGATCTCTATCATCGTGTCTTCATGAAGTTGTCTCGTCAACTATTACTTCTACTACTACAGCTAACGGTTAGCAATAAAGTAAAGTAATTACATAACGTTTATGTTGACACGCAGGTCATAAATAAATAAAGACAACTCCTATGGCTCCTACCGGTTGTTATACTCATCGACATGCAAGTCGTGATTCCTATTACAAGAACATGATCAATCTCATACATCACATATATCATTCATCACATTCTTCTTGGCCATATCACATCACATAGCATACCCTGCAAAAACAAGTTAGACGTCCTCTAATTGTTGTTTGCATGTTTTACGTGGCTGCTATGGGTTTCTAGCAAGAACGTTTCTTACCTACGCAAGAACCACAACGTGATATGCCCGATGAGAGGAGCGTTGGTGATGATGATGGCGATGATTTCCCCCTCCGAGAGGGAAGTTTCCCCGGCAGAACAGCTCCGCCAGAGCCCTAGATTGGTTCCGCCAAGGTTCCGCCTCGTGGCGGCAGAGTTTCGTTGGAGTAGATGGCTTATGAATTTTTTCCCATCGAAACACTCCATATAGCAGAAGATGGCCACCGGAGGGCCACCAGGGGGCCCACGAGGTAGGGGCGCGCCCAGGGGGGTAGGGCGCGCCCCCACCCTCGTGGGCAGTGTGTGGCCCCCCTGGTGAAGTTCTTGCTCTCAGTATTTTTGATATATTTGGAAAACATCTTCCGTGAAGTTTCAGGAGTTTTGGAGCTGTGCAAAATAGGTCTCTAATATTTGCTCCTTTTCCAGCCCAGAATCCCAGATGCCGGCATTCTCCCTCTTTATGTAAACCTTGTAAAATAAGAGAGAATAGGCATAAGTATTGTGACACAATGTGTAATAACAGCCCATAATGCAATAAATATTGATATAAAAGCATGATGCAAAATGGACGTATCAACTCCCCTAAGCTTAGACCTCGCTTGTCCTCAAGCAAAAAACTGAAATCGAAAAATATGTCCACATGTTTAGAGATAGAGGTGTCGATAAAAATAAAATATGGACATGAGGGCATCATGATCAATCTTAGAAAAGCAACTTATATAATTCTTGTCATATAATCTCTAATGCTAGAGTAATAATTCAATCACAATATCAAGTATGAATCGTAAACTTCATTGAAAACTAACAAACTACAATCTCAGTCATTGAAGGACTTACTTTTCAGCAAGTCCACATACTCAACTATCATGTAATCTTTCACAATTGCTGACACTCACGCAATACTTATGGGTATGGAGTTTTAATCGGACACAGAGAAAGATAGGGGCTTATAGTTTGCCTTCCAACGTTTTATCTCAAGGGTAATGTCAGCAGTAATAGTTCATGAAAACTCACATCCAATTAGCCATATATACTAGGATCTTTCCAACATATTGTTCTTGCCAAAGGATAAAATGTAAAAAGGAAGGGTGAAGATCACCATGACTCTTATGCAATGTAGGAGATAAAAGTAAAAGATAGGCCCTTCGCAGAGGGAAGGGGAGGTTGTCATGCACTTTTATGGTTGGATGCACAAAATCTTAATGCGAAAGAACGTCACTTTATATTGCCACTTGTGATATGGACCTTTATTATGCAGTCTGTCGCTTTTATTACTTCCATATAACATGATTGTATAAAGCTTATTTCCTCCACACCAATCAACCATACATATTTAGAGAGCAATTTTTATTGCTTGCACCGATGACAACTTACTTGATGGATCTTACTCAATCCATAGGTAGATATGGTGGACTCTTATGGCAAGACTGGTTTAAGGGTATTTGGAAGCACAAGTAGTATCTCTACTTGGTGCTATGAATTTAGCTAGCATGAGGGGGAAAGGCAAGCTCATCATGTTGGAAGATCCAAGACAATATAATTTATCTCAGATGTAAGAAAACATAACCCATTACGTTGTCTTCCTTGTCCAATGTCAACTCTTTAGCATGTCATATTTTAATGAGTGCTCACAATCATAAAAGATGTCCAAGATAGTATATTTATATGTGAAGACCTCTCTTTCTTTATTACTTCCTATTAATTGCAACGATGACCAAAACTGTGTTTGTCAACTCTCAACAACTTCATCACACTCTTTCTATGTGAGCTCATTACTCTCCATAAGACTCATATGATCTCTTTGTTTCTTTTTATTTCTTTCTCTTTTCTTTTATTCCTTTTGGATCATGGCAAAATAATCAAGCCCTTGACTCAACACTAATCTTTATTATATAGCTCACGGACTCGATTACATAGAAGAATAATAAAGCAAAACTCACAACTAAATCATACTAAGAACTTTTATTCTACTAGATCAAGCTATTATCAAAAGGATCGAACTATGAAAAACGGTAAAGATAAAGGTGATGATGATACGATACCGGGGCACTCCCCCAAGCTTGGCAGTTCCCAAGTGGAGTGCCCATACCAGATACTCAATTCTTCTTTGTTGGTGGAGACGGTGGAGATTTTGTTGATGGTGTAGGCTTCTTCCTTAATTTGTGTTTGCGGACAGAATTTTGGTCCCTTAGGTCCTCGATCTCCTGTTCCAGGCTCAGTATCCTTTTGCATAGTTCCTGCTTGTTCTCCTGCAAGAGGCGAAACGGAATAAACTCGATCTTAGGTTTCTTTAATCTATCCGGGAGACTTGACTTTTTGAACTCCACATGCATGTCCCCAGGTTGAGGTAGTGGGACTTCATCTTCATCTGAGCTCGTCTCCTCCTTTCCCTTGGGTTCATAGTCCTCTTCTTCTTCCGTAGTCCAACCGCAATGCTCCACATCCCCATAGATCTTAGGATCTGCAAGGTAATCAGCCACGTAGCTTTCTCCTTCCGAATCCTGGGATGACATGTTGCTCTGTCTGCAGCAGGACAGCTCAAAACAAAGACAAGAGATTTTTGCGTGATACGGGACTCAAAACCCCCGGGAGATTATATAATGAATTTTTATCGACCAAAATATGTGTCGTGTATGAAAACGGAGTCCGGAGAGCACACGAGGTGCCCACGAGGTAGGGGGCACGCCCACTAGGGTAGGGCGCGCCCTCCACCCTCGTGGAGCCGTCGTGTCCTTCCCGGACTGCTGCTTATTTTTCTATTTTTCTAAATATTCCAAAACGGAGAAACATTGCCTTAAAAACTGTTTTGGAGTCGGTTTGCTTATCGTACCACATACCTATTCCTTTTCGGAGTCTGAAACGTTCCGGAAAGTGTCCCTTATGTATTCCTCCGGGGTACGGTTTCGATAACATTGGTTTCAACATTTATGGGATTACCTGAGATATAATGTTTGATTCTTTGACCGTTCACCACCTTCGGATTTGTGCCTTCGAAGTTGTTGATTTTTATGGCACCGGAATGATAGACCTCCTCGATAACGTAAGGACCTTCCCATTTAGAGAGAAGCTTTCCTGCAAAAAATCTTAAACGAGAGTTGTATAGCAATACATAATCACCTACATTAAACTCACGCTTTTGTATCCTTTTATCATGCCATCTTTTAACTTTTTCTTTAAACAACTTGGCATTTTCGTAGGCTTGGGTTCTCCATTCATCAAGTGAGCTAATATCAAATAACCTCTTCTCACCGGCAAGTTTAAAATCATAATTAAGTTCTTTAATATCCCAATAAGCCCTGTGTTCTAGTTCGAGAGGTAAATGACATGCTTTTCCATAGACCATTTTATACGGAGACATACCCATAGGATTTTTATATGCATTTCTATAGGCCCATAATGCATCATCAAGTTTCTTGGACCAATTCTTTCTAGACCTATTAATAGTCTTTTGCAAAATTAATTTGAGTTCTCTATTACTCAATTCTACTTGACCACTAGACTGAGGGTGATAAGGAGATGCAATTCTATGATTAACATCATATTTAGCAAGCATTTTACGGAAAGCACCATGAATAAAATGTGAACCACCATCAGTCATTAAATATCTAGGGACTCCAAATCTTGGAAAAATAACTTCTTTAAGCATTTTAATAGAAGTGTTATGATCAGCACTACTAGTTGGAATAGCTTCTACCCACTTAGTAACATAATCAAAAGCAACTAAAATATGTGTATAACCAATAGAGGAAGGAAAAGGTCCCATATAGTCAAAGCCCCAAACATCAAATGGTTCAATAACAAGTGAATAATTCATAGGCATTTCTTGATGTCTACTAATATTACCAATTCTTTGACATTCATCACAAGATAAGACAAACTTACGGGCATCCTTGAAGATAGTAGGGCAATAAAAACCAGATTGCAGTACCTTATGTGCAGTTCTATCTCCAGCATGGTGTCCTCCATAAGCTTCGGAGTGACACTTGCGTAGGATCTGTTCCTGTTCATGCTTAGGTACAGAATGTCTAATAACACCATCTACTCCTTCTTTATAAAGATGTGGGTCATCCCAAAAGTAATGCCTCAAATCATAGAAGAACTTTTTGTTTTGCTGGTATGTGAAACTAGGTGGTATAAACTTAGCAACAATGTAATTAGCATAATCAGCATACCATGGAGCAGAATAGGAAGCATTTATGACATTTAATTGCTCATCAGGGAAGCTATCATCAATAGGTAGTGGGTCATCAAGCACATTTTCTAACCTAGACAAGTTGTCTGCAACGGGGTTCTCAGCTCCTTTTCTATTAACAATATGCAAATCAAATTCTTGTAGCAAGAGAACCCATCTAATAAGTCTAGGTTTAGCATCTTTCTTTTCCATAAGATATTTAATAGCAGCATGATCACTGTGGATAGTTACTTTAGAATCAACAATATAAGGTCTAAACTTATCACAAACAAATACAACTGCTAAGAATTCTTTTTCAGTAGTAGCATAATTTCTTTGAGCATTGTCTAGAGTTTTACTAGCATATTGAATAACATTTAGTTTCTTATCAACTCTTTGTCCTAGAACAGCACCTACAGCATAATCACTAGCATCACACATAATTTCAAAGGGTAAATTCCACTCAAGTGGCTGGACAATAGATGCAGAAAGCAATGCTTTCTTAAGTATTTCAAATGCTTCTGCACAATCATCATCAAAGACAAATGGTATATCTTTTTGTAATACATTAGTCAGAGGCCGAGAAATTTTTGAGAAGTCCTTAATGAACCTCCTATAAAAACCGGCATGACCAAGGAAACTTCTTATACCTTTGATGTCCTTGGGACATGGCATCTTTTCAATAGCATCAACCTTGGCTTTATCAACTTCAATACCTCTTTCAGAAACTTTATGCCCCAAGACAATACCTTCATTAACCATAAAGTGGCACTTTTCCCAATTCAAGACAAGATTAGTTTCTTCACATCTCTGCAAAACTCGATCAAGGTTGCTCAAGCAATCATCAAAAGAAGATCCATAGACGGAAAAGTCGTCCATGAAAACCTCACAAATCTTTTCACAAAAGTTAGAGAATATAGCCATCATGCATCTTTCAAAGGTAGCAGGTGCATTACATAAACCAAAAGGCATACATCTATAAGCAAAAGTACCAAATGGGCATGTAAAAGTAGTCTTTGATTGATCTTTGACTGACACATGTATTTGAGAGAAACCAGAATAACCATCTAGAAAGCAAAAATGTGTATGTTTGGATAATCTTTCTAGCATTTGATCGATAAAAGGTAAGGGGTAATGATCTTTTTAGTAGCCTTATTTAATTTGCGGAAATCAATTACCATCCTATAACCTGTAATAATTTTTTGAGGAATCAATTCATCTTTATCATTAGAAACAACAGTAGTACCTCCCTTCTTAGGGACACAATGGACATGGCTTACCCACTGACTATCAGCAACGGGATAAATTATACCTGCCTCAAGGAGCTTTAGTATCTCCTTTCTCACCACTTCTTTCATTTTAGGATTCAGTCGGCGTTGATGATCACGAACTGGTTTAGCATCTTCTTCCAAATTAATTTTATGTTGACATAGAGTGGGACTAATGCCCTAAAGATCATCAAGAGTATACCCAATAGCAGCATGGTGCTTCTTCAGAGTTTTCAATAATCTTTCTTCTTCATGTTCTGAAAGGTTAGCACTAATAATAACAGGATATATCTTTTTCTCATCAATATAAGCATATTTAAGAGTATCTGGTAACGGTTTAAGCTCAAACACGGGATCACCCTTGGGTGGAGGAGGATCCCCTAGGATTTCAACAGGTAAATTATTTTTCAGAATAGGTTCCTGTTTAAGGAATACTTCATCTAATTCCCTTCTTTCATTCATAAACGTATCATTTTCATGGTCTAGCAAGTATTGTTCTCAAGGATCACTAGGAGGTACGACAATAGAAGCAAATCCAATAATTTCATCCTTACTAGGTAATTCTTCTTCACGGTGTTGTCTACTAAATTTAGAAAAAATAAATTCATGAGTCATATCATCTAAACCGATAGTAACAACATCTCTTTTGCAATCTATGTGTAACACCCACGATGAGGCTATATCTCCCACGTGTCGGAGCATGACTTAGAGGCATAACCGCATTGTAGGCATGTTGCAAGAGGGGTAATCTTTACACATCCCATGTACTGAATAAGAAAGAGGTACAGAGTTGGCTTACAATCGCCACTTCACACAAGACATAAATATAGCATTACATCATCCAGATACAATCAAGGTCCAACTACGGAACAAAATAAAGACAACCCCAAATGCATAAGATCCCCGATCGCCCCAACTGGGCTCCACTACTGATCGTCTGGAAAGGAAACGTAGTAATGTCGTGAGTCCTCGTCGAACTCCCACTTGAGTTCAGTCGCATCCCCTGGAATGGTATCATCGGCACCTACATCTGGTTTGGAAGTAAACTGTGAGTCACGGGGACTCAGCAATCTCACACCCTCGCGATCAAGACTATTTAAGCTTATGGGTAGGCAAAGGTAGTAAGGTGGAGCTGCAGCAAGCACTAGCATATATGGTGGCTAACATACGCAAATGAGAGCGAGAAGAGAAGGCAAAGCACGTTCGAGAATCTATGATCAAGAAGTGATCCTAGAACTACTTACGTTCAAGCATAACACGAGACCGTGTTCTCTTCCCGGACTCCGCCGAAAAGAGACCATCACGGCTACACACGCTGTTGATTCATTTTAATTAAGTTTAGTTTCAGGTTTTCTACAACTGGACATTAACAAATTCCCATCTTCCCATAACCACGGGCACGGCTTTCGAAAGTTCAAATCCCTGCAGGGGTGTCCCAACTTAGCCCATCACAAGCTCTCACGGTCAATGAAGGATATTCCTTCTCCCAGGATGACCTGATCAGACTCGGAATCCCGGTTACAAGACATTTCGACAATGGTAAAACAAGACCAGCAAAGCCACCCGATGTGCCTCCAAATCCCGATAGGAGTCGCACGTATCTCGTTCTCAGGGCAACACCGAATGAGACTAGCTATGAGTAAAACCAACCCTCAAGTTTCCCCGAGGTGGCCCCGCAGGCAGCTCGGTTCGGACCAACACTCAGAGGAGCACTGGCCCAGGGGGTTTATAATAAAGATGACCCTTGAGTCCGCAGAACCCAAGGGAAAAAAGGCTAGGTGGCAAATGGTAAAACCAAGGTTGGGCCTTGCTGGAGGAGTTTTATTCAAGGCGAACTGTCAAGGGGTTCCCATTATAACCCGACCGCGTAAGGAACGCAAAATCATGGAACATAACACCGGTATGACAGAAACTAGGGCGGCAAGAGTGGAACAAAACACCAGGCATAAGGCCGAGCCTTCCACCCTTTACCAAGTATATAGGTGCATTAAAGTAAACAAGATAAAATAATGATATCCCAACAATAAACATGTTCCAACAAGGAACAAACTCCAATCTTCACCTGCAACTAGCAACGTTATAAGAGGGGCTGAGCAAAGCGGTAACATAGCCAAACAATGGTTTGCTAGGACAAGGTGGGTTAGAGGTTTGACATGGCAATATGGGAGGCATGATATAGCATGTGGTAGGTATTGCGGCATAGGCATAGCAATAGAGCGAGCAACTAGCGAGCAAAGATAGAAGTGATTTCGAGGGTATGGTCATCTTGCCTGCAAAGTTCTCCGAGTTGACGTAAGCTTGATCCTCGTAAGCGTACTCAACGGGTTCCTCGATCACGTACTCGTCTCCCGGCTCTACCCAAAGCAAGAACACAAGCAAAGGGAACCACAATCAACCATGGTGCAATGCGCAAGCAACATGATGCAAAAGATGGCATGATATGCGGGATGTAAAATGCAATGCATATGCGTGCTCCGGAAGGAAAAGATTGAACCAGGCCTCAACTTGGCAAACCAAGAGCGCCGCTAGAAAGATGAGTTGATTTCGGTCGAAATCGATATAAAGATCACCGGAATCGGATGCACGGTTTGCAAATGGCAAGCAAAACAATAATGTGACAATTATGCGATTAACAGCACGATGCCATCTAGAATGCATCAAGAAAATAAGCTACTGCACTCCAACATAGCAACAAAGCACATGGCAGTGATCCACTCAAGATGCTTGACAAAAGATGAACACTGAGCTACGGATAAATCACACAATAGCAGGTTCAATCAAGCATGGCAAAAGTGCAAAAGATATCAGGTTCACAAACTTAGTGAAAATAACAACATGACAGGATTTAACATCAGGAAGCAAAGTTTAGAACAAGATAACAACATGCTACAGGGTCAGATCATAGCAAATCAAGACATGGCATGAAACTACTCAAAGCATATAACAAAAGTCCCTTACCGACCATAAGCCAAAAAGGATCAGAGGATATGATGGCACCCATGTAAACATAGCAAGTTTCGTTAACAGATTCAGACTTAGCAGAAAACTGGACATGGCATAAACAGAGTTACATAGGCATGTTTGCAAGCTCGATGCACTCACCACAAGGCATTGCATGACAAACTAAGCATACTACCAGCAATAAGACATGATCATAAAGCTAACCAAAGAAAGAACAAACTCATAGCATGCATGGATCAACTACAACAACCTCGGCAAAATTGATTAAAACGTAAACAATCTGCCAGGAACATTTTATAGAAAAAGTAGAGCAAGATTGAGTCATGCTAGGGTACTCCATAATTGCAAACAAAGACACGGATGTATAGAACATAATAATATCTCAAAATCATCCTTACTAAACATGCTAAAAAGAGGCATGGATCACTCTGTAGCAACATGAATACATGGCATAAAAATAACATCAGGGAAATGACTTAGAAGAATTCCAAGTCCCTGAAATCAACAACATCACGAGAGCTACTTTGCATGCTTGTGCTAGTCACCACATTTATCACAAAAATACATGGCATACACCCCTGTAAATATGGCATGGCATAGCCCAAAACACATGTAGGGCTCAAGTTCAAAGGAGGCACACATTAATCATGGCAAAAATGACAAAAGTCCATAATATGTTAAGAAACAGAAACTAACATTTTATAGCACTCTTGCAACAGTATTTTAGGCATCAAGATGGACTCAAACAAGCATGATGCAATTTAATGAAATGAAGAGCACATCCAAACGAACAAATTGATATATTACACGCCCAAAACGGAGCTACGGATGCAGAGTTATGACAGGTCGAACAGGGGCTAAAAATATGACAGAAAAAGACTTAGACGAAAATCGGGGTCAACCTTCCCAACTGGATCTAGGGTTCCAGGGCACAGGGTTCGAAGATCGCCAGAGCAGCTGGCCAGAGAGATGCGGGGCTCGCCGGAGAGATGCGGATCCAGGCGTCGGAGAGGAGGAGCAGGGCGGCGGAGACGGCGGCGCGGGCGGCGGCCGGCGAGGGAGTGCGGCGGCGGGCGCAGGAGGTCGGGCGGTGGCATGGGAGGGCCGCGGGGCCCCCGCACGGGCCGAGTGGGCCGGCGGCGGCTGGTGGTCGGCGGTGCCATGTGGCAGTCCCTGGTTCATTGGGCGGCGGCGGGCGGACGCGTACGGTGCGGTCTGGACGCGTCCGGCGGCGAGCAGGGAGGTTTGCTAGGGTTTGGACCCGAATTTTCGAAGGAGTGCACATATTTATAGGTAGAGGGAGCTAGGAGAGTCCAAATGAGGTGCGGTTTTCGACCACGCGATCATGATCGAATGACCGAGAGGATGGAGGGGGTTTGGATGGGTTTTGGGCCACTTTGGAGGGGTGTTGGGCTGCAACACACACGAGGCCTTTACGGTTCCTCGGTTAACCGTTGGAGTATCCAACGAAGTCCAAATGGCACGAAACTTGATAGGCGGTCTACCGGTAGTATACCAAGGCCGCTTGACAAGTCTCGGTCCAATCCGAGAATGTTTAACACCCACACACGAAAAAAGCAAAAGAGGCACCGGAGGACGTAGGAGTGCCGGAATGCAAAACGGACAACGGGGAAAATGCTCGGATGCATGAGATGAACACGTATGCAAATGCGATGCACATGATGACATGATATGAGATGCATGACATGGAAAAAAAGAAAAACGAAGACAAAACCCAACCACAAGGGAATATCATAACTTAGGGCCGAAAATGGCAAGAGTTGGAATACAAATATGGCAAGTTACATATGGGACATTACACTATGGTAGCATTAACAGTATTTAAGAAGGGTCTACCAAATATAATGGGACAAAAGCTATCTTGTGGTGAACCAAGAACAAGAAAATCAGCAGGATATTTAGTTCTCCCACATAAGACTTCAACATCTCTAACAATTCCCATTGGTGAAATATTATCTCTATTGGCAAGTTTAATTGTGACATCAATATCTTCCATCTCAGTAGGTGCAATATCATGCATAACTTCTTGGTATAAGGAATAAGGTATTGCACTAGCACTAGTACCCATATCACATAAGCCATGATAACAATGATCTCCTATTTTAACAGAAATAACAGGCATGCCTACCACAGGTCTAGGTTTATCTTTATCACGGGGTTTAGCAATTCTAGCAGTTTCATTACAGAAATAAGTAACATGCCCATCTATATTATCAGACAAAAGATCTTTAACAATAGCAATATTAGGTTCAACTTTAACTTGCTCAGGAGGTGTATATGTTTTAATATTGCTTTTACAAACTACAGTTGAAGCTTTAGCATGATCCTTTATCCTAACAGGGAAAGGTGGTTTCTCAACATAAGAAGTAGGAACAATAGGATCATTATAAGTAATAGTCTTTTCTTCAATTTTAATAGGTGCAGCTAATTTTACTTCTATGGGAGGATGATATTTGAACCACTTCTCTTTGGGGAGATCAACATAAGCAGCAAATGATTCACAGAAAGAAGCTACTATCTCAGAGTCAAGTCCATATTTAGTGCTAAATTTACGAAAAATATCGGTATCCATAAAAGATTTAACACAATCAAAACTAGGTGTCATACCTAACTCCTTACCATTGTCGAGGTCCCAATCTTCAGAGTTGCGTTTAATTCTTTCCAATAAATCCCATTTGAATTCAATAGTCTTCATCATAAAAGAGCCATCACAAGAAGTATCAAGCATGGTGCGATTGTTACCAGAAAGTCGAGCATAATTTTTTTGAATAATCATTTCTCTTGAGAGCTCATGATTGGGGCATGAATATAACATTGATTTAAGCCTCCCCCAAGCTTGAGCGATGCTTTCTCCTTCACGAGGCCAAAAATTATATATATAATTGCGATCATGATGAACAAGATGCATAGGATAAAACTTCTGATGAAATTCCAATTTTAATCGTTTGTAATTCCAAGACCTCATATCATCACATAGCCTATACCATGTCGATGCATCTCCCCTCAAAGATAAGGGGAAGACCTTCTTCTTAACAACATCTCTGGGTAAACCTGCAAGCTTAAATAATCCACAAACTTCATCCACATATATCAAATGTTCATGAGGATGTTTTGTTCCATCTCCTAAAAAATGATTAGCTAGCAGTTTTTCTATCATACCCGAAGGAACTTCAAAGCAAGCATTTTCATTTTCATATTCATTTTCAGTAGGTTTAGTAGGTTGAGGAGCAACTCTTTGCTCTAATTGTCGGGGTGAAGATACCCCGAACAAGCCCCTCAGAGGATTACCTTCCATTGTAACAAGTGACAGTAAATTTCAGCACACCATATACATTTTTCCCTACCAAATTCCACCTACCAAAGGCGCTTCACTCCCCGGCAACGGTGCCAGAAAAGAGTCTTGATGACCCACAAGTATAGGGGATCTATCGTAGTCCTTTCGATAAGTAAGAGTGTCAAACCCAATGAGGAGCAGAAGGAAATGATAAGCGGTTTCCAGCAAGGTATTCTCTGCAGGTACTGAAATAAGTGGTAACAGATAGTTTTGTGATAAGATAATTTGTAACGAGCAACAAGTAACAAAAGTAAATAAGGTGCAGCAAGGTGGCCCAATCCTTTTTGTAGCAAAGGACAAGCCTGGACAAACTCTTATAAGATGTAAAGCGCTCCCGAGGACACATGGGAATATCGTCAAGCTAGTTTTCATCATGTTCATATGATTTGCGTTTGGTACTTTGATAATTTGGTATGTGGGTGGACCGGTGCTTGGGTACTGTCCTTACTTGGACAAGCATCCCACTTATGATTAACCTCTATTGCAAGCATCCACAACTACAACAAAAGTATTAAGGTAAACCTAACCATAGCATGAAACATATGGATCCAAATCATCCCCTTACGAAGCAACGCATAAACTAGGGTTTAAGCTTCTGTCACTCTAGAAACCCACCATCTACTTATTACTTCCCAATGCCTTCCTCTAGGCCCAAATAATGGTGAAGTGTCATGTAGTCGACGTTCACATAACACCACTAGAGAAGAGACAACATACATCTCATCAAAATATCGAACGAATACCAAATTCACATGACTACTAATAGCAAGACTTCTCCCATGTCCTCAGGAACAAAACTAACTACTCACAAAGCATAAACATGTTCGTAATCAAAGGGGTGTTAATATGCATATAGGATCTGAACATATGATCTTCCACCAATTAAACCAACTAGCATCAACTACAAGTAGTAATTAACACTACTAGCAACCTACTAGCACCAATCCCGGACATGGAGACAAGAATTAGATACAAGAGATGACCTAGGGTTTTGAGATGAGATGGTGTTGATGAAGATGTTGATGGAGATTGCCCTCTCCCAATGAGAGGAGCGTTGGTGATGATGATGGTGATGATTTCCGCCTCCGGGAGGGAAGTTTCCCCAGCAGAACAACTCTACGAGAGCCCTAGATTTGTTCCGCCAAGGTTCCGCCTCGTGGCGGCGAAGTTTCGTCCGAGAAGATGGCTTATGAATGTTTTCCCATCGAAAGACTCCATATAGCAGAAGATGGCCACCGGAGGGCCACCAGGGGGCCCATGAGGTAGGGGGCGCGCCCAGGGGGGTAGGGCGCGCCCCTCACCCTCGTGGGCAGGGTGTGGCCCCCCTGGTGAAGTTCTTGCTCTCAGTATTTTTTATATATTTGGAAAACATCTTCCGTGAAGTTTCAGGACTTTTGGAGCTGTGCAGAATATGTTGGGGATCGTAGCAGAAATTTAAAATTTTCAACGCATCACCAAGATCAATCTATGGAGTCATCTAGCAACGAGGGGAAGAGGAGTGCATCTACATACCCTTGTAGATCGCAAGCGGAAGCGTTCAAGAGAACGGGGATGAAAGGAGTCGTACTCGTCGTGATCCAAATCACCGATGATCCTAGCACCGAACGGACGGCACCACCGCGTTCAACACACGTATGGAGCGAGGACGTCTCCCGTACCTTGATCCAGCAAGGAGGAGGGAGAGGTTGAGGAAGAGGGCTCCAACAGCAGCACGACGGCGTGGTGGTGGTGGAGCAGCAGTACTCCGGCAGGGCTTCGCCAAGCTCTTGCGGAGGAGGAGAGGTGTTGGGGAGGGGAGGGGCTGCGCCTTGGAGGTCGTGTGCAGCCCTCCCCTTGCCTCTCTATATATAGGGGAAGGAGGAATGGGGGCCGGCCCCCTCTAGATGAGATCTAGAGGGGCCGACGGCCAAGGGGGAGGGGGCTTGCCCCCCAAGCAAGGGAGGCGCCCCCCTTAGGGTTTCCCCCCAACCCTAGGCCCATGGGAGGATGCGCCCAGCCCATGTAGGGCTGGTTCCCTTTCCTCTACGGCCCATTAGGCCCTCCGAGAGAGGTGGCCCCTCCCAGTGGACCCCCGGAACCCCTCCGGTGGACCCGGTACAATACCGATATGCCCCCAAACCTTTCCGGTGACCGTATGACAACTTCCTACATATAAATCTTCACCTCCAGACCATTCCGGAACTCCTCGTGACATCCGGGATCTCATCCGGGACTCCGAACAACATTCGGTAATCACATACAAGTCTTCCTAATAACCCTAGCGTCATCGAACCTTAAGTGTGTAGACCCTACGGGTTCGGGAACCATGCAGACATGACCGAGACAACTCTCCGGCCAATAACCAACAACGGGATCTGGATACCCATGTTGACTCCCAAATGTTCCACGATGATCTCATCGGATGAACCACGATGTCGAGGATTCAAGCAATCCCGTATACAATTCCCTTTGTCAATCGGTACGTTACTTGCCCGAGATTCGATCGTCGGTATCCCAATACCTTGTTCAATCTCGTTACCGGCAAGTCACTTTACTCATTCCGTAATGCATGATCCTATGACCAACTACTTAGTCACACTGAGCTCATTATGATGATGCATTACCGAGTGGGCCCAGAGATACCTCCCCGTCATATGGAGTGACAAATCCTAGTCTCGATTCATGCCAACCCAACAGACACTTTCGGAGACACCTGTAGTGCACCTTTATAGCCACCCAGTTATGTTGTGACATTTGGTACACCCAAAGCACTCCTACGGTATCCGGGAGTTGCACAATCTCATGGTCTAAGGAAATGATACTTGACACTTAGAAAAGCTCTAGCAGACGAACTACACGGTCTTGTGCTATGCTTAGGATTGGGTCTTGTCCATCACATCATTCTCCTAATGATGT
Source organism: Triticum dicoccoides (assembly GCF_002162155.2). NCBI lineage: Eukaryota > Viridiplantae > Streptophyta > Magnoliopsida > Poales > Poaceae > Triticum > Triticum dicoccoides. The sequence continues at coordinate 608,232,991 of NC_041386.1, forward strand.
GATCCCGTTACCAATGACATCCAATGTCCATGGTCAGGAAACCGTAACCATCTATTGATCAACGAGCTAGTCAACTAGAGGCTCACTAGGTACATGTTGTGGTCTATGTATTCACACATATATTGTGATTTCCAGATAACACAATTATAGCATGAACAATAGACAATTATCATGAACAAGGAAATATAATAATAACCATTTTATTATTGCCTCTAGGGCATATTTCCAACAGTCGCCCACTTGCACTAGAGTCAATAATCTAGTTACACTGTGATGAATCGAACACCCATAGAGTTCTGGTGTTGATCATGTTTTGCTCGAGGAAGAGGTTTAGTCAATAGATCTACGACATTCAGGTCCGTATGCACTTTACAAATATCTATGTCTCCATTTTGAACATTTTCACGAATGGAGTTGAAGCGAGGCTTGATATGCCTAGTCTTCCTGTGAAACCTGGGCTCCTTGGCAAGGGCAATAGCTCCAGTGTTGTCACAGAAGAGAGTCGTCGGGCCTGACGCATTGGGAATAACTCCTAGGTCGGTAATGAACTCCTTCACCCAGATTGCTTCTTGTGCTGCCTCCGATGCTGCCATGTACTCCGCTTCACCTCTAGATCCTGCCATGACGCTTTGCTTGCAACTGCACCAGTTGACTGCCCCACCATTCAAAATATACATGTGTCCGGTTTGTGACTTAGAGTCATCCAGATCTGTGTCGAAGCTAGCATCGACGTAACCCTTTACGACGAGCCCTTCGTCACCTCCATAAACGAGAAACATATCCTTAGTCCTTTTCAGGTACTTCCGGATATTCTTGACCGCTGTCCAGTGTTCCATGCCGGGATTACTTTGGTACCTTCCTACCAAACTTACGGCAAGGTTTACATCAGGTCTGGTACATAGCATGGCATACATAATAGACCCTATGGCCGAGGCATAGGGGACGACATTCATCTTTTCTCTATCTTCTGTCGTGGTCGGGCATTGAGCCGTGCTCAATCTCGTACCTTGCAACACAGGCAAGAACCCCTTCTTTGACTGATCCATATTGAACTTCTTCAATATCTTGTCAAGGTACGTACTCCGTGAAAGACCAATGAGGCGTCTCGATCTATCTCTATAGATCTTGATGCCTAATATATAAGAAGCTTCTCCAAGATCCTTCATTGAAAAACACTTGTTCAAGTAAGCCTTTATGCTTTCCAAGAATTCTATATCATTTCCCATCAATAGTATGTCATCCACATATAATATGAGAAATGCTACAGAGCTCCCACTCACTTTCTTGTAAACACAGGCTTCTCGATAAGTCTGCGTAAACCCAAACGCTTTGATAATCTCATCAAATCAAATGTTCCAACTCCAAGATGCTTGCACCAGCCCATAGATTGAGCATTGGAGCTTGCACACCTTGTCAGCATTCTTAGGATCGACAAAACCTTCCGGCTGCATCATATACAATTCTTCCTTAAGGAAATCATTAAGGAATGTCGTTTTGACGTCCATTTGCCATATCTCATAATCATAGAATGCGGCAATTGCTAACATGATTCGGATGGACTTCAGCTTCGCTACGGGTGAGAAAGTCTCATCGTAGTCAACCCCTTGAACTTGTCGATAACCCTTAGCGACAAGCCGAGCCTTATAGATGGTCACATTACCATCCGCGTCTATCTTCTTCTTAAAGATCCATTTATTTTCTATGGCTCGCCGATCAACAGGCAAGTCAGTCAAAGTCCATACTTCATTTTCATACATGGATCCTATCTCGGATTTCATGGCTTCCAACCATTTGTCGGAATCTGGGCCCGCCATCGCTTCTTCATAGTTTGAAGGTTCACCATTGTCCAACAACATGATTTCCAGGACAGGGTTGCCGTACCACTCTGGTGCGGAACGTGTCCTTGTGGACCTACGAAGTTCAGTAGCAACTTCATCTGAAGTTTCGTGATCATCATCATTAACTTCCTCTCTAGTCGGTGCAGACACCTCAGGAACATTTTCCTGAGCTGCGCCACTCTCCAATTCAAGAGGCAATACTTCATCAAGTTCTACTTTCCTCCCACTTACTTCTTTCGAGAGAAACTCTTTCTCTAGAAAGGATCCATTCTTGGCAACAAAGATCTTGCCTTCGGATCTGAGGTAGAAGGTATACCCAATAGTTTCTTTAGGGTATCCTATGAAGACACATTTTTCCGATTTGGGTTCGAGCTTTTCAGGTTGAAGTTTCTTCACGTAAGCATCGCATCCCAAAACTTTTAGAAATGACAGCTTAGGTTTCTTCCCAAACCATAATTCATACGGTGTCGTCTCAACGGATTTCAATGGAGCCCTATTTAAAGTGAATGCGGCAGTCTCTAAAGCATAGCCCCAAAATGACAGCGGTAGATTGGTAAGAGACATCATAGATCGCACCATATCTAATAGAGTGCGATTATGATGTTCGGACACACCATTACGCTGAGGTGTTCCAGGCGGCGTGAGCTGTGAAACTATTCCACATTTCCTTAAGTGCGTGCCAAATTCATGACACAAATATTCTCCCCCACGATCTGATCGCAAGAACTTGATTTTCCTGTCACGTTGATTCTCAACCTCACTCTGAAATTCCTTGAACTTTTCAAAGGTCTCAGACTTGTGTTTCATTAAGTAGACATACCCATATCTACTCAAGTCATCAGTGAGGGTGAGAACATAATGATAGCCACCGCGAGCCTCAACACTCATTGGACTGCACACATCAGTATGTATGATTTCCAATAAGTTGGTTGCTCGCTCCATTGTTCCGGAGAACGGAGTCTTGGTCATTTTGCCCATGAGGCATGGTTCGCACGTGTCAAATGATCCATAATCAAGAGACTCCAAAAGTCCATCTGCATGGAGTTTCTTCATGCGTTTGACACCAATGTGACCAAGGCGGCAGTGCCACAAGTATGTGGGACTATCATTATCAACCTTACATCTTTTGGTATTCACACTATGAATATGTGTAACATCATGCTCGAGATTAAATAAGAATAAACCATTGACCAGCGGGGCATGACCATAAAACATATCTCTCATATAAATAGAACAACCATTATTCTCGGATTTAAATGAGTAGCCATATCGTATTAAACGAGATCCTGATACAATGTTCATGCTCAAAGCTGGCACTAAATAACAATTATTGAGGTTTAAAACTAATCCCGAAGGTAAATGTAGAGGTAGTGTGCCGACGGCGATCACATTGACCTTGGAACCATTCCCGACGCGCATCGTCACCTCGTCCTTCGCCAGTCTCCGCTTATTCCGCAGCTCCTGTTTTGAGTTACAAATATGAGCAACCGCACCAGTATCAAATACCCATGAGCTACTACGAGTACTGGTAAGGTACACATCAATAACATGTATATCACATATACCTTTGGTGTTGCCGGCCTTCTTGTCCGCTAAGTACTTGGGGCAGTTCCGCTTCTAGTGACCACTTCCCTTGCAATAAAAACACTCAGTCTCGGGCTTGGGTCCATTCTTTGGCTTCCTCCTGGCAGCTTTCTTACTGGGCGCGGCAACTCCCTTGCCGTCCTTCTTGAAGTTCTTTTTACCCTTGCCTTTCTTGAACTTAGTGGTTTTATTCACCATCAAGACTTGATGTTCCTTTTTGATTTCCACCTCCGCTGATTTCAGCATTGAATATACCTCAGGAATGGTCTTTTCCATCCCCTGCATATTGAAGTTCATCACAAAGCTCTTGTAGCTAGGTGGGAGCGACTGAAGGATTCTGTCAATGACCGCATCATCCGGGAGATTAACTCCCAGCTGAGACAAGCGATTGTGCAACCCAGACATTTTGAGTATGTGCTCGCTCACGGAACTATTCTCCTCCATCTTACAACTGTAGAACTTGTCAGAGACTTCATATCTCTCGAGCTGGGCATGAGCTTGAAAAACCATTTTCAGCTCTTGGAACATCCCATATGCTCCGTGTTGCTCAAAACGCTTCTGGAGCCCCGGTTCTAAGTTGTAAAGCATGCCACACTGAACCAGGGAGTAATCATCAGCACAGGACTGCCAAGCGTTCATAACGTCTTGGTTTGCTGGGGGTGGTGCTTCACCTAGCGGTGCTTCAAGGACATATGCTTTCTTGGCAGCTATGAGGATGATCCTCAAGTTCCGGACCCAGTCCGTATAGTTGCTACCATCGTCTTTCAGCTTGGTTTTCTATAGGAACGCGTTGAAGTTGAGGACAACATTAGCGTGGGCCATTTGATCTACAAGACATATTGTAAAGATTTTAGACTAAGTTCATGATAATTAAGTTCATCTAATCAAATTATTTAATGAACTCCCACTCAGATAGACATCCCTCTAGTCATCTAAGTGATACATGATCCAATTCAACTAGGCCGTGTCCGATCATCACGTGAGATGGACTAGTCATCATCGGTGAACATCTTCATGTTGATCATATCTTCTACACGACTCATGTTCGACCTTTCGGTCTTCCGTGTTCCGAGGCCATGTCTGTACATGCTAGGCTCGTCAAGTCAACCTAAGTGTTTTGCGTGTGTAAATCTGGCTTACACCCGTTGTATGCGAATGTTAGAACCTATCACACCCGATCATCACGTGGTGCTGCGGAACAACGGACCTTAGCAACGGCGCACAGTTAGGGGGAACACTTTCTTGAAATTATTGCGAGTGATCATCTTATTTATGCTACCGTCGTTCTAAGCAAATAAGATGTAAAACATGATAAACATCACATGCAATCAAATAGTGACATGATATGGCCAATATCATTTTGCTCCTTTTGATCTCCATCTTCGGGGCGCCATGATCATCGTCGCCACCGGCATGACACCATGATCTCCATCATCGTGTCTTCATGAAGTTGTCTCGTCAACTATTACTTCTACTACTATGGCTAACGGTTAGCGATAAAGTATAGTAATTACATGACGTATAAGTTGACACGTAGGTCATAAATGAATTAAGAAAACTCCTACGGCTCCTGCCGGTTGTCATACTCATCGACATGCAAGTCGTGATTCCTATTGCAAGAACATGATCAATCTCATACATCACATATATCATTCATCACATCCTTTTGGACATATCACATCACACGACATATGCTGCAAAAACAAGTTAGACGTCCTCTAATTGTTGTTGCAAGTTTTTACGTGGCTGCTATAGGTTTCTAGCAAGAACGTTTCTTACCTATGCCAAAAACACAACGTGATATGCCAATTTCTATTTACCATTCATAAGGACCCTTTTCACTGAATCCGATCCGACTAAAGTGGGAGAGACAGACACCCGCTAGCCACCTTATGCAACTAGTGCATGCCAGTCGGTGGAACCAGTCTCATGTAAGCGTACGTGTAAGGTCGGTCCGGGCCGCTTCATCCCACGGTGTCGCCGAATCAAGATAAGAATAGTAATGGCAAGTAAATTCACAAAATCACGCCCACAACAACTTGTGTTCTACTCGTGCATAGAAACTACGCATAGACCTAGCTCATTATGCCACTGTTGGGGATCGTAGCAGAAATTTAAAATTTTCTACGCATCACCAAGATCAATCTATGGAGTCAGCTAGCAACGAGGGGAAGAGGATTGCATCTACATACCCTTTTAGATCGCGAGCGGAAGCGTTCAAGAGAACGGGGATGAAAGGAGACGTACTCGTCGTGATCCAAATCACCGATGATCCTAGAGCCGAACGGATGGCACCTCCGCGTTCAACACACGTACGGAGCGAGGACATCTCCCACGCCTTGATCCAGCAAGGAGGAGGGCGAGGTTGAGGAAGAGGGCTCCAACAGCAGCACGACGGTGTGGTGGTGGTGGAGCAGCAGCACTCCAGCAGGGCTTCGTCAAGCTCTTGCGGAAGAGGAGAGGTGTTGGGGAGGGGAGGGGCTGCGCCTTGGATGTCGTGTACAGCCCTCCCCTTGCCCCTCTATATATAGGGGAAGGAGGAAGGGGGGCCGGCCCCCTCTAGATGAGATCTAGAGGGGGGGCGGCGGCCAAGGGGGTGGGGGCTTGCCCCCCAAGCAAGGGGGGCACCCCCCTTAGGGTTTCCCCCCAACCCTAGGCGCATGGGCCCATGGGGGGATGCGCCTAGCCCATGTAGGGCTGGTTCCCTTTCCTCTACGGCCCATTAGGCCCTCCGAGAGAGGTGGCCCCTCCCAGTGGCCCCGGTACAAATCCGATATGCCCCCAAACCTTTTCGGTGACCGTATGACAACTTCCTACATATAAATCTTCACCTCCGGACCATTCCGGAACTCCTAGTGACATCTGGGATCTCATCCGGGACTCCGAACAACATTTGGTAATCACATACAAGTCTTCCTAATAACCCTAGCGTCATTGAACCTTAAGTGTGTAGACCCTACGGGTTCGGGAACCATGCAGACATGACCGAGACAACTCTCCGGCCAATAACCAACACCAGGATCTGGATACCCATGTTGACTCCCACATGTTCCACGATGATCTCATCGGATGAACCACGATGTCGAGGATTCAAGCAATCCCGTAGACAATTCCCTTTGTCATTCTGTACGTTACTTGCCCGAGATTCGATCGTCGGTATCCCAATACCTCGTTCAATCTCGTTACCGGCAAGTCACTTTAGTCGTTCCGTAATGCATGATCCCGTGACCAACTACTTAGTCACACTGAGCTCATTATGATGATGCATTACCGAGTGGGCCCAGAGATACCTCTCCGTCATACGGAGTGACAAATCCCAGTCTCGATTCATGCCAACCCAACAGACACTTTCGGAGACACCTGTAGTGCACCTTTATAGCCACCCAGTTATGTTGTGACGTTTGGTACACCCAAAGCACTCCTACGGTATCTAGGAGTTGCACAATCTCATGGTCTAAGGAATTGATACTTGACACTTAGAAAAGCTCTAGCAGACGAACTACATGATCTTGTGATATGCTTAGGATTGGGTCTTGTCCATCACATCATTCTCCTAATGATGTGATCCCGTTATCAATGACATCCAATGTCCATGGTCAGGAAACCGTAACTATCTATTGATCAACGAGCTAGTCAACTAGAGGCTCACTAGGGACATGTTGTGGTCTATGTATTCACACATGTATTACAATTTCCGGATAACACAATTATAGCATGAACAATAGACAATTATCATGAACAAGGAAATATAATAATAACCATTTTATTATTGCCTCTAGGGCATATTTCCAACAAAATAGGTCTCTAATATTTGCTCCTTTTCCAGCCCAGAATCCCAGCTGTCGGCATTCTCCCTCTTTATGTAAACCTTGTAAAATAAGAGAGAATAGGCATAAGTATTGTGACATAATGTGTAATAACAGCCCATAATGCAATAAATGTTGATATAAAAACATGATGCAAAATGGACGTATCATGCCCCCCTGCCCCCGTATATAATGGAGCAAGGGGGGTGCGGCCGGCCAGGAGAGGGGCGCGCCAGGAGGAGTTCGACCCCCACTACTCCCACCGGGAGTAGGACTCCCACCCTTTTCCTATTTGGATTAGGACTTGGGGGGAAAGAGGTGGAGGTGAAGAAGGAAAGGGGGGATGCCGCCCCCCTCTCCTTGTCGTATTCGGACTAGGGGGGAGGGGCGCACGGCCCTTGCCCTGGCCGCCTCTCCTCTCTTCCACTAAGGCCCACTATGGCCCATTAACCTCCCGGGGGGTTCCGGTAACCTCCCGGTACTCCGATAAAATCCCGATTTCACACGGAACACTTCTGATATCCAAACATAGGCTTCCAATATATCAATCTTCATGTCTCAACCATTTCGAGACTCCTCATTATGTCCGTGATCACATCTGGGACTCCGAACAACCTTCGGTACATCAAAATATATAAACTCATAATATAACTATCATCGAAATGTTAAGCGTGCGGACCCTACGGGTTCGAGAACTATGTAGACATGACCGAGACACGTCTCCAGTCAATAACCAATAGCGGAACCTAGATGCTCATATTGGCTCCCACATATTCTACGAAGATCTTTATCGGTCAGACCGCATAACAACATACGGTGTTCCCTTTGTCATCGGTATGTTACTTGCCCGAGATTCGATCGTCAGTATTTCAATACCTAGTTCAATCTCGTTACTAGCAAGTCTCTTTACTCATCCGTAATACATCATTTCGCAACTAACTCATTAGTTGCAATGCTTGCAAGGCTTAAGTGATGTGCATTACCGAGAGGGCCTAGAGATACCTCTCCGACAATCGGAGTGACAAATCTTAATCTCAAAATACGCCAACCCAATAAGTACCTTCGGAGACACCTGTAGAGCACCTTTATAATCACCCAGTTACATTGTGACATTTGGTAGCACACAAAGTGTTCCTCCGGTAAACGGGAGTTGCATAATCTCATAGTCATAGGAACATGTATAAGTCATGAAGAAAGCAATAGCAACATACTAAACGATCGAGTGCTAAGCTAACAGAATGGGTCAAGTCAATCACATCATTCTCCTAATGATATGATCCCGTTAATCAAATGACAACCCATGTCAATGGCTAAGAAACTTAACCATCTTTGATCAACGAGCTAGTAAAGTAGAGGCATACTAGTGACATACTATTTGTCTATGTATTCACACATGTATTATGTTTCCGGTTAATAAAATTCTAGCATGAATAATAAACATTTATCATGATATAAGGAAATAAATAATAAATTTATTATTGCCTCTAGGGCATATTTCCTTCAGTCTCCCACTTGCACTAGAGTCAATAATCTAGATTACAAAGTAATGATTCTAACACCCATGGAGCCTTGGTGCTGATCATGTTTTGCTCTTGGAAGAGGCTTAGTCAACGGGCCTGCAACATTTAGATCCATATGTATCTTGCAAATTTCTATGTCTCCCACCTGGACTAAATCCCGGATGGAATTGAAGCGTCTCTTGATGTGTTTGGTTCTCTTGTGAAATATGGATTCCTTCGCCAAGGCAATTGCACCAGTATTGTCACAAAAGATTTTCATTGGACCCGATGCACTAGGTATGACACGTAGATTGGATATGAACTCCTTCATTTCCTGCTTCCGAAGCAGCTATGTATTCCGCTTCACACGTAGATCCCACCACGACGCTTTGTTTAGAACTGCACCAACAGACAGCTCTACCGTTTAGTGTAAACACGTATCCGGTTTGCGATTTAGAATTGTCTGGATCAGTGTCAAAGCTTGCATCAACGTAACCATTTACGATGAGCTCTTTGTCACCTCCATAAATGAGAAACATATCCTTAGTCCTTTCCAGGTATTTCAGGATGTTCTTGACCGTTGTCCAGTGATCCACTCCTGGATTACTTTGATACCTCCCTGCTAGACTTATAGCAAGGCACAGATCAGGTCTGGTACACAGCATTGCATACATGATAGAGCCTATGGCTGAAGCATAGGGAACATCTTTCATTTTCTCTCTATCTTCTGCAGTGGTCGGGCATTGAGTCTTACTCAACTTCACACCTTGTAACACAGGCAAGAACCCTTTCTTTGCTTGATCTATTTTGAACTTCTTCAAAACTTTGTCAAGGTATGTGCTTTGTGAAAGTCCAATTAAGTGTCTTGATCTATCTCTATAGATCTTGATGCCCAATATATAAGCAGCTTCACCGAGGTCTTTCATTGAAAAACTCTTATTCAAGTATCCCTTTATGCTATCCATAAATTCTATATCATTTCCAATCAACAATATGTCATCCACATATGATATCAAAAATGCTACAGAGCTCCCACTCACTTTCTTGTAAATACAGGCTTCTCCAAAAGTCTGTACAAAACCAAATGCTTTGATCACACTATCAAAGCGTTTATTCCAACTCCGAGAAGCTTGCACCAGTCCATAAATGGATCGCTAGAGCTTGCATACTTTGTTAGCTCCCTTTGGATCAACAAAACCTTTCGGTTGCATCATATACAACTCTTCTTCCAGAAATCCATTCAGGAATGCAGTTTTGACATCCATTTGCCAAATTTCATATTCATAAAATGCGGCAATTGCTAACATGATTCAGATAGACTTAAGCATCGCTACGGGTGAGAAGGTCTCATCATAGTCAACCCTTGAACTTGTTGAAAACCTTTCGCAACAAGTCGAGCTTTATAGACAGTAACATTACCGTCAGTGTCAGTCTTCTTCTTGAAGATGCATTTATTCTAAATTGCTTGGCGATCATCGGGCAAGTCAACGAAAGTCCACACTTTGTTCTCATACATGGATGCCATCTCAGATTTCATGGCCTCAAGACATTTCGCGGAATCTGGACTCACCATCGCTTCTTCATAGTTCGTAGGTTCGTCATGGTCTAGTAACATAACTTCCAGAACAGGATTACCGTACCACTCTGGTGCGAATCTTACTCTGGTTGACCTACGAGGTTCAGTAACAACTTGATCTGAAGTTTCATGATCATCATCATTAAATTCCTCACTAAATGGTGTAGGTGTCGTAGAAACCGGTTTCTGTGATGAACTACTTTCCAATAAGGGAGCAGGTACAGTTAGGGCTGGGCGTTCGGTATAAACCGAAAATTCGGTTTCTACCGTTCAGTGTTTATGAAATTTCGGTTTGTAAAACTGGAAACCGAAAATGTTAGCTAAAACAAGCTAGCCGAAAATTCGGCTAACCGAATATTCGGTGCGGTTTTCGGTTTTGTACCGATGTACCATGCCAAGTATTTGTGCTAGGATTTTAGAAGTGGCACCCTCTTATATAGGCAGCAGATCTGAATCATCACGTCCGTCTGGCGAGGTGGGACTAAAGGATTTGATGCCTGGTCGGCTGTGCGCGCGTGACTATCGGGAGACGTTGCAGAGATGGGCCTTGCAACTTTGCATGAACTTTGGTCAAGTAGGCCCATGTGATGTGCACGATGCATTGGTGGCCAATGGTGGGCGCGTGCGCACGTGACTATCGGGAGACGTTGTTGCGCGCTTGTGCCTGCATGTGCGTCGTTTCTTAAGCTGATTAAGGTTTCTTTGGTTTTTGTTCGGTTAACCGAGAAGAAAACCGAACCAACCGAATTCTGTTCGGTTAGTGCACTTGAAAACCGAATTTTGTTGTGACATGAGAAAAAACCGAAAATTCGGTTTATTCGGTTTCGGCATCGGTTCGGTTTTCGGTTTGTCGGTTTTTATGCCCACCCCTAGGTACAGTTACCTCATCAAGTTCTACTTTCCACCCACTCATTTCTTTCGAGATAAACTCCTTCTCCAGAAAGATTCCGAATTTAGCAACAAAAGTCTTGCCTACGGATCTGTGATAGAAGGTGTACCCAACAGTCTCCTTTGGGTATCCTATGAAGACACATTTCTCTGATTTGGGTTCGAGCTTATTAGGTTGAAGTTTTTTCACATAAGCATCGTAGCCCCAAACTTTCAGAAACGACAACTTTGGTTTCTTGCCAAACCACAGTTCATAAGGCGTCGTCTCAACGGATTTCGATGGTGCCCAATTTAACGTGAATGCGGCCGTCTCTAAAGCATAACCCCAAAACGATAGCAGTAAATCGGTAAGAGACATCATAGATCGTACCATATCTAGTAAAGTACGATTACGACATTCGGACACACCATTACGTTGTGGTGTTCCGGGTGGCGTGAGTTGCGAAACTATTCCGCATTGTTTCAAATGAAGACCAAACTCATACTCAAATATTCTCCTCCACGATCAGATCGTAGAAACTTTATTTTCTTGTTACGATGATTTTCAACTTCACTCTGAAATTCTTTGAACTTTTCAAATGTTTCAGACTTATGTTTCATTAAGTAGATATACCCATATCTGCTTAAATCATCTGTGAAGGTGAGAAAATAATGATATCCACCACGAGCCTCAACATTCATCGGACCACGTACATCTGTATGTTTGATTTCCAACAAATCTGTTGCTCTCTCCATAGTTTCGGAGAACGACGTTTTAGTCATCTTGCCCATGAGGCATGGTTCGCAAGTACCAAGTGATTCATAATCAAGTGATTCCAAAAGTCCATCAGTATGGAGCTTCTTCATGTGCTTTACACCGATATGACCTAAACGACAGTGCTACAAATAAGTTGCACTATCATTATCAACTCTGCATCTTTTGGCCTCAATATTATGAATATGTGTATCACTACTATCGAGATTCAACAAAAATAGACCACTCTTCAAGGGTGCATGACCATAAAAGATATTACTCATATAAATAGAACAACCATTGTTCTCTGATTTAAATGAATAACTGTCTCGCATCAAACAAGATCCAGATATAATGTTCATGCTCAACGCTGGAACCAAATAACAATTATTTAGGTCTAATACTAATCCCGAAGGTAGATGTAGAGGTAGTGTGTCGACTGCGATCACATCGACTTTGGTACTATTTCCCACGCGCATTGTCACCTCGTCCTTAGCCAATCTTCGCTTAATCTGTAGCCCCTGTTTCGAGTTGCAAATATTAGCAACATAACTAGTATCAAATACCCAGGTGCTATTGCGAGCATTAGTAAGGTACACATCAATAACATGTATATCACATATACCTTTGTTCACCTTGCCATCTTTCTTATCCGCCAAATACTTGGGGCAGTTCCGCTTCCAGTGACCAGTCTGCTTGCAGTAGAAGCACTCAGTCTCAGGCTTAGGTCTAGACTTGCGTTTCTTCTCCTGAGCAACAACTTGCTTGTTGTTCTTCTTGAAGTTCCCCTTCTTCTTCCCTTTGCCCTTTTTCTTGAAACTGGTGGTCTTATTAACCATCAACACTTGATGCTCCTTTTTGATTTCTACCTCCGCAGCCTTTAGCATTGCGAATAGCTCGGGAATTGTCTTATCCATCCCTTGCATGTTATAGTTCATCACAAAGCTCTTGTAGCTTGGTGGCAGTGATTGAAGAATTCTGTCAATGACGCTATCATCCGGAAGATTAACTCCCAGTTGAATCAAGTGATTGCAGTACCCAGACATCTTGAGTATATGCTCACTCACAGAACTATTCTCCTCCATCTTGCAGCTGTAGAACTTATTGGAGACTTCATATCTCTCAATCCGGGCATTCTTTTGAAATATTAACTTCAACTCCTGGAACATCTCATATGATCCATGATGTTCAAAACGTCGTTGAAGTCCCGGTTCTAAGACGTAAAGCATGGCACATTGAACTATCGAGTAGTCATCAGCTTTGCTCTGCCAGACGTTCTTAACGTCGTCAGTTGCATCAGCAGCAGGCCTGGCACCCAGCGGTGCTTCCAGGACGTAATTCTTCTGTGCAGCAATGAGGATAATCCTCAAGTTACGGACCCAGTCCGTGTAATTGCTACCATCATCTTTCAACTTTGCTTTCTCAAGGAACACATTAAAATTCAACGGAACTACAGCACGGGACATCTATCTACAATCAACATAGACAAGAAAGATACTATCAAGTACTAAGTTCATGATAAATTTAAGTTCAATTAATCATATTACTTAAGAACTCCCACTTAGATAGACATCCCTCTAATCCTCTAAGTGATCACGTGATCCAAATCAACTAAACCATGTCCGATCATCACGTGAGATGGAGTAGTTTCAATGGTGAACATCACTATGTTGATCATATCTACTATATGATTCACGCTCGACCTTTCGATCTCCGTGTTCCGAGGCCATATCTGTTATATGCTAGGCTCGTCAATTTAACCTGAGTATTCAACGTGTGCAACTATTTTGCACCCGTTGTATTTGAATGTAGAGCCTATCACACCCGATCATCACGTGGTGTCTCAGCACGAAGAATTTTCGCAACGGTGCATACTCAGGGAGAAAACTTATACTTTGATAATTTAGTGAGGGATCATCTTATAATGCTACCGTCAATCAAAGCAAGATAAGATGCATAAAAGATAAACATCACATGCAATCAATATAAGTTATATGATATGGCCATCATCATCTTGTGCTTGTGATCTCCATCTCTGAAGCACCGTCATGATCACCATCGTCACCGGCGCGACACATTGATCCCCATCGTAGCATCGTTGTCATCTCGCCAATCTTATGCTTCTACGACTATCGCTACCGCTTAGTGATAAAGTAAAGCATTACAGGGCGACTGCATTGCATACAATAAAGTGACAACCATAAGGCTCCTGCCAGTTACCGATAACTCGGTTACAAAACATGATCATCTCATATAATAAAATTTAGCATCATGTCTTGACCATATCACATCACAACATGCCCTGCAAAAACAAGTTAGACATCCTCTACTTTGTTGTTGCAAATTTTACGTGGATGCTACGGGCTTAGCAAGAACCGTTCTTACCTACGCATCAAAACCACAACGATAGTTTGTCAAGTTGGTGTTGTTTTAATTAACCTTCACAAGGACCAGGCATAGCCACACTCGGTTCAACTAAAGTTGGAGAAACTGACACCCGGCAGCCACCTGTGTGCAAAGCACGTCGGTAGAACCAGTCTCGCGTAAGCATACGCGTAATGTCATTCCGGGCCGCTTCATCCAACAATACCGCCGAACCAAAGTATGACATGCTAGTAAGCAGTATGACTTATATCGCCCACAACTCACTTGTGTTCTACTCGTGCATATGACATCTACGCATAAAACCTGGCTCGGATGCCACTGTTGGGGAACGTAGTACTTTCAAAAAAAATTCTACGCACACACAAGATCATGGTGATGCATAGCAACGAGAGGGGAGAGTGTTGTCCATGTACCCTCGTAGACCGAAAGTGGAAGCATTAGCACAACGCGGTTGATGTAGTCGTACGTCTTCACGATCCGACCGATCAAGTACCGAACGCACGGCACCTCCGAGTTCAGCACACGTTCAGCCCGATGACATCCCTTGAACTCCGATCCAACCGAGTGTTGAGGGAGAGTTTCTTCAGCACGACAGCATGGTGACGATGATGATGTTCTACCGACACAGGGCTTCGCTTAAGCACTGCTACAGTATTTTCGAGGTGGACTATGGTGGAGGGGGGCACCGCACACAGCTAAAAGATCAAACGATCAATTGTTGTGTCTCTAGGGTGCCCCCCTGCCCCCGTATATAAAGGAGCAAGGGGGGTGCGGCCGGCCAGGAGAGGGGCGCGCCAGTAGGAGTCCTACTCCCATCGGGAGTAGGACTCCCTCCCTTTTCCTAGTTGGATTAGGACTTGGGGGGAAAGAGGTGGAGGAGAAGAAGGAAAGGGGGAGGGCCGCGCGGCCCTTGCCCTGGCCGCCTCTCCTCTCTTCCACTAAGGCCCACTATGGCCCATTAACCTTCCGGGGGGTTCCGGTAACCTCCCGGTACTCCGATAAAATCCCGATTTCACACGGAACACTTCCGATATCCAAACATAGGCTTCCAATATATCAATCTTCATGTCTCGACCATTTCGAGACTCCTTGTTATGTCCGTGATCACTTCCGGGACTCCGAACAACCTTCGGTACATCAAAATATATAAACTCATAATATAACTATCATCGAAATGTTAAGCGTGCGGACCCTACGGGTTCGAGAACTATGTAGACATGACCGAGACACGTCTCCAGTCAATAACCAATAGCGGAACCTAGATGCTCATATTGGCTCCGGTAAAATCCTGATTTCACCCGGAACACTTCCGATATCCAAACATAGGCTTCCAATATATCAATCTTCATGTCTCGACCATTTAGAGACTCCTTGTCATGTCCGTGATCACATCCGGGACTCCGAACAACCTTCGGTACATCAAAACATATAAACTCATAATATAACTGTCATCGAAACGTTAAGCGTGCGGACCCTATGGGTTCGAGAACTATGTAGACATGACCGAGACACGTCTCCAGTCAATAACCAATAGCGGAACCTGGATGCTCATATTGGCTCCCACATATTCTATGAAGATCTTTATCGGTCAGACCGCATAACAACATACGTTGTTCCCTTTGTCATCGGTATGTTACTTGCCCGAGATTCGATCGTCGGTATCTCAATACCTAGTTCAATCTCGTTACCGGCAAGTCTCTTTACTCGTTCCGTAATACACCATTCCGCAACTAACTCATTAGTTGCAATGCTTGCAAGGCTTAAGTGATGTGCATTACCGAGAGGGCCCAGAGATACCTCTCCGACAATCGGAGTGACAAATCCTAATCTCGAAATACGCCAACCCAACAACTACCTTCGGAGACACCTGTAGAGCACCTTTATAATCACCCGGCTACGTTGTGATGTTTGGTAGCACACAAAGTGTTCCTCCGGTAAACGGGAGTTGCATAATCTCATAGTCATAGGAACATGTATAAGTCATGAAGAAAGCAATAGCAACATACTAAATGATTGAGTGCTAAGCTAACGGAATGGGTCAAGTCAATCACATCATTCTCCTAATGATGTGATCCCGTTAATCAAATGACAACCCATGTCAATGTCTAGGAAACTTAACCATCTTTGATCAACGAGCTAGTCAAGTAGAGGCATACTAGTGACATACTGTTTGTCTATGTATTCACACATGTATTACGTTTCCAGTTAATACAATTCTAGCATGAATAATAAACATTTATCATGATATAAGGAAATAAATAATAACTTTATTATTGCCTCTAGGGCATATTTCCTTCAGTCTAATGTCAAAGGATTCAAGAAAACCATGGCTTCATCATTAAGCGAAAGTAACAGGCGCATGATGGTACGAAGCTCTCCAAAGTTATTTTGGAATGGAGTCCCAGATAGGATAATTCGCTTTTTGTTATGAAGTTCAGCAAGATCCTTCTGAATATCGCTATTTGGAAAGTCTTTGCTGAACTTCGTAGCAAAAAGCGGATTATCCTATCCGGGACTCCGTTCCAGAATAACTTTGGAGAGCTTCGTACCATGATGCCCCAGTTACTTCCGGCTAATGATGAAGCCATGGATTTCTTCAATACTATGACACAAGACAACATGACATATAGAACATTACGTAGATGAGATTAGAAAAAAATGGATCAACTTGTGCACATCCATAATGGGGGCATTCTTGATAAATCTCTTATGAATCTTGACCCCCCATCATGTCAAAGTTATCGGGGAGGGGGTATATCGAACCCCCCCCCCTCATGTCGAAGTTATCGGGGAGGGGGTATATCGACAATGACGACATACATACATGAAAAAAATGTTATCGGGGAGGGGTATATCGACCCCCCCCCTCATGTCGAAGTTATCGGGGAGGGGGTATATCGACAACGACGACATACATACATGGAAAAAGTGTTATCGGGGAGGGGGTATATCGACCCCCCCTCATGTGGAAGTTATCGGGGAGGGGGTATATCGACCCCCCCTCATGTTGAATATATGTTTTTTGTGAAATCATATTGAATAAATGTTGAATTCCCGATAGAGTTAGGGGTGTTCTAACACGACACTACACGATATATAGGTGAAGGGGGGATAACATCCGGTATATTGACCCCCCCCCCTCATCTGGTAATGTTCGGGGATAACATCCGGTAATGTTCATATATCATCATATGTCATCATATCATCATCATCATCTACTCCAAAAAAATTGGCATATTCTTTGCATATGAACATACAAACATTTACATATTCTACAATAATATCACCAAAAAAATCTATGAACATAAAATATTCTAAATTTTGCATATGAACATACATACATAAAATTCTCCATTACACAATTCAACTTGAACAAAGGAAAAAAGAAAGAAAAAAATAGGGGTGCGGCCAGAGTGCGGGCGAAATCGGCGTCGGGGCGGGCGGCGGCATTGGGGTTGGGGGGAAGGAGGAGAGGAGGGGCAACGACGAGGTGCGGCTCACAGTTCGCGAGGAGCGGCGGCGAGGTCGGGACAGGGGCGACGATGACAATGGAGACGGTGGACGGGGGCGGGGCAGCCTGGCGGCATCGATGACCTCGGTGTCTTCGGGTGCCAACTGGCGATGAAATGTGAAAAAACACTAAGTGCTGGCTTATATAGCAAAGGCTTTGGTCCCAATTCGTGGCACAAACTGGGACCAATGCCCCCCTTTGGTCCCAGTTCATGCTACCAACGGGGACCAAAGGTCTCTTTTCAGCAACTCAAAGGGCAGGAAGAAGAGACATTTGGTCCCGATTCGTGCCACCAACTGGGACCAAAGGTCTCTTCTTAGCAGCCCAAAGGGCGGGAAGCAGAGACCTTTGGTCCTGGTTCGTGCCACCAACCAGGACCAAAGGTGGGCATTCGTCCCGGTTCGTGGCACCAACCGGGACCAATGGACCGCGCCTGCCAAAGCCGCGGTGCGGTGGGATGTTTAGTCCCACCTCGCTAGTTGAGGAGCGGTCGCACCTGTTTATAAGCATTGACTCACCATCTCTCTCAAACTCCTCTGAACTGCAGGCCTATGGGCCTAATCTCACACTGCTATGCATGTGGGCCTGTTGGGCCTTCTGCGGGTCTGAATCCTGGCCAGCTAGTTGGGTTTCTACTCGTATTCGGGCCGTGGTGGCCGACTAGGTGGCATTTTTCAGTTTTTTTGTTTTCTTTTTTGCTTTTTTTGCAGTTTTCCAGTGATTCTTTTTGCTGTTAGGTCACAAAAATTATAGACTTTATGTTACTGCCATTAATTTTCAAAATTGAATAGTTAAAATTTGAATTCTTTTAAATTAGTGTGAATCACTAGTTTGTGAATAACTTTACTATAAAAATAGATTTTTGAGTGATTCTTTTTCCTGCTATTTAATATTATTGTGTTTTATCATTATATTAAATTTGGTAAATTTTAGGTTATTTTAAATATCTATTTTAATCAACAATAGATTTTGTTATTTTAGTTTGCTATTAAAGTTTCTAACAAAAAATATCTTTATGAAAATTCTTTTTGCCATTAATGTTTTGAACAGAAAATAATTTGATAATTTTAGTTGCATAAATTTTATATAATTTTAGTTTAAAAAATACTAGAAGTTTGTAAAAGCTTTTTAGTTGATTCCTTTTGCTATTAGAGTTTTATAAAAGCTTTTTAGTTGATTCTTTTTGCTATTGAAGAATATTATAATTTTGTTTTAGTTGATCATAATAGAATATTTTAATTGATTATTTTAAGATCATTCTTTTTGCGCTAAATGACCCTGAAATTAAAAAGCACTACAAATGAACTGTTAAAAGGTTGAAAGTTGGTATGGTATCATCATTTCACCCACATAGCATGTGCTAAAAACTTGACAGGGTTACGGCAAAAACTGGATGAACTTCGTGTACAAAACGGGCAATCTCTTTCGAAGTATCAGGGTTTCGGACGAAAACTCATCTGTTCTAAAGGGATTTTTTTAACTTATTTGAACTCCAGACTTTTTGTGTGTTCAAAATGCACCATTCAAAGCCACATCATCAATTTTTAACCCTTTCTGACTTCATTTGTTATTTTTCATGCATTTACTGATTTTTTTTGAGCTATATGACCCTGAAATTGAAAAGCACTGCAAATGAACTCTGAAAAGGTTGAAAGTTGGCATGGTATCATCATTTCACCCACATAGCATGTGCTAAAAGTTGAGAGGGTTACGGCAAAAACTAGATGCACTTCGTGTACAAAACGGACGATCTCTTTCGAAGTATCAGGGTTTCGGACGAAAACTCATCTGTTACAAAGGGATTTCATTTTTTTAACTTATTTGAACTCCAAACTTTTTGTGTGCTCAAAATGCACCATTCAAAGCCACATCATTGGTTTTCAACCCTTTCTAACTTCATTTGTTATTTTTCATGCATTTACTGATTTTTTTAGCTATATGACCCTGAAATTGAAAAGCACTACAAATGAACTCTAAAAAGGTTGAAAGTTGGCATGGTATCATCATTTCACCCACATAGCATGTGCTAAAAACTTGACAGGGTTACGGCAAAAACTGGATGCACTTTGTGTACAAAACTGATAATCTCTTTCAAAGTATCAGGGTTTCGGATGAAAACCCATCTGTTACAAAGGGATTTCATTTTTTGAACTTATTTGAACTCCAGACTTTTTGTGTGTTCAAAATGCACCATTCAAAGCCACATCATCAATTTTCAACCCTTTTTGACTTCATTTGTTATTCTTCATGCATTTACTGATTTTTTTAGCTATATGACCCTGAAATTGAAAAGCACTACAAATGAACTCTGAAATGGTTGAAAGTTGGCATGGTATCATCATTTCACTCACATAGCATGTGCTAAAAAGTTAAGAGGGTTACGGCAAAAACAGGATGCACTTCGTGTACAAAACGGACAATCTCTTTCGAAGTATCAGGGTTTCAGACGAAAACTCATCTGTTACAAAGGGATTTCATTTTTTTAACTTATTTGAACTCCAGACTTTTTGTGTGTTCAAAATGAACCATTCAAAGCCATGTCATCAATTTTCAACCCTTTCTGACTTCATCTGGTATTTTTCATGCATTTACTGATTTTTGTAAGCTAAATGACACTGAAATTGAAAAGCACTACAAATGAACTCTGAAGAGTTGAAAATTGGCAGGGTATCATCATTTCACCCACATAGCATGTGATAAAAAGTTGAGAGGGTTACGGCAAAAACTGGATGCACTTCGTGTACAAAACGGACAATCTCTTTCAAAGTATCAGGGTTTCATACGGAAACTCATCTAGTACAAAAGGCATTTCATTTCTTCACATGTAACTGCAGTGATATTCTAGATCAAAGGCATCATCATAATAGCTATGGAGAGAAATTCTTCACTTTTTCTTTGCTTGTGTCCTTTGCTTATTGCGCTGTAACCATGGATATTCTTCATCGCTTAACATGGTGCTTGGGTCAGCCTTGACTTTGAAGGGAGGAATTTCATGAAACTTTTCATAATCTTCAGACATGTCTGTCTTGCCCACGATGTCTCTTTTTCCTAAAAGAACTATGTGGCGCTTTGGCTCATCGTATGATGTATTCGCTTCCTTATCTTTTCTTTTTCTCGGTTTGGTAGACATGTCCTTCACATAGAAAACATGCACCACATCATTGGCTAGGATGAACGGTTCGTCTATGTACCCAAGATTGTTCAGATCCACTGTTGTCATTCCGTACTATGGGTCTACCTGTACCCCGCCTCCTGACAGATTAACCCATTTGCACTGAACCAAAGGGACCTTAAAATCATGTCCGTAGTCAAGTTCTCATATGTCCACTATGTAACCATAATATGTGTCATTTCCCCTCTTGGTTGCTGCATCAAAGCGGACACCACTATTTTGGTTGGTGCTCTTTTGATCTTGGGCGATCATGTAAAATGTATTCCCATTTATGTCGTATCCTTTGTAAGTCAATACAGTCGAAGATGGTCCCCTGGACAATGAGTACAACTCATCAGAAACAGTGTTGTCACCTCTGAGACGTGTTTCTGACCAACTACCAAAAGTCCTGATGTGTTCACATGTAATCCAGTCATCACACTGCTCTGGGTGTTTGGAGCGCAGAATGTTCTTGTGTTCATCAATATACCGGGTCACCAAGCTAGAGTTCTGTAGAACTTTGTAGTGTGCTTGAGACCAAGAATGCCCATCCCTACATATTATTGAGTCCCCTCCTAGCGTGCCTTTTCCAGTCAGTCTCCCCTCATACCGCGATTGAGGGAGACCAATCTTCTTAAGGTCAGGAATGAAGTCAACACAAAACCCAATGACATCCTCTATTTGATGGCCCATGGAGATGCTTCCTTCTGGCCTAGCGCGGTTACGAACATATTTCTGTAGGACTCCCATGAACCTCTCAAAGGGGAACATATTGTGTAGAAATACAGGGCCTAGAATGACAATCTCATCGACTAGATGAACTAGGACGTGCGTCATGATATTGAAGAAGGATGGTGGGAACACCAGCTCGAAACTGATAAGACATTGTGCTACATCACTCCTTAACCTTGGTAGGATTTCTGGACCGATCACCATCTGAGAGATTGCATTGAGGAATGCACATAGCTTCACAATGGCTAATCGAACATTTTTCGGTAGAAGCCCCTCAATGCAACCGAAAGCAGTTGCGTCATAATCACGTGGCAGTCATGAGACTTTAGGTTCTGGAACTTTTTCTCCGCCATATTTATTATTCCCTTTGTATTCGACGAGAATCCAGACGGGACCTTCATACTGAGTAGGCATTCAAAGAAGATTTCCTTCCCTTCTTTGGTAAGTACGTAGCTGACAGGACCTTCATACTGCTTTGGAGGCATGCCCTCTTTTTCGTGCAAACTTTGCAGGTCCTCCCGTGCCTCTGGTGTATCTTTTGTCTTCCCATACACGCCCAAGAAGCCTAGCAGGTTCACGCAAAGGTTCTTCATCACGTGCATCACGTCAATTGAAGAGCGGACCTCTAGGTCTTTCCAGTAGGGTAGGTCCCAAAATATACATTTCTTCTTCCACAGGGGTGTGCGTCCCTCAGCGTCATTCGGAACAGATAGTCCGCCGGGACCCTTTTCAAAGATTACGTGTAAATCATTGACCATAGCAAGTATGTGATCACCGGTACGCATGGCAGGCTTCTTCCGGTGATCTGCCTCGTCTTTGAAATGCTTCCCTTTCTTTCGACATTGATGGTTGGTCGGAAGAAATCGGCGATGCCCCAGGTACACATTCTTCCTGCATTTGTCCAGGTATATACTTTCGGTGTTAACTAAATAGTGCGTGCATGCGTGGTATCACTTGTTTGTCTGTCCTGAAAGGTTACTGAGAGCAGGCCAATCATTGATGGTTACAAACAGCAACACATGGAGGTCAAATTCCTCCTGTCTGTGCTCATCCCACACACGTACACCGTTCCATTCCACAGTGGTAAAAGTTCTTCAACTAATGGCCTTAGGTACACATCAATGTCGTTGACGGGTTGCTTAGGGCCTTGGATGAGAACTGGCATCATAATGAACTTCCGCTTCATGCACAACCAAGGAGGAAGGTTATAGATACATAGAGTCACGGGCCAGGTGCTGTGATTGCTGCTCTGCTCCCCGAAAGGATTAATGCCATCCGCGCTTAATCCAAACCATACGTTCCTTGCGTCACCTGCAAACTCCTCCCACTATTTTCTCTTGATTTTTCTCCACTGCGACCCATCAGCGGGTGCTCTCAACTTCCCGTCTTTCTTATGGTCCTCTCTGTGCCATCGCATCAACTTGGCATGCTCTTTGTTTCTGAACAGACGTTTCAACCGTGGTATTATAGGAGCATTCCACATCACCTTGGCAGGAACCCTCTTCCTGGGGGGCTCGCCGTCAACATCACCAGGGTCATCTCGTCTAATCTTATACCGCAATGCACCACATACCGGGCATGCATTCGAATCCTCATACGCGCCGCAGTAGAGGACGCAGTCATTAGGGCATGCATGTATCTTCTGCACCTCCAATCCTAGAGGGCATACAACCTTTTTTGTTGCATACGTATTGTCGAGAAATTCGTTATCCTTTGGAAGCTTCTTCTTCAATATTTTCAGTAGCTTATCAAATCCTTTGTCAGGCACACCATTCTCTACCTTCCACTGCAACAATTCCAGTACGGTATCGGGCTTTGTGTTTCCATCTTCACAATTGGGGTACACCCTTTTTTGTGATCCTCTAACATGCGATCGAACTTCAGCTTCTCCTTTTCACTTTTGCACTGTCTCTTTGCATCAACAATGACCCGGTGGAGATCATCATCGGGCACATCGTCTGGTTCCACTTGATCTTTAACTTCCCCCATTGCAGCATCACCGTATTCAGGGGGCACATAGTTGTCATCATCCTCTTCTTCTTCGTTGTCTTCCATCATAACCCCTATTTTTCCGTGCTTGGTCCAAACAGTATAGTGTGGCATGAAACCCTTATAAAGCAGTTGGCTGTGAAGGATTTTTCGATCAGAGTAAGACTTCGTATTCCCACATATAGGGCATGGACAACACATAAAACCATTCTGCTTGTTTGCCTCAGCCACTTCGAGAAAATTATGCACGCCCTTAATGTACTCGGAGGTGCGTCTATCACCGTACATCCATTGCCAGTTTATCTGCGTGCATTATATATAATTAAGTGTGTCAAAAACCATTACGGAACATCATGAATAGATAAGTGACCAAATTAATAGAAATTCATCATCACATTAAAACCAAAGTACATACATGGTTCTCACTGAACAACATATAGCTCTCCAGAGCATCTAATTAAACCATACATTGAAACTATGTAAAACATTTCAGTGCAACAACAAATGTGATCATAATCACAACCAAGGTAACAAATGATCAAATGGCATAATGATACCAAGCCTCGGTATTAATGGCATATTTTCTAATCTTTCTAATCTTCAAGCGCATTGCATCCATCTTGATCTTGTGATCATCGACAACATCCGCAACATGCAACTCCAATATCATCTTCTCCTCCTCAATTTCTTTATTTTTTCCTTCAAGTAATTGTTTTCTTCTTCAACTAAATTTAACCTCTCGACAATAGGGTCGGTTGGAATTTCCGGTTCACATACCTCCTAGATAAAAATATCTATGTCACGTTGGTTGGCATAATTGTAACACCCCGGATATGACTTTCCCAATTTGTACTCCAACTCTTGCCGTTTCCGGCGTTAAGTTATTTTATTTTCTCGGGTTCGGGTCTTTGTCTCCGTGTGTTGGTATCATTGTCATGCATCTCATATCATGTCATCATGTGCATTGCATTTGCATACGTGTTCATCTCATGCATTCGAGCTTTTTCCCCGTTGTCCGTTTTGCATTCCGGCGCATCGTTCTCCTCCGCTGGTCATTTCTACCTTTCTTTTGCGTGTGGGGATTAAACATTTCTAGATTGGACCGAGACTTGTCAAGTGGCCTTGGTTTACTACCAGTAGACCGCCTGTCAAGTTTCGTGCCATTTGGACTTCGTTTGATACTCCAACGGTTAACCGAGGGACCGAAAAGGCCTCGTATGTGTTGCAGCCCAACACCCCTCCAAGTTGGCCCAAAACCCTCTCCATCATCTAGAGCGTTCGATCACGATCGCGTGGCCGAAAACCGCACCTCATTGGGACTCTCCTAGCTCCCTCTATGCCTATTTAAAGACCCCCTCCGTTTTCTTCTTCTTCTCCCCAAAACCCTAGATCCGCTCCTCCTCGCGCCGTCGGATAACGTCCGCGCCGAGTCGGACATGTCCGGCTAG